>NC_056744.1:1209963841-1210255789 GCF_019279795.1 Protopterus annectens | reverse complement strand
GTTCCCAGATCATGGAGTGTATATGACTACAGTCCACAGTGCAATGCAGTGCCACCCGTGGGTAGTGCCGATACCACTGTCGCGTGAGTCGGGGCAGTAATCCGACAACAGGCTAGCGTGCAGTGAATATAGTGGCCTGGTGTGAGACATATACGAACAGGTTGGTGGGACATTACAATAGAACATTTGGAAGGTGACATCAGAGCCAGCATCCCAGGACATGTGTGTGGCCATGTCAGTACCATGTATGTGTCCACACAGGACACTATGATGGTATCAACATGTATGGATTGCGACGGCCCTGTAGTGAGTGAGGAGGGTGTATTGTCAGTAGGCGCACGCCATGCGCCTGTACGTTGCCAATAGCTTCGGTCTGCAATGCCTGGGTGACTATTGTATGCTGACATCAGATGTGGATGTAGCGAAACAATACAGACATACCACCACAATGCCTGAGGCCCCACACGCAATGTGCGGCAGTCATGTTTAGGTAGCTAGCCTTGGGTATGTGATGATGGACCTCGAGGGACCCACCATGGCTGACAAGTGATGCACCCCACACATGTGAATGTACACCACTGTGCAACAGCCTGCACATGTGGTTGTACATCATATGTGCATGGAACATGACCACCACAGTGGCGTCTGTGAACAGGTCAGTACCACCATGTCTCTGTGTGGAATAGCATGGTTTCTGCAATTGTGTACATACTACGGAAGCGCACTGTGGTATGTGTCAGCATATGTATGTGCACTGTCCATCTGCTGGGGTGTCATGCGTTAACAACTGCTGTCAGCAGGCGTCAGTAGTACTGGTTGTAGTACACATGTTCCGTGTATGCTGCGATGGGTGTGTTTCAGGGTGTGGCTAGCAGGGCCATGTAGCATATGTGTTTAATCCACCAAAGAGGGATAACCCCAGGTGCGTCACACCAGTCACATGGAGTATTGTGCATGCTAAGGGTAGTGTAGGTATGGTATGTGTTGTGTAATGTGTCATCCAGCTGGTAGTGCATGACTCAAGCATGTGTAGGTACATGGGTGTCTATTCAGGAAGTGTGGGTTGCTGTCAGCACATGGCAGTATTAGCTGTCTGAGGCCCAATGTACAGTATAACAACACAGGCGGTATGTAACCTGTGGTGTACAATGTCGACTCTGTCGCGTGTTACAATGTGTATAGCGGTCACAAACACGGGTATCTGCACATGGAGCACCTATGATGCATTGTGTTAGGCAACTATCAGGATGTGTGCAAAACACTGTGTGATGTGTGAACCCCTCACCTGTGGGTGTTCCAGTCCAGGTATGTGCCTGGGAGGTGCGATCCGTGTACAATCCATGCTCGCAGGCGTGCTGCGCAGAGCATGGAGGCAGGTCCCAGTCACGCAGAGATATGTGAGTGGTGCAATAGTGTGTGTGCCTAAACTTGTGTGCAGCACAGTGGAAGATGCAAGCATTGTCCCACATGACCCCATGCCGTGCCTGCCTGTTACAGCCCTGCCAGAGACAGTTATGTAAAACTGCCACAGAGGCAGTATAGCATGTGAAGATGTAAATGTGTGCTCCACACCCCGGGCCGATGGCTGCAGGTCATGAGTGCCACAGCATTGTGGTCGACCAGGACTGTCATAGCGGTCAGATACCACATGCCTGTACAATAACAGTAGGAGCATAGGCAGCAGTTGCAGTGACACAGTAGGTGAATGTACAGTGTCCCTGTGTCCAGACCACTGCCTACTGTACACTTGGCTAGACACAGCCAGAGGGCTATAACACGGTGAGCCATTGCATGTCCCAGTACCGTAGTCTGTGTATTGCCATCACAGGGCAGTCACAATAACATGTTGTATGAGAGATATATTGTACCAGGTGATGTGTCATGTGTGCGTATGTTGAGTTGCAGAGCTGTTCACCCGTCCACAACATCTCAGTGCATGATGCCTTGTGTAACATGATGTGTGGAACTGCAATGTGATCCACAACAGGGTCATCCGTGACTGGTGCGTTGTGAATGGTGTAACCCATGGGTCTGCGGGATATACACTGGTGCTGTCGGCTGCCATGCTGGGGGCCACCAGTGGTGCCTACAGTGGTCATACAGACATACTGCATACATTGTTCTGGCAGGAATGTCCATTGTTGTAGATGATGTGGTACTACGTGAAGGTAGGTGTGTGTTGTGAATGTTACCCATCCAGATGTGACCTTCAGGTGCAGTCATGGTTGTCGACAGCATCACACCCATCCACAGCTGTCAGCACCCCATCCCCAGAATGGGTAACAGTAGCCCTCGTGCTGTGTGACTAATATGCAGATGGCGGAACACCTACTACTGGCTGGCTAACAGTGTCATCTAGGAAGGCTATATGATGGCTGGAATACGCTGCTCTAATGTATAATTATGGTATCCCAATGAATTACATTGATTCACATATAGTAAGCCATGGCTGGCATGTAAACCGTGTACAACAATGACTGTGTGACAGACCCAACCAATGTGGAGCCGTGATGAACATGCACCCGTTAGAACACCAAATGAGGTCGTTGCGTAATGATGTACAACTGACAGCTATGGGCACAGCATGGATGCAGGCACATCCCCACAGGCAGTACCGCTCCATGTTGGTAGGGGGCATTGCAGTACATGTGACAGTTGCTGTATTGCCACATATGCGGCATATCCGTCATATAGGGGTAGCACTGATGCGTGACTGTCGGACATGCCTGTACATATGACCATGTCCCACAGGATATGTGTTACGTGTGTACAACACCTGTCGTACCTTCATCAAGCTGTGAAGTGTATGGCTGCCAGTGTACCTGTGTGACATGTTGTGCAATGGGTGCAAAGTGCGCGGTAGCGCATTACATGCCCACATGTCCTGCACAGGTGCATAGCCTGAACATACAATACAAATAGGGTGTTGGATAATAGCAACCCACAAGAGGTGATGGGTACAGGTGGCAATCCACTATCACCTTTCCGGGTAAGGTGTGCATGTCCATGACACATTAGCACCTGAGATATTTGCAGTACAGCTGTACAGGGCGGCATGCATATTTGATTACAAATACCGTTGCGTGTTCCACCACTGGCCTGTTGACAGACAGACACCAACACAATGTGCAGCATTGACATGTGCACAACACATCACCGCTGGCTACAGTAGAACAGGGTTACTGTGTTGACATGTGCACAGAACATCAGCGCCAGCCACAGTCGAACACGGTATGTGTTGAACCCCACCGTCATTGTAGCCCATGCCACAGACAGGCGTGTTATGCATCTGTGTATGTACGGCTGGGAATGGCCCTGGCCTAACAGTATAGCTGTGTCAGTGTTGCGAACAACATACTGAATGGGCTGTGTGTGTGAGGTGTGCGTCATACGTGTATGGTCTGATGGATGATACCAGCAGTGCCCCGCTATGTGAACATCCCCGTCCCCATAAATGAATACCTAGGCTGTGCTCAACACCATGGTCACTGTGGGAGGGATGGTGCTGTGCGGTGCACCCGCCGACATGGTGGTGACAGCAGGCACTGGATGTGAACATATGTGGTACCCATGTCAGGCGAGGTACCATCCATGTGCAGGATATCACCGTCGCGGGCACATACAGCACTGTGTTGAACAATATCACAGCACATAGCACCTGTCAGGGGTAATGTGTATGCATGGATGTGCGATGCCAGCATGCACCATACACACCCCCACCAAGCAGCATGCTGCCTACCTTGCAGAAGGCCATTGTCCACACCATGATGATGGACATGCGACATGTCCATATACCCATAGAAATGACATATGGAATGGACAGCCACCCTCCCAATACTGGTATCCCACAGGCGGGACACATCCCTGTGCCATGTATGTGATATACCCTGCCATACCATGCAGCCCTGTCCAGCAAGGCTGCACGTGCCATCACAGTCATACATGGTGCGATGGCCACATGGCACTGCACTATCAACTGACCAGATCAGTAATGTGGCACTGATGCACCTTGTGGTGTCACAAGTGCTGTGTGTCAGCGTGTACAATGTGCGCGCACATGCTATGTATGACCATCCCTGCTAATGTCATATGATTAGACATTGTCCCATGTGTATCACATGTGCAATACAGGCGAGCCGTGGCAGGTTGTCCAACACCCGTACAGTGCTGAGTAGATGTATATGGCACAACACATGCATGTACAGGTGTCCATGTGTATGTGTGCAGTGCCACCGCTGACGTCCATAACGGCTGCGTCTGTGATGCTATGTGACATATACACAGCATCCAGGTGAACAGTAGAACTGTGCACACATTGGACCATGTGCTGATTGGTATGAACACAGGTGCAGGCAGGTACACATGTCCACAGCAGGTTACCATCTACATGGGGTATGTACAGTGTGATGAGTTGACACAGAGATATGATATGATACCCACTGCATAGCGGTGTGACAGGTGTGACAGCAACACGTCAGCTGTGTCAGTGTCATGATGCGTCTCAGAGATTACTGTGCAGATGTCGTACATGTCATAGCAATGTATGTTCAGCGGTATGCCAGTACATCAGTGTGAATGTGACCTGTCACCATCATTATGTCTTACAGATAATGCCTCGTTCACGACTGCCAGCCTTCAGCCGCCAGGAGGATGAAGTAATCATACCGTTGCTCCATGACAACTATGACTTGCTATTCAGCCATGTTCCACAGCAAGTGCAGCGGGATGACCTGTGGCAGGATATGCGCAGGAGGGTGAATGGCGTGGGTGGCAACAACCGCACCTACCAGCAGATCCCCCGACACTGCATGGACCTCATACGGCACGCGAAACAGCGTACCGCCGCAATCGCCGGAGAACAAGGTGGAACAGGTGGTGGGCCACCAACCCAGCCCCACTCACACACGGAGGGCTCCTGGCCAGTCTGGGGACACCCAGGGAACAGCATGCAGAAACACTAGCCGCCATCGTGGAGGTGGGTGTCTCCCAACCAATGAGCCTGGAGCTGCCTGGTAAGTCAGTCTTGCATATGAGTATGATATCCACTGTAGGTGTAGGTGTCACTGTACATCATGTAAAGTAACAACACATGCCAGGTATATGGGCACACAAGCCGCATACTACAGTATGCTACGTTGTGTTTGCAGGCATGTGCATACCACATGCTATCACACAGGTACATGATGTGACATGCACAGTGCAAACTGTGGCTGTCATACAGTCATGGATAATGTTTATACTGTTGTGTCGCCCTATACAGGTACCTCTGGCGTGTCGCACAGACATGGGTCCGTCGCAGGTGAGACTGTTGTTAGTAACAGGCATGTTACAGTGTAGAGTTATTCGCCATGTGGCCAGGTATAACATGCACACCTGGGTTTTGTTCCAGTCACGGTATACAGGTTGCACCACCAGACACACACATGCCACCCGTGTGCAGTAGATACAACCGTTATTATACACAGGCATGAAACCACAGTACCTGTCAGTGTGATATGTGCGGTCAGCTATGCATACAATGGTGGAGGTGTTCTACAATGGATGCATATGTAGTATGCATTGGAACACCATTCGTGGTATGCACACAGTACCACACAGTGAGCAGTGATCTGGGCAGCACACAGGTGTCACCAATGTGACATATGCCCCTGCATTGTGTGCACACGTTGTGACATGCCACCCGACATGTCCCATGCCCGTGGTGTTCTGTCTGCAATATTGTCACACCATCACATGACCTACACCCGACATAGCAAACATCCACACTGTTGTCTGCATAGCCCTCTGGATTGTGACACCTCCGACATGTATGGGTGTATGTCACATGGGACACCACAGGAATGGGTACACGATGCCCATCACACACAATTGTCAAGACCCAGTCACACATGGCCATGGGTGATAGCCACAGGCATGTTGCCACACAGTACGTCTGATGTGGATAGACACCGTTGCACATTGTCCACACATAGTGCGATCATAGCCGTAGTGGACCACCTGTACATTTGATGTGGTACACCAGACAACGGAATGCCTGTCTGCAGCCACGGAGGTGCCACGATGTCTACCATATCGTGCTGTGGAACAGCATGACTGTGTTGCAGTCATGGCATCCATGTTATGCATCGCACAGCAACATACATGCGTCCTGTTGCCATGCAGTGGCACAGTGCCTGTACTCCCCACTGTATAGCTATGTACACGGCTCACACTAACCACACCTGCACATACATATTTGCTAAACATGCATTCTATCTGTAGGCTGTACACACAACACTGCACTGTGAAGCCCATTATGATGCGGTGCATGTGGCGGGACACCATTGTCACACATGTCCACATGTTACCGCACATGTCGGCGGATTACATGTCAAGGTAACGTCAGCCATGTGTACTGTTAACCTGTCTGTGGCCACATGGTGTATCACGGTGATGCATGCAAACTACCATGATTGTGTGTACTGCATGCCTACTGATATGACACCTGCTTGATGTAGTGTGCACCCCAGGGCGGTATGCATACTAACACTATTAATGTCTGGGCTGCATTCCCTGTGCTGTAGTGTGGGAATGCTGCATGCCATCTGCAATATCACATGCATGGTGTGTCTGCGTGTGTGTGTGTGTCTGTGTGTGTGTGTGTGTCTGCGTGTGTGTGTGTGTGTGTGTGTGTCTGCGTGTGTGTGTGTGTGTGTGTGTGTGTGTGTGTGTGTGTCTGTGTGTGTGTCTGCGTGTGTGTGTGTCTGTGTGTGTGTGTGTGTGTGTGTGTGTGTGTGTGTGTGTGTGTGTGTGTGTGTGTGTGTGTGTCTGCGTGTGTGTAATGTACCTTACAGTATGTCTTTGTATTCACAGGTGGTGTAGGTGCGTTCCCCTCCTGCGGTCCATCTGATGTTAGTGTCCCCACAGATACTAGCGGTGATGACCATATGCATGAGGTACAGGCAGGGTTGTCAGGGGCAGAAGCTGTGCCATTGGTTACCATCCACCTATGTCCCCTCATCCCGCACGGTTCTGATGCCGACACATACCACATCACCGTTGCCCATAGAGGAAGGACAGTCAGCGTCTGTTGGCATTGAGCAGGAATGTGTGGTGGCTACAGAAGGTGCGCCTACACACCATGTTGCCAGTGTAATGACTGGTGATGTGCCACACAGGCATGTGGCTGGTGCTGCTCGTAGGAGGACCTCTGGCAGACATGCACCTGCTGTACAGGGCGCAGCAGCTGGTATCACCAGACGCATGTTCCAGACTGTAATGGCGGCACAGGCACGTGCAGAATGGCAGAACCAAGAAGGGCAGAGGCTGCAGAGGGCTGCAATCCGTTCCCTAAATGACAACATCCAGTCATTGGCGAATGCTCAACAGCAGATTGCTAATGTACTGGATAGGCGATTAGGTGAAATGGTTGGAATCCTCGACAGAGGCATGGCAATCCTGACGTGAGCTGTCTGTGCTGGAACACCTGGTAGGGGTGAGGCGTGGGACACGTGGGCGTGGGCCAGCAACACCACCTAGTGTGGGTCGGCGTGTGCGTGCCACCTCTCATGCCCACTCACACAGTGCGGTAGCAGCAGCAGTGCAGCTGGTGCTACACCGTCCACCAGGACACAGCAGGCCACGTGGGCGTGGCCTGGCGGTCCCAGCGTGGACACGGTTCCAGCGGACATGTGTCATCGGACAGTAGCCACTCTATACCTCCACCCGGTAGTGCCCGTGCGACCCCAGGCAGGCACGGGTCACGTGGCGAACGGACACAGTGAGCCATACAACCTGCACTGTACAGTCTGGGGCTGCCAATTATACCCGTGTAGGCATCACATATGGCTGAACTGTGTACACACATACCCACACACGGCAGACACAACTGTAGGGCTCCACCACATCCACATGCATTCTGCACAGTCATGCCCAGTAAACTCACCGGCCCTTACACACACACATGATGTCATCCATTGGTGCAGCCTATGCCCTGGCAGACATATCACCCTGTGCATATGATGAAGCCTCTGCCGCATCCCTGTCATCCACACCATCGGTGCAGGGTTATGCAAATATATTCTGATGCACAGGGTGGACAAGATAGTGAGAGGTGTATGTGATACCTGTGTATGCATAGCGTGTGATGTGTATGTTGCAGTGGTTGTGTATGAAAACTGACTGGTGTGTATGTGACGTGGGTTGTGTACTGTCAACATGCAGCAGACATACCATGTAGTGCAGGTGCAGCATGCATTGAGCTGTGTTTACGGTATGTGTGACGGTTACATGTGTAGCACCATGTTGGTTCTGATAACCTGAATCCCTCCTATGGTGTACTCGCATGTGCCTACAGGAAGCACTGTTATCGGCCCCCCCATGTGTAGCTGTGGATTACCCACAGGCACATCTGGCAATATCAGCATACCACATGTACCCGCAACCTGCCTGGACACCTACATAGGTTCATAGGTGCATAGGTACATACTAGGCTATCTGCCCTAGGGCATTTATAAGCCTAGTGTGTGTGTGGCTTTCACCACCCCTTAGGATGAGGATACTATACCCATTAGTTTGCTGTGCCTCTGTCCAGCAGTGACACAGAGATGATTCCCGGGGTATACCTGTGATATCCCATCCACTCGTCAAGCTTACCTTGAACAGAGTCAGTGAGGGGCTCTGCCTCACAAGGAATGGGATTCTGTTCCATAGTGTAGGGAGTCTCTGGGTGATGAACCTGTCCCTCCAGCACGTCCTATTTATATCCGTGTTGAGGTTTGTGTCTCTTGCTCTAGTGGCTCTGGTTGATTTGGATCTTATGAGGTGGAGCATGTCCATTAATTCCAGGTTGGGCATGGCCTTGTATGTCAGGCTCAGATCACCTCGGGCAGGCGGTATCACGACTGTATAGAGCGGAGTTTCTTCAGTCGGGCAGCGTGTGACATATGTTTGAGCCCCTTTATCCTTTTGGTGGGGAACGTTTGGGGTCCTTCCAACTGCTGCAGGTGTCGGGTTAGGTACATTCGAATGGGCGTTGTACGCAATCATTGGTCTGATAAGTGAAGAGTACAGAGGTACAATGACCTCCACTGATCTGGATGTGAATCTCTTCATGATCAGGTGGGCAATGTAGAAAGTCTTCCTAACCACATTGGCAATGTGAGTGTCAAAGAGAGGTTACTGACAAGTTGGGTCCCCAGGTCCCTGATAACGTCTTCCGTGTTTAATGGATTACCAGCTATGTGGTAATTAGGGGTTACCTTGTTTTCCCAAAGGGTATGACTATACCTTTCTTGGCATGTAGCTTAAGGCCATGGCTCTGGCACCAGTTATCCATTTCTATGAGACCTCTGGTGGATGTCTGTGTCTGATGGGGTGTCGATTATGGTGCCCAGTTTGCAGTCATCTGCATACTTTGTCAGCCACAATCCCCCTATGTTTGCCTGCATGTCAGAAAATAAATGCCGAACAAGAGGGGGCCCAGGACTGAGCCCTGTGGGACACCGCTCGTGACCGGCTTAGAGTCTGACATGGCACCAGGAACTCTAACCCTGTGGGTTCTGTCCTTGAGCAGATTTGCAACCCATCTTGTGACATATGGGTCTACATCTACGCTGGTGAGCTTTTCTATGATGCCCGTGGGGTATTGTGTCGAGCAGCTTTTGCTAGGTCAAGGTAGGCTGTGTGAACTGCCTTACCCTCATCAATGGCCTTAGTGACTCTTCCGAAAAGGTCGACCAGGTTCAAGAGGCAGGATCTGCCCTTGACAAAGCCGACTTGGGTATGATCCAGTGTATGTAGGTCCCCAATGTCTTCATTTATGAGCGCCATTATGAATCCCTCCATAGCTTTGCAGACAAGGCTCGTCAAGCTTATAGAGGCGGTAATGTCCAGGGTCCGTAGGAGCACCGCCTTTGTGGAGTGGGACCACAGTTGCCGTACGCCATTCTTTGGGTACGTATCCTGTAGTAAGGCTAAGATTAAACAGCAGCCTTATGTGTGGGTTTAGGTCCTCATTGAGGTCGTGTAGCACACAGCCGGGGACACCGTCCGGTCCCATTGATGCTGTGTTTTCCGCTTTAGAGAGCAGCTCTCACCTGGGCATCTGAGATGTTTGGGAGGCTAGACTCTGGTGGTATAGATATCTCCCCTCTTGGGGGGGGACGGAGGGGAAAAATATGCAGGGAACCTGTCTGCCAGTATGTTGGCAAAGTCTGTGGGTTCAGTGATCATTGTACCATTCTGGACTAATTCCGAGCATAACTGTGAGCTTCCACCCATGTTTCTACCATAGCTAAAGAAGGCCTTATGGTTGTCTTTTGTGTCTTTCGCGAGTCCTCTCCCACAGGTGGCCTTGGATGATTGTATGAGTGATCGTATTTTACTGCTAGTATTGATCAGAGATGCCTTCCCTGTTAGGGATTTTGCTCTGTCATGTAGTAGCTTTCTCCTCTTGTTGTAGAGTTTGTTTATGGCTGGGGTCCACCAGACCGTGCGCTGCCTTTGGTGGAAAGGGTCCTGATGTTATTAGGGATTGCTTGATCCATACATTCCTGGAGGTGCTCGTAGAAGGCATTTGTAAGGGTTTCAGCAGCGTGGGTTGTGTTTTCCACTGGCTCGGAGGCCTTGAAGGGTACCACTCCAGTCTTAAGAAGTGTGAAGTTTGCTTTTGAGAAGTTCTTCACCGTGGTCTCCTTTGCTGGGGTTGGGGGCGGGATGTGGATCTCCAGTGAGATTAATTTATGGTCTGATCTCACCGATGAGGGATATACATCCTGTGTGGAGCATGTCGTCCCCATGTGTGATGATCAGGTCTAGTATAGTTCCTCCTCTTGTGGGTATGGTGACTAGTTGTTCCATAGCATTTGGGTGTATGAACTCCAGGAACCTTTGGGCTAGGGTGTTGGGTCTTGGGTAATATGTTTGGGTAGTTGATGTCACCCAATATGATGGTGTTTGGAGAGACATTCATACTCTCCAGTGTCTTCAGGAAGGCTGTGTGGGTATCCTGAGTTTGAGAGGGTGGTCTGTAGCATGCTACAAACTGTAGGGCAGTTCTACCTATGGTTAATTGCACCTGGATGGTCTCCGCTGCTACGTGCGTTGCCACTAACCTGGAGGTGTGGGTATCCTTTATGCATATGGAGACTCCCCCTCCTTTTGTGGTTCGGTCGGTTGGGGCGGGCAGCGTGATATGAGTATAACCTGATAGTGCTGGGGTGCTCTCAGGAGCCTTGAACCAGGTTTCAGTCACAGCACAGACATCGATGTTCTCCATACTGAGGAGGGCTTTGAGGGCGTGCAACTTGAGGTTTAGACTTCTGGCATTGAGCAGTATTACCCTTAGTTCTTTCCAGGTTTGTTTTCTAGGGCGGTAGGTTTATCATTTGAGCCTTGCCTGAAAAAGGCACTATGGGGTGGCAGGAGCCTTTGCCAATATCCGGAAGCCCAGGGGTGACAGGTGCAAGCCGTCCCTTGTGAAGCAGCGTGGCTTGTCAAGCATGTCATCCCAGGCAAACAGACATTGGACCCCCTTAGACTGACACGGTAATTAAGCCAATTATTAAAGCTGATCATTTTGACTCTGTATTGTGGCATCATTCTTGGTGAGGGTAGGATACTGCTCAGGGTCAGGGTCATACCGGCCTGGGCTACATAATCTGAGAGCCCCTCTATGTCTCTTTTCATGTAGTCAGGGAGGTATGTCTCAGGTCGTTCACACCGGCATGGACAATGACTGCGTCATACTTGTACATGCTGCGGAGTGACCTGAGTGCTTGTGTTATGTGGCGGATTCTAGCGCCCGACAGGCAGCCTACTGTGATCATTTCCTTGTTCAGTCTGGTGGGTGGGGCGTCAGTGTGTCTGACTATGGCGTCACCTATAACAAGTGTGTCTGGCATTGTGTGTGGCCTTAAGGGCTGTGACTGTTTAGCACACTGACTTTGAGAACTATGTGTTGCATGTCCTATGTCTTGAGGAGGCAGTTGCTTGGGTGTCTGCTTTGGAGGCCTCTGTAGTTTTGGTATATGTTTGAACAGTGCCTCCAGTATGTCTTTGTGTGTTTATGTGTTTGTTTTGCAGTTGTGATAGTTCTATGTGAAACTGGGTTTGTGGTGTGCGTGGTGTCCTTCTCCTCCTGTCTGGTCTTGCGGTCCTGAGTTGAGAGAGCTCAGCCTCCAGTTTGGCTATATAGTTGCATCTCTCACATGTATTTGTGTTTTGTGGGGAAGGTGTGGGTTGTCTGTGTACATGAGGCAATTGTAACATTGCCTCAGGATGCCAGATTCACCAGCTGAACAGGAGAGGGCTAGCAATTGACCCTTGACATGCTAGAAAGCGTGAATGCGTTTGCTGTGTAACTGAGTCAGAAGGGACCTATAGGAAATGGGTACTCAAGGGGATTCTAGGCTAATGTAGTACTTTGTTTAGTATATATGTACTTTACCTATATAAGAATGCTTTAGGAGCAAGTGCTGAGCTTTTGTGATAGAGAATAGCCAGTTTAGATTGCAAGTAGAAGTTCTAAGGGAAAACTTGACGAGCAGAATGTGTGGAGCCAGACATTGTCTTACCTTGTTTCCTCAGTACATGACACACATAGCCACACATATACTGCACCTGGCGCCTGTGGTCGGTGCCACAGGCTACAGTGGACAGAGACATCACATACATGGCAGGACACAGTACAGGTATGGTGACATTGTGCAGGTGTCGTACACAGCGTGCTGGCCACTGACCTCAGGTGTCACCTGTCAGCTGTGGTGCAGCTGTGCAGCAGTAGGATGCTGTACCAGTACAGGAATACGGCGCAATCGCGGGGTGTACACCACTATGGCGCACACCCATAGTGTGCAGATGGGGACACCTGCCTGTGTGGTCAGCACCCTCTCAATACAATGCACCCACCGCCATGTCACAGGGGCGGACTTGCACAGGTGGCCAGTATGGCTCACACCTATGGCATCGACAGGGTTGTGCAATGCAGCACCAGTATGGGATGGTCACCCTGTGTGGTTAGTGTCCGTTCACAACAGTATATCTGCATACACCCTCACACCAGGCAGCAGACATACAAACATGTTGACACACACACATGGTGGTGACCACACATGTATACGGAGGCGGCGTGTTGCATGTACTGCACCATCCACATCCATGCACCCCACACTGAGGTATGTACAGATCTCTACTATGGTGTACAGGGATGTGTGGCACGTGGGACATAGTCCCCCCGATATGTGGCATACATGGGCACATTCCTGCACATGTCGGTGCTGGGAATGCCACACCGCCATATGAGACATGTGCAGGCGTGCAGGGCTATGTGGTGCATTATGCGTGCCAACACTGTATCCGGCAGATGTGCCGATATATGCACTTGGGAGGTGGTAGGTGTTACAGTAGCCATGTGACATACAGTCGATGACACCTGACCGATGGGTATGCATTATGGCAGCACTGTCATGTAACAGCGACATAGCATACTGTATGCACATGGCAGGGTAGGATGGTGTGTGACACACCTGTGAGCCACCACCTGCACACATGCATGTGGACAGGTGTTTAAACACATGATGTACACACATACCGCCATACGTGCTGTTACTATGCCACCATATAATGGCCCCATGATGGAGTATGCATGTGGTAGGGAGTTGCAACTATGTTATGGACATCGGCCACTGCTCATGCATGGCTGCACCATGCACAGTACACGTGTCACATGTGTCCCCTGTTGCCATGTGTGTATGCATTGCTACGTTTTGACATGTGTGTTGACATACATAGAACATGGACTGTGGTATGGTATCACAGCTGTCACAGGCGAACAATACAAGGGTATGTGTCCCAGTCAACACCGCTACACCCTGTAGTGGGAGCATACCACAGACATGTGTCCACCTTCCATTCGTGTGTGTAGCACCGCGTCGCCAGTGTTATGCATGTGGTACATCACAGGCTTCGTATGTGTCCTGTGTGCAGTCCATGCACACAGCCAGACAATCACATGTATGACATATCCGGACGTTGGTTCACTCTGGTACAGCAGCAGTCATGTGTCATAGCTGTGTCAGGGCCGTGGTATGTGTGGAGCCGACCTGTCTATGTATACTGATATGGGCGGACTACATCACACATGTGGGATCATTGTTAGTACATGTGTACTGTGCGACTGGTGTACACGCTATACAGACCTGTGGACATATGTCACATGCTGTTGTTGGACCGTGAGGCATACTGCTGCACCGATGACATGGTGCTGGCATGGCAGCTACAGTGTTCACTGCAGTGTGTACATGTTTGACCTGCACCCGTGGCGCCTGTGATGTCATCTGTGTGTGTAGTAACTGCATGTGTGACCACCCTGTGCGTGTGGGCGGGTTTACCTGACCGTGACCTGCGGTGTGTACACTCCGTCTGCATGCGGACTGGCGTAGCACATGCTAAGTGTGTGAGCATGCCGGTTTGCTGTTGTGTAGGTGGACACACACGGCGTTCCACACTCTGCCCTTTCATGCTCACACTCCATGTGTATGCATGTCTGCACTTTGCAGATGCTAAGTGTGTGAGCATGCCCGGTAAGCAGTTGTGTAGATGGACACACAGTACAGTGCACACTGCCCGTCTGTGATCATACCCGTGTGCATGTATGTTCCCCTTTGCAACCGCTAGGTGTGTCAGCATGCCGGTTTGCTGTTGTGTAGGTGGACACACACGTCGTTCCACACTCTGCCCTTTCATGATTCAACCCCATGTGTATGCATGTCTGCACTCTGCAAATGCTAAGTGTGTGAGCATGCCCAGTAAGCAGTTGTGTAGATGGACACACAGTACAGTGCACACCGCCCGTCTGTGATTATACCCGTGTGCATGTATGTTCCCCTTTGCAACCGCCAAGTGTGTGAGCATGCCGGTTTGCTGTTGTGTAGGCGGACACACGCAGCGTTCCACACTCTGCCCTTTCATGATTCAACCCCATGTGTATGCATGTCTGCACTCTGCAAATGCTAAGTGTGTGAGCATGCCCAGTAAGCAGTTGTGTAGATGGACACACAGTACAGTGCACACTGCGCCCTTCTGTAGTATACCCGTGTGCATGTATGTTTCCCCTTTGCGACCGCTAGGTGTGTGGGCATGCCCAGTGCGCCATGCATGGAGACACAGTACAGTCAGCACCGACGTCTGATACTAGGCATGTAGCCATGGCCAATGACATCCTGCATAGCCATGGTGGCCGTCTAGGCGAGTTATATGTCGTTGCTATGCCACAATGGCTGCCTACATCATGCATGCCGGTTGCTCTCTCATAGGGTGTACTGTCTGTGGTGCATCCCGTATCCATGTCGTGATGTTGTGCTCCGTGGTTAGTTAGTATTCGAGGGCAGCACTGCCGTGTTACTGTCGCCCACCTTGGGATAGCAACATGCTGTGTGACTGCACTCTGTCTTCATTCCCTATCGGCTGCCTTGCCTCTGCAGATGATATCACCCACCTAGGAGTATGCCTCTTGACAGTGCTGTGCTCAGTAATCTCGGTAGCGCATTCTGTAAATGCATCATGCTGTAGTGTGTTCATGTAGGTAGGCGTAGTTTCAACTCCGGCCCTTCCATGTGTGTGTGTGTGTGTGTGTGTGTGTGTTTCCAGCTGCCTCTGGAGATAGTAATGCTTTTAGATGCTTCACAACACATACCTTGGCTATCAGCGTCTATTCCTTTACGGATGATGTCACCCACCTAGAAGTATGCCTCTGACAGTGCTGTGCTCAGTAATCTCGGTAGCGTTCTGTAAATGCATCATGCTGTAGTGTGTTCATGTAGGTAGGCGTAGGTTCAACTCCCGGCCCTTCCCGTGTGTGTGTGTGTTTCCAGCTGCCTCTGGAGATAGTAATGCTTTTAGATGCTTCACAACACATACCTTGGCTATCAGCGTCTATTCCTTTGGATGATGTCACCCACCTAGACGTATGCCTCTGACAGTGCTGTGCTCAGTAATCTCGGTAGCGCATTTTGTAAATGCATCATGCTGTAGTGTGTTCATGTAGGTAGGCGTAGGTTCAACTCCCGGCCCTTCCCCGTGTGTGTGTGTGTGTTTCCAGCTGCCTCTGGAGATAGTAATGCTTTTAGATGCTTCACAACACATACCTTGGCTATCAGCGTCTATTCCTTTACGGATGATGTCACCCGCCTAGAAGTATGCCTCTGACAGTGCTGTGCTCAGTAATCTCGGTAGCGCGTTCTGTAAATGCATCATGCTGTAGTGTGTTCATGTAGGTAGGTGTAGGTTCAACTCCCGGCCCTTTCCCGTGTGTGTGTGTGTGTGTGTTTCCAGCTGCCTCTGGAGATAGTAATGCTTTTAGACGCTTCACAACACATACCTTGGCTATCAGCGTCTATTCCTTTACGGATGATGTCACCCACCTAGAAGTATGCCTCTGACAGTGCTGTGCTCAGTCATCTCGGTAGCAGGTTCTGTAAATGCATCATGCTGTAGTGTGTTCATGTAGGTAGGCGTAGGTTCAACTCCGGCCCTTCCCGTGTGTGTGTGTGTTTCCAGCTGCCTCTGGAGATAGTAATGCTTTTAGATGCTTCACAACACATACCTTGGCTATCAGCGTCTATTCCTTTCAGGATGATGTCACCCGCCTAGAAGTATGCCTCTGACAGTGCTGTGCTCAGTAATCTCGGTAGCGTTCTGTAAATGCATCATGCTGTAGTGTGTTCATGTAGGTAGGCATAGGTTCAACTCCGGCCCTTCCCGTGTGTGTGTGTTTCCAGCTGCCTCTGGAGATAGTAATGCTTTTAGATGCTTCACAACACATACCTTGGCTATCAGCGTCTATTCCTTTGGATGATGTCACCCACCTAGAAGTATGCCTCTGACAGTGCTGTGCTCAGTAATCTCGGTAGCGTTCTGTAAATGCATCATGCTGTAGTGTGTTCATGTAGGTAGGCATAAGTTCAACTCCCGGCCCTTCCCTGTGTGTGTGTGTGTGTGTTTCCAGCTGCCTCTGGAGATAGTAATGCTTTTAGATGCTTCACAACACATACCTTGGCTATCAGCGTCTATTCCTTTCCGGATGATGTCACCCGCCTAGAAGTATGCCTCTGACAGTGCTGTGCTCAGTAATCTCGGTAGCGTGTTCTGTAAATGCATCATGCTGTAGTGTGTTCATGTAGGTAGGCATAGGTTCAACTCCTGGCCCTTCCCGGTGTGTGTGTTTCCAGCTGCCTCTGGAGATAGTAATGCTTTTAGATGCTTCACAACACATACCTTGGCTATCAGCGTCTATTCCTTTGTGGATGATGTCACCCGCCTAAGTATGCCTCTGACAGTGCTGTGCTCAGTAATCTCGGTAGCGTTCTGTAAATGCATCATGCTGTAGTGTGTTCATGTAGGTAGATGTAGGTTCAACTCCCGGCCCTTCCCTGTGTGTGTGTGTGTGTGTGTGTTTCCAGCTGCCACTGGAGATAGTAATGCTTTTAGATGCTTCACAACACATACATTTGCTATCAGCGTCTATTCCTTTGCGGCTGATGTCACCCACCTAGACGTATGCCTCTGACAGTGCTGTGTTCAGTGCTCAGTAGCGTTCTACCTGTGTCATACTGTCGTGCGGTTGGGTAGGTAGGGTGAGGTCAATTCCATGCCTGCCAGCTGTGTGTGTGTGTGTCTATGCTCCTAGCCGCATGGGTTCATAGGTTATGGTTTTAGATGCTCCACAGCACACATATCCTGCTGACATCTCTGTGTTTGCGGATGTTGGAGCGCAGCTAGTGGACTGCCTGTGTGCCTGCTGTGGTTAGCGACCTCCGTGGCGTGTTCTCCATGCGTCCTGCTGTGGTGTGATAGGGTAGTGATGTGTAGGTTCCACTACCGGCCTTGCCACATGTGTCTGTCTGTATCTCTCGATGTATATATACATACATATGTTATGCCCATAGCTGCTCTTGCATGGACAGCTGTCTGTCCCATGTATCGCATATTTGCGGCTGACACATAGACATGTGGTACGATGCATATCCAAACATTGTCCATGCAACGTCCGTGTTCCGTGAGGTGTTGCATGCCCTAGAGACATCTGCTGAATATCTTGGCAGACAGCTATCCTTGCTGTACTGTCACTGTACTCATTACGCCATAGACCTTGTGTATCATTGCCTGTTTATGGTGTGTGTATGTCTATCTGAGCTGTGTGCATGGTCGTGTGTATGTCCCACTATAATCGTCTGTGCAGGTGTCGCCACTATGGGTAATCCATGTAGACAGCTGTTTCATGTGCATTTCAGCACATACCTGTGGACAGTACTACCCCTCCTACAGCAGCACATTCCATCATCTTGCAGTGGATACTAGTGTTTCCACACACATGTATCTGTGTCTGTTCATAACACTCCACCTCAGGGACCGTATATCTGGACATGGCCTTATGTGATAGTGGGACACTCGGGCCAGTCATGTCATGTTGCTCTTAGAAACATTGATAGTGGGCACAGTGATATGTTATGCATGCGTATGGCATTTCTGTCTGATTTGGTGTCTTCCTCGTATGTTTGTTGTTGTTTCCTGTCGTCAGTTATCATGAGGGCACCGGACTGTTACTGTTACGTGGAACACAGCGAACATATGAGGCAGACTTCTACACAGTCTGCGTACATCTGTGCAGTTGCAGGGTATGTGTCTAATACAACATACCTACTGTCTGCCTACAATACACACACAGTGTGTGGCGGCATGACAGACCACATGACATTACTTTGTATTTGCACGGCACACCCACGCAGACTGTTGTATTCCTCACACAGGTCTACATCTGCTTATCCACACTACTTGTTCTTTCCTGTACCATATGTGTGCGTCGTATTTGCGCTTCCCGTCAGTGGCGGGGCTCACGTACGACTATGGGGGCCTGGTAATTGTTATGTTGACACTTCATGGCACCCTGGGGGACACTTCACCTTTGTGTCTGATTACCTTCCACATTGACCTTCACGGGGCATACGTTGTCATTCACAATTACCAGGGTAGGACATATACATGTTTGCACATTTGTCCTGCTGTCTTTCTTCCCACCTGTCCGCCTAGTATCACCGGTTCAGTACATGTATTCTGGACAGGTAGCTCCTTCATACCCTGACCTGTTGTCATTATGTGTACACGCCCTGACGTTCGGCCATTGCCCTTGTTACATTTCGTATAGTGATGTGCCTTCCTAGCTGATTGCTGCCTAGGCATTCTGGACTGTGCGGTGGGCGATAGGGAGCGCTATTTCCATTGCATGATTAGTGACACTCATAACATCCGTATTCATGGCTACGCCAGTATTCGCACAATGGTCTGACTTTGTATGGGGTATTTCTAATGTAGTCCCTATCTGTATTTCCTGTGCTATGCCTTACTGCAGCTGTGTTATTCCGACAGATTTCCAGTTATGGGTGCCATCTTGGTCGCGCATGTCCATCTATGGAATCGCCTACAGGACACTGATATAGGGCTGTACATATTTCACACCTGCTTTCCGCATTATCCGGTGGATGCTTTGCACCATTAGTGGGGATTAAGGCATGTGCTATACCCACATCCCTCCCAGGCGGGCCTATGGATTCTCTGCCAAACAACACCTAGGCCCATTTCTGCATACCCAGGTTCCCATGCCTGCAACCCTCGACGGTACACATTACACATGGTTAATGTGCGGTACTGGGATGTGGACGACTTCTATGGACTCGCCACTCTGGGGATATCTGTTCATATGTCCTGCATTTCATGGACACATGTGTCATCAACCTTGAACCCGCTTTTAGTGCATGTATAGCTGTTCCGTAGTTGCGGGTGTTACTTCCTTTGCGTCAATCGCAGCAGGTGTTGTGAATGGAGCAATTTTTGGAGTCCTACAATGGACACCAGTGTGCATGTGTAAAGTGTAGAACTTGCTGGACTGTCACCTTCTGGCCAGTGGTTTTGACTGCTGCTGTATGTTCCCCGTTCACAGATGTCTGTTTGACTACCCATATTATCTATTACTTGGCATATTTATATCCATGTGTCATATATAGGGGACGTAGGTCTGTTGTGTGTACATATATACATGTGACGCCTCGTTTCATACCTTGCTTTGTTACTGTCTGTGGATTACCTGTGTACACACATCTATAACCATACCATACCTTTCCACTGTACAGGTTCTGGCAGAGTGTACGGATGGTTGGCCCTTTATCTTAGGTGTGTGTTACACTGACCTGTGTCTATCTGGCAATTTGCTGGCATTTCATGTGAGACTTACTTGATTCTATAGAGACTTGATTCTATAATTATGATGTGCTTCCACTGACTATATTTTTCTTTGTCTTCTGGAATCTTTATGTAACCAGCCCTTTTTGGACACTTTCTATTGTTGTTCATTTTTGTTTACATATATGACTACTTTGGTATGTTGTGCTATTATTGTGTGTGGAGCATTTCTCCCGGGCCTCTACTGACACTGGACATATATCCAGCTAGCCTAGCCCGGTCAACAAATGTAAACCAACATAAAACTTACATAAACGTATGGTGGCACCTTCTGACAAGTAGGTCGGGTTACAGATGCATACCCTTCATCAATCCCTGCTACTAACACACCCATTATTCTATCCACATTCTATGTTTGTCTTATCACATATCATGTGTTTCTCACTATTTGTACCAGTACTTTGCATGGCATTGTCCGGTTCCATACTTTCAGAGGCTGACAGTTTTGAGACATGTATAACTAACATGGAGGACACAGCATTAACTTACCCTGCTGTGAGCGGATCACACACGCACAGGCGCACTTGCATTTCCTAATTGTGGGTTACGGCGCGGCACATGCATATCCGTATTCTGGGTTACATATGTTTACTGAGTCTGTGTGATTACGTGGCCTGTATTAGTTGTGACTGTTCCAGTAACATATCTCTGATCCAGTTAACGGACGTGTGCGGAACACACTTTCACCTTTACACATGTAACTGTCTTTGCGGCACAGACGCATTACTTACACGTTCACATTTATATGTTCTATAGTCGTAATTCAAACGGGACTGCATTCACGTTGGCCGTTGCTGTGACCACTACACGTTTGCTGTTCTGTCTCATTTATATGCATACCCATGGTACATAGCTACATTAACATATCCCCCCCTGCACTCACTTACGTCACAGGCATCCATTCTCCTCCTGGGAAAAGTGCGGTACTACATGTTACACATTCCCTATTCCCTACTGCTCTTGACCCAGGATGCATATGGCGTGACCGCAGGGATATTCAGATCTGAGGGGCTTATAGCCCCAGCGCATACAGGTCTTTGATTGTCAGGGTGTTCCTGTGGTGCTCTGGGTTTGGTCTTGTCCGCCTAGTGTACGGAACTGCCCTGACCGTGTACGAATGTCAGATGAGGCACATGAGCACGGTTTGTCCATGTCTATTATACCATAACCACCCCCATTATTCCTAACCGTGCATGCTGATTGGCCAGCATGCCCGTTGTAGATCAGGTTATAGTAATGGCACACGGTCCGGTTGCCCGGACCTATTTCCATTAGTATACCTCGGTATTTATAACCTGTCTTGCTATGTTACATGGGTTTAACATAGCGTGACAGCTTTAACTGAGCCACAGTGATGTCCGTTGCTTACTTTGGGGCAGTCTCGCTCTGCTACACACATTTAACATAGCGGGACAGGTTGTACAACACAGCAACGGGGACACCGAGCTCTCCGTTGCTGTTTTGTATTGATTTGCTATGTTGACTGTGTTTTACATAGTGAGACAGTTTCGACATTAGCAACGGACATCTCGCGCAGTACGTCAGCACCGCCGCGGATGCCAGACATCTGCAGATGGGCAGCAGACAGGCATTATGCTGTGCCATTATGTCTGGGGATTAATAGTTTATTTTCCTAGATGATATGGCATAATAGCAATAACCCACGTCTGGGTGTGGGTACTGCTATATTTACCCACGGTTGCCTTTGTTTGGTCCCTCGAGCATCGCCCTCGGGACCGCACCACGTCTACCATGGGTATATCCAGCATTACCCACACCCAGGCGTGGGTTATTGCTATGATATTCATTCCGTATGTACAGACACGAGTGTTTGGACAACCAACAATAGCTTCTGCTATTGGCATACAATGCTGTGGGTGGTGCCGGTTATCATACATATGCCATGTTCTGCGTTTTTCCCATTCACACTTGTCTATCCCCTGTCCTCATTCATACGTGGATATTTATGTGGCACATGACTGAACTATGTATTACCTGCAGGTATGCTGTGTACAGTGCACATATGTGACGGTTGGTTACAGTGTATCTGTGTACCTACCTCTGTGATACTGGGGACTACCACACATCCTTCACAGCATTACATGTGTATGTACATACTATTATTCGGTGGCCTGTGGAAGGTTGTCGGAGCACAGTTTACATGTGTCCCTATTTGTGCACGCATCGTGTTGGTCTTTGTCTGGCCTTTGTTGCTATCATGGGTTGAATGGTGGTGTTGGTGTGTGTTTGGGTTGTATTTATACTGCCGATACGTCAGTGGGTGGGGTGGGGTTGGCACGTGTTCCTCTTTGCAGGGGGCCCCATTATGGACATATGTGTCCTGCGCCGACACTTGACACGTGCCATATGTCCTGTGATATTGACACAGTCGTGTATGTCTTCCTGCATTACTACTTGCGTGTTACAGGCATTTTGTATCTGGTACGCATGACTATTATGTTGGATAGCTTAAGCTATTCCCATGCTATGACATAACCATTCATCCAGGCATATACGTGTTATTCTATCCTTTGCATTGGCTGTGGGTGTTTTGCCATACGGAACAACACATATCTACGAGTGATGTCCCACCTTGACATTCTGTGCATGTGGCAACCCTGCTGGGGTGACCTGCTTGGTGGACGGCTGTTCTGCCCTGTGTATTGTGTTTGACATGTCTGTATAGCTAATCATTGGTACAGTGGCTGCACATACTGCTTTGTCCAGATGTGTACAGTTATGGACACCGTGGCGTGTGAACACCTATGGGGTTTCAACAGGTCCATAACCACATGCGGGATGTACACATTCTGCCGACACATTCACATGCAGCCATTTGGATATCAGTACCTGGGATGGGATGTTGACATGTGGGGTACATATTTGCACGCATGTCACTGCCTAGGACAATACTTCCTACTACATCTGGGGTATACCCACTGTGTGTAGGTGTGCAGCTGCGCAAGGCTGCTAGCTGGATTGGGTGGACAGTCGGACATGGGTGCGGGTTACGTGCTATGATGGGGTTGTTGTGTATTACATTTGCATGCATGGGTTCTGCTTCTGGATATTCTGATTCGGCATACGCCATCCTATGTGTATGTGCGGTTATGTTGCTGTGTCTAGCACATTTTACTATACACATGTTTGTCTGTGTTTGGGATATCTGGTTTCTTTCTGGTTGTTATATGGCCATGACTGCCCAGCTGTGTACTCTCACTACCACTGTGGGACTGCTGGTGACCATGCCCATGGGGCTAGTCGTGTGTAGTTGCGGCGCGCTGACATGATGCAGTACACCTCCACTGGGTATGCCTGCTGAGAGTGCATTGCGTGATGGACACGGTATTCCGAGTATCCTTTGTTCCGTGGATGGGAACATTTTGTACTTCGTGGATTTATGTTTGGTTCTCCATTTTGTGTGGATGGGTACTATGTTGCATACTCTGCATACGTTTCATTATCCACAGACACTGGTTGTTGCGGTTACTATTGCAGGCGGCCTGTGACAGTCAGCACTTTAGGTTGCTCATCGCCTGCCGGCTTGGCCACGCCTACGGGAGCATCCTACTTGGGCTCTCTGGACTCGCGCACGTGCCCTATGCACGTGGTTGTGGTTGCGGCGCACGCTCATTACTATGCATGTGGCGCTGCTACACCAGTTATACGCTGCACGGCCGGCGCATGCCTTACGCCGGCCTTGCGCCGAGCTTCATGAATCCAGGGGATTATATGTTTAAATCTCCAAGTACAGGTAAAGAGATTTTTAATCTTCAGTGGTAAGTCAGCATTTACTCACATATCCCTTATTTTGTTTTGCTTGAATTTATACTCAGCAACTTCAACAAATATAATAGGACATGAAGACAGCCACATCAGGTCATGCTTTAGATCTGTCAGATACAGAAAGATATCATCTGCATAAAGAGATTGATCCAGTCTGCACCTTCATTAGATGTTCATCTTCAGATCAGTGGTGCAGTATCTTTAAGCAATATGGAGTATCCTGCTAAGAGGCTAGGGAGCCAAAACATCAGAAATTTCTTGCCGATGATGACTACACTCTTGTACTTGCTTAAGTTGATCAACAGTTGGCTAGAGCTCCATCTTAGCTGAGAAGATAAGCTCCCCATACCTACCACACTATCATTTTAGTGAAAGAGTGTTTTGTTGTTTTGAATGACTTATTTTAGGGAATTTCTTCCCCTTTGACAACTTCTTAGAAGAAAAATGATCCCAGAACTTATGTTTCATTGTTCGGCCTCCCTACGGGAATTTCTGTGTAAAAGTCAATTCTTCTTGAAAAAAATAACAATATTTTACTTTACCATTTTTTTCCTGTGGGTTTATACCTTAGTTGACAGAGTAATCTTTTGTATTATTTTCACAAAAATGTTTACTTTTTCTGTTAGAAATAGAGACAGACCCTTCTTAGCTATGCTAACTGCTTATCAGACACTATTTTTGACTGTAAATAAGTCCTGACTTCATGTGAGGAGTCCTTCCATGAGATTTAATAAATTCTGTGTAGGCTTTGCGTAATGCCTACAAGAAGTGTACATGTATGTGAGGTGGTGCATGGTGAGCAGCAGTGCACATTGCATATTCATGCCGTGCATTGCATTTAAGTGAGGTTCTGTGGCTGGCAACAGTGTTGCCAGCCAGGAAACCATGTAAGTGAACATGAGTAAAACTCTTGTTTAAATCAGAGCACTGGCAGTCTGCAGTTTGCACAGAATGCCACAATGATCACCAGAGCAACACAGATAGCTCTCAATCTCTTATTGCAAGACATCTGGACAAAGGCCAACATAATGGGAGAATAACGACCCAGAAATAGGAACATATTTAACATATTTGCCCTATATAAATGTGCTGGAATAACCAGGGGTTTGTGTTATGATACATGTTCTGAAGGATTTGAAGTATGAAACTCAAATTTATTTAATTATTGAGTCACATCAGTCCTAAGATCATCCCAGTGATATAGCAGAAAGCCACAAATTTGTTAAGGAACACAGCTGGACATTCTGTGAAAATATGGACAGTTAAGAGGTATGAATGTTAAGAGTATAGTCCAAATGCAGAACAGGATGGTGCATCTACACTGCAGAGTATTGTGATATCCCATTCTTGGGATTCTGTACTAATGCTGTGTAAATGATCTGTAACGGTACATGGACTGCCATGTAAAATAAACACTCAGGGGAAGTGTATGTATTGAATAGGGACATATAGATGATTTGTAGGAATATATACAGGGAAACAGAACAGATGAAACAACCTAATGTACAACAGATGAGGGCATGTAAATGGAAGATAGTAGTAGCAACAACACCATTCACATATCAATATGGTACAGAATTACAAGGTGGCATAACAATGGGATGGATGGATGTGTGAGATAAGCATCCTTACATGAATAAGGGAGAGGACAACTGTCAGGGATCTAACATACAATTGGGGTAGGGTGCATATTGTAAAGCTGTGCAGACTGATTTGCTTGAATTTGAATGTAATCTTAGCAGAGGTTTCCAGCAAGTGGAACACAGGTAAAGGCTCATTGACAACATTAAAAGAACTAACCACAATCATGGATAATATCAGAATAATACCACCAGTATTCCCATGCCTATGACATAAGATATGTGCTGTAGAGTGATCAAAGATGATTCTGCACAAACACACTTGTACTACTATAATATGTTCACACTCTATGAGGGTAATCACGCACACTGTCTTTCCACCATAACATCTGCTGGAAGTGTTAGGAGGGACACTGCTATACTTGTATGCGACATTATACATGCAGGCTAACTGACTGGTGTGCATGGCATATATATATATATATATATATATATATATATATATATATATATATATATATATATATATATATATATATATATATATGGATTCACTTCAGAAGCTCGAATTTACAAAATCTCGAACTGCAAATAACCGTAAGCAAAAGATCGAGTTTCGTAAACTCGAACTTCTCAAGCGAAACCAAAAAAAAAAAGAAAGACAAACTTTGCTTGCACCCCCACACACCCCCTACTTAAATATACCAACTCCAAGATCACTACAGTGAATGGGAAATCTCCGTCTTGCCCTGTATGTGGAAGCAAAATGGGAGATTTCTCATTTCCTGTCAACACCTCAAAAAAAAAACATTACGTGCACAGAGCGTAAGAATCCTTGCCTCTGTGTGCAATGTATTAAGGTAAACTCTTATTTTTACACTACATATCTTGATTTACTGAAATCTCGATCATATGGTCTCGACCATATGACATTCGAGATTTCAGTAATTCAATGTGAAGTGTTCCCATATATATATATATATATATATATATATATATATATATATATATATATATATACACACACACACACACACACACACACACATATATATATATATATATATATATATATATATATATATATATATATATATATATGTGTGTGTGTGTGTATATGGCACAATTCATACTGTCACAAATGTTATAAATGTCATTAATGTTGTCAGACACCTATGTATGTACTCTGTGCATCACCAGAACAGGTAGCACATATGCATAGGGTATAACAACTTAATGGGGGTTCCACAGCATCAGACAGTAATATGTTTATGCCACAAATAGAATACTTAGGTATGACCAATAAACTCTGTGACAGCTCACTGTCACAAATGTGGTACACTTCAATTACACATTAGTGGAAGATGTGTAGGGAGGTATATGAAGAATAGTGCATTGTACTCATCTATTAGTGTGATGAAGGCTAGGAACTATGGCAGTATTATGGCCTCTGATGTGTATGTCTTCTCATACTCAATAATTATGTTACATACAAGGGAGTAATCAACACTGTGACCACATGCTGGTGGATGTTCCACTTGCCCTCTACCCCAAGACACAGGTCACCTACCTATTGGTCTGATTATAGGGTGTGATGTCCACATTATACTTGAGTTGTATGTTTGTTTTCCTGATGTAACAAATTCCACCATGTTTTCTTGTTATTGCAGGTGTTGTCATGGCTGTGGCAGCAAGGTTTAGTATATGTTGATACTGTCTATATTGCACTAACATCACAACTGGAGGCAATGATTGCCCACAATCTGTAGTCCTTCAGGCAACTGTTTGGACACAGGATGTGTATGTCATCTGTGTTCTCCATCACTTAAATAATGAACAGGAAAGGACCTAGCAGACAGCCCTGATACATGGACCTGATCACTAGACCTGAAATAGGTCATGTCACACATTTCAACATAGTGAGATGCCACATATGTGATATACTGGTCTACCTACTTGGTGATATAGCTGTTTATGGCCACTTCTGACAGTGATGATTAAATACCTCAGTGTGGATTTGTCTCAAATTCCTTGGCCTGGTCAAGTTCCATATGATGATAGTGTTGTTATCATGCATGCCCTTGATAAGCTCTTTGAGGACATCTATCAGATGTAACAGACATGATGTAGCATTAGCAACTCACACAGGCCTGTTGCACACAGCCAGGATATTACTAGTGTCCATTTAGAAAAGGTCCAGGATGGCATGTTGGTCTACCTCACAGCTGAAGAGAGCTAGGATGTGTCTATACATGCATGTATCAGGTGCTTTCCCCACAACTCAGATGGATGCATGCTGATGTACTCCCTTCTACTGAAACATAACCTGTGTGTAGGGTGTGTGGAAGTGTGTATTCAACCTTATCAGGAAGGGCTATGTGCTGAGTCATGCCATAGGCAATCTGTGATGTTGTCAAAGCACATTGATTCTGTGTGATAGGCCTGGATTAAGGTAAGACAGTGCATACTGCCTACCTAGATCTGACTTAGGGTTTTGACACAATCCCCCATGCAGGTATCATTGAGAAAATCTCCCAGCTGGGGATTAACCCTTATGTCACTAGATGTGTAGCCAATTGGCTCACTGACAGAATGCATACTGTGAAAGTTGGTGAATCAACCATCTATCAGCAGAGCTGTCACCATTGGCATACCCCAGGGATCTGTGCTTGATCCTTTACTGTTTGGAATATTTATTGACAGTTCATGCTGAAGTATATGGCTTTTGGCTTACCAAGTTTGCTAATTCTTGCAAAATATATGGCCTTTGGCTTGCCAAGTTTGCTAATTCTTACGTATTGGGTGATATCATTGAGTCCACCACTGATGATAACATACTACAGGTGGAGCTAACACAGACAAATGATTGGCGACAAAGCCATACAATATACAAATAAAGGCAGCAATGTGTCTTTATTTTGTCCTTCTGAAAAGTGGAATTCCATGCTAATTACAGCATTGACAATAGTCCTGCTATGCTGAAATCCAGTGATGCAACACTGAGAACGCATGTAGACAGCAGTCAGAACTTTGACCATCATGTGTCTACACTGGTATTGAAAGCCTATGTTGTGCACATCATAAGTCACATCATCATATTCAGATCTTAAGATTGTATGGCAGTACTGTACTTGGACCTCATCAGAACACTAATAGAGTATAATGCTCTGTTTTACATGTACATCACCCTAGACACATGTAGCAGCTGGAGAAACCACAGGGATTTCTCATCAAGAAAACACAGGGCCTACAAACCATACCATGATGTATGTGGATAAACTAAAAGCCTTGTCACTGTAACCTGTATTAAATAGGATGAGATGATTTCTACCTGACCTCCAGGCTGGTCTCTGACTTTGCCCTGGTGGGAATAGTGCATATCGAAAAATCAGATATAACTGATGACATCAACAGTGTCCTTTGAGGAGAATATGGTAATAAAAGTCTCACACATGCTAGTGGAAAAGGCTCTCTGTAATGTGGAGCAATAACACAAATACACATACACACCCAGTTGACTGCAGTGAGAACAGAACTCCTACCTATCTAAGTATACAAACTACAGGCCTCTGCACTTAAGCCAAGTGCCACAGGTCAAGTCTGACTTGGAGTGTCTAAGACAACACTTTATAGCTGATGACAGCAACAGTGTTTGTTGAGGAAGATATGGCAATAACAGTGTCCCACATGGTGTAAAAGGCTTCTGTAATGTCAAGCAAGAACAGAATGGTGTGCGCACACACACACACACACACACACACACACACACACACACACACACACACACACACACACACACACACACACACACACACACACACACACACAGTACTGCAGTGAGAATAGAATCCTTACCTATGTACATAGGCTACAGAACTCAGTACTTTATGCAAGTTCCACAGCACAAGTCTGACTTTTACAAGACTGCAGGTCAGCTCATAGTAGATGACATCAGCAGGACATGTTGGAGAGAAGATGTTGGGAGGGCTGCATAAAATGGATGTGCAAGTATCAAACTACTGTCAATCCATGAGACTGGAGCAGTAACTGCAGGATACAAATTTCTGCTGTTCTGTCTAGAGACACACACACACACACACGCACTCAGGTGGCTACAGTAAGAACAGAACCACTACCAATCTAAGTACACAGACTACAGAACTCAGCACTTTTTGCAAGCTACATGTCACAAGTCTGACTTTTACTCAACTGCAGGTGACGTTATAATGGATGATATCAGCAGGGCATGTAGAAGAGAAGAGGTTGGGAAGCCTGCATAGGTTCATAGCTTCATAAGTTGGTAGGAAATTATTAGTCTGATGGTCTTACAGCATTTAAAAGCCTAGCTATGTAAAACACAAGTAACCTTATTGAGCATAGTTAGATGGTCATTAGCAGAATGATTTTTTGATCAGGACTGACTGGTCCTGTCTATGAGGGACATAGGTGCACCCCAGGGGTGAATTTACAATCACTCATCCAGTTGTCAAGGTTGCACTTGAATAGGGTCATTGAGGAGCACTGCTTCATATGCAGTCTGAGCCTATTGTAGAGGAGTGGCAATTGATGGGACATATTTCTTTCTACTCAGCATGTTCTGTTTATATCATGGGCTGAGATCCCTGAAACAAGTTATTCTTGTTCCATTTGATTTGCAGATGTCCAACATTTCTAGTAGGGCAGGTTCTGAGACAGTTCTGTACATCAGGCATAGGTTACACCTCAGCAGCCTGCATGATATTGAGTACAGTAACAAATCTTCCAGTATTGCCATGTATGTCATGTTTTGGAAGCCCTGAACAGTCCTGTTCACAAACCTCTGTGTTTTCCCCACTTGCTGCAGGTGTCTGGTGAGGTACAGGCAGAAGAGATCATTATACTCAATTAGTGGTCTGATAAAGGTACAGCCTTGGATGTGATGGTCTTATTTATGAGGTGCACACTGTTGATTGTGTGTCATAACACTGTGGACACATAGTGATTGAAGTGTAGATTGCTGTCAACATGTGTTCCCAGGTCTCCCAACACTGTGTTTGAGCTTAGAGGGGTGCTATGTATATCATAATTTGTGAGGGTACTTCATTGCTAAAGGGGACAATGAGGCAATATTTTGCCTTAAGAGTCAGTTGGTGAGTTTGGCACAGTCACTTGTTTGTGTCAGTCCATTCTGTAATATGTTAACATCATTTGGGGCACTATATGACTGTGTCCAATTGATAGCCATCTGCAGACTTTGTAAGCCATAGACCATCTACCTTCACCTGGACTTCAGAGAAATAGTTTTCAAACAGTTGAGGGCCAAGCACAGATCCTTGTGGTATTCCACTGGTAAATGGTCTAGTGGTGGATGTGCAGTTCCCAACTTTGGCAGTGTGCATTTTGTTGGTGAGCTAATTGGTTATCCATCTAGTAATGTAAGGGTTAATTCCCAGATGGGAGATTTTCTCTATGATACCTGAATTGGGGATATTTTCAAAGGACTTGGATAGCTCATCATTGGTGGTATGTCCTGTTATCCCTCATCCATGTCTTTGGGGTCAATATCAAAGAAGTCCACTAGGTTTAATAAACAAGACCTACCCTTGACAAAAAAACAAAATGGGTTGGGTCAAGTGTGTTGATGTCCCTATGGATAAGGTCCATGCTGATTTCTTCCCTAGCCTTGCAGATAAGGCTTTTTAGGGTTATAGGTCAATAGTTCTAGGTCTGGATGTTACTAGATTGATGTGCATCACATATCACACAAAATTTGATATTAATTTCTGTAGTGTAGGTGATATATGTGTGGAAAAAGTACTGAGGTACCAGAGCTGCAGTGCTTGGGGGAGGCAACACATGGCTGTATTGTAAATATGTGACATATTGTTAGATAGGGCCTTCAGTTTGTTATCTTTCCACATGTAATTTCATGTCATAGACAGGAAATGGACAGTAAACAGCAGTAATACATAATATTTTCTTTTCCATAGTGTGGTGAGCAATGTGTTTTCTCGACGTTTGACAAAGTATGTTTGAATGCAAGATACTCATTTCTACTACTTTCTATTTTTGTGTGCATTTAAGCAGTGCGCAAATGTGAGTTGCATTGCTAAATGTCTGAGAGTTTGTATTAAGTCTATGAAACACACCTGCTGCTTAGCTGACTCTGTGCAGCAGGTGTAAATGTGCTGACACTTTTGTTTTTGAGCCCAGATGATACTGGGTTCGAATCCAGGTGTATTTAATACTTTTAAATACTTTTTACATAAACATTGATAATGCAATGACATGAATTCTTTATAGTACATGTTGCTGTGTGTTGACATAGTGCAGCGGGGTTAAGTGTTATTGTGTGGAGGTAGCCACAGCATTTGCCACCACTCACCATCACTGTGCATTGATGTATGATGCACACCTCCGCGCAAACATCAAGCCAAAAAAAAAAAATTGAAGGGATCTATTGCTTTTTCTGCTACTTGTGTGTGTTATGTGTGATTTTATTTTTTGCCAGATTAAAGGTGTTAAAAATGGGGTAGATAAGAAAGTGGTGAAATGGGGAGCAAGCATGTAAAAGAGCAAAGGGAAAGCAGTACAGGAATATGCAGGGTGGAGGTATGAAAAAAAACATAGCTATTCATTTCTTTAACAGTGGAAACTGAAGATATGTGCAGAGTATCAACTGAATTTGGACAGTCACTTCCAAAAAGAGGGGTGACAAGAACGCAATCATAGCGAATTGGACCGAATCAAGTGTGTCAAGAAGACGTGTGCAAAATGGAGATCTATATATGGGATGATTTTTTTTTTTTTTTGTGTGTGTGTGTGTGTGTGTGTGTGTGTGTGTGTGTGTGTGTGTGTGTGAGACAGGTGCTCATTTTTTTTATTTCAAAAAGAGAGGAATGTTGGGGAAGGGTTGTAGGTATGTCTGGGTCAGGTAAGTTGGGTAGGTGAGGAACCAATTGCAAATATACAAGACAAACAAGACAAGAGACAGGGACAGTGATGGATGCAAAAAATTGGGGGATACGATGACTGGGGTGAGGGAGGGAGGAACAATGTAGGCTCATGCCTGTGAAGCTGGGAGACACTGAGAACTGCATCCTCACTCACTGGATTGTCATCACTGTTACCTTAATCCACTGGTATCTGGAGTGCTTGATGTCTCCTCTTCCTTCTACGGAACATGAGGGAGAGCAGCCTCTCCATCCAGTGTAGGCATACACCAATGGTACGGCACATGACCCTATGCACCAACTTAGTGTGGGTGATGAAATCACCATGTCTGCCACTGATCCTGGAGGGTACCACTGCACCTGCTTCTGGAGAAGTACACCTGAGGGCACAGGTAGTGCTAGGGCAGCAGAAGCCATGCTGCCAGGTTGGATCCCAGATGTGCTGGGCATTGAAGCTGGACCCAGTGCAGCAAGGGCAGGGCGATCCACTGGGGCTGGCCTACCTCACTGTGCGGTGTAGAATTTAGTGATGTGGTACACATGGATGACATGGAGACATTTTGATGCCACACAATAGTAAGTTAAAAAAAGAGAGATAAGGGTTGGGGTGAGAGGAACATGAGATACAATTAGCACCATCATATGTGACATACAATGCATTAATACAATTATACAACTATTTTATCTGAAGTATTACATTTAAATATATGTCCTAACAGATACACACTATAATACAGACTGCTGAAAGTAATCTTTGAAATGTTCATATATTGCACACATATGTGTTCCATGATACAGACTACAGTTTACAGCAGGGCATTTCTGCCACTAGTATAGAGTTTTTAATTTAATGTAAATATTATTGAAGATGTAACAGTACTGTATAGTTGTCAACTGTAGTATTTGAGCCCACAACCTCTGACGACCGTCTAACATTGGACTCTTACAACCTGTTTGAGTTACAGACGAATGCATATATGCTTGCTGTTATAGTTGGGATATGCATGATTAATTTGACACAACTCTATAAAATACCAAAAAATCGATCCTTAACCTTTAATGCTACAATAACACTTCTCTTCTGCTGCATACATACCACTTACTTCCCTCAGTCTCTCCAATCGAGCAACATGAGCTTGCTGACTAAACTCATGCTCAGTGGCAGCAGGGAATAGAACAGAAAAGAACAGAAGAGCATTATGTATACAAGTCTTGCCTATATTTAGCTTTCTAAGTCTTAGAAGTACTATCTTAATTTCATACTAACACAGCTGTGGAATGTCTGAAGTCTGACATTCCTCCAGCCAATGGCTGAGAGTATCCATTTTCCTCATGTGTATTTCATTAAAATGATATCTACATTGTTCTCCAGTGTGTGGGACACCAGTGGTACTGGATACAGTCAGGGCAAAACTATCTCATGCCTAAGACTTGTACTGGGAGCTAGAATAGTCCCCCTGCAGAAGCCTTTGCTAGTTGTTTACCAGGAGTCCAGTAAATATTCTGGACTCCTGGATACCCCACCTCTGTGCCCAGAACCTGGCACCTTCCCCTCTAACACCAGCTATGTCTACCAGCTGAACCAGAGGAATGGATATTGATGCTTTACTGCTTATTCCAGTTATTATGTTTACTGGTAGCACACAAACCCGGGCAATGTGTTTGCCAGTATTAAGTGAACAGCAGCAGTGCTAAGCAGGAAGGAGTTAAATAATTGCAATTGAAAGATTAATCTGACACTTGGCCTTAGTTTGTGGGGTGTCTATTGATGTGGCTTGGAAATATATATTGGGAATTGGAAGGTAACTGTTAGGTGAATTAGGCTTGCAGATGTGCACTGGGGGCATAATCGTAATGACCTGACACATTTGTTTTTATGCACTGAGAAAATTGATTTTTACACTGTGGGATTCAAACTTAGGCATATGGGACAAAACATTTTCTTCTACATTACTGATATTCCATCTTTGTTACAAAAGAAGTGCTGCTTAGACATACTCATGAGCTGTTACACATGTATGTGTGTGACCTGACAAGTTTATTGCATATCAGTCCTGTTGTGTATGCATCTTAGGTAATGTTGATGGCCATAAAAGTCCAGATAGCAGAATTACATTTACAGAACTATAGTACACAGTATGCCCTCGTCATACATCTGAAAACACAATAATGTTGTCTTATCCTTCATACATATAATTCATATCAGCTCCACTATCTAAAATGTTATAAGTGACAGTGAAGATAATGGGAAGTGGAACGACAATAAAAGTGTATGGAATATCCTGCATTAGAACCCAGGTCAATGTGTATGGCAGTCCTACACTTACACCTGTTGCAAAAGAATGTTGAAATAATACTTGTCTATTTTCTGTTATTTGTACATTTATTATTTTGGATGTAGTGCAGTAAGTGATCACACAACCAGTTACAAGTATTGCTTGCAAATATACATCTCTGTCTTACCTCTCTATTTTTGCTGATCATGCTTCTCTTATGTGAACAGTAATCTGAGACATGCAGTCTGTAACATTCTATAACATTGTCCTTAAAATGTGTGAGGATATTAAATGGAAATGATATTATATGCAGCTGCCAACAAATGAAGGGGAGGTTGGAATTTAATGAACAGAACCTGTGAATTTTGTGCTGCTTACTTACATTTCCAAACTTACATCTAACACTTTGTAAGTATAACCTGACACACCCACTGGATATAGGACAGCTTGCAGTGCTGTTGTATTTTCCTTCTATAAACCAGTAATCATTCACAGTTGTAGTCCATAAAAAACAAACACTGAGGGAGTGCCTGCACTCTGTTTACATCTGATACACAGAGCCAAGTATTTTGGATTCAGCAATTCTAATCAGTTTACACCTGGTTTGCATCTTCACTGTGCTAACAGCCCTGAATCTACACCATATAAAAATGCAACTGTGTAGCTAGGAAAATTGGAGGTGAGGAGACTTGTTTATATGGAAAACACAGAACAGAGGCTATTACTTTGGGATATCTCTACACTGAGGATTACTGAACTTGGGAAGGTATGCTTGCATTTTGTCAGCTACATACTGCATATGCTGGAATGTAATTAAGAAAAATCTGAAGCAAAAGCTACACTTTTATCTGTATGCATCAGTTAGAAGTGTGCTGATGCCATGGGCATGTTTGTCAAGGCATTTCACAGATATACATGATTGTCAATACCTTAAAATGGAATGTTCTTTTTTAAATCTGTAGACGTTTCAGGGAAAGTTCATTTGATAGCACATTTAGCATTTCAAAGATGGTTTGTTAACAAGATGTGTCACTTGCCTGTTCTTTTGGAGGGGGAGCAAAGCTACATTTCTGTTATGGTACAAACGAGGGTATGCTGCTATTGTTACTCTCCTTTTTCTTGCATTCACCCTGTTGTTTGTATTTCAAAACTCTTGACTGTTTTATGTTTCTCCAGTGGTAATACTGAGATGCTACATTTTCTGTTTTATCTGGGAACAGTTATTTGTAGTTGTGTGATGCATAAATGTATTATCCTTCTGTTGCCCTTTAGGAGATCTAGGACACTGCCACCCAGGTGTCTCAATTCTCAAAGATGACCCATCACTGATGCTGAAAATCAGGTTATTGTTGATGCTTTTAGGGAACATGCTGCCTCCCTGCTTGAAGAGGGATAGGGAGATAAGTCATGCATAATGCAGATTTGGTGGCAGACTGTTGATGATGTTAATGCTGTGCATGACCATGGCAGGACATATGATCTCATCAGCACAGAGGAGAGCAGCTGCAGTGGGTCATGATCAGATGGGTACTGGGGTGGGGGGCTGCTACAGAGCCACCACCAACACCATATGAAGAGTTCTTGTCCACTGTAAGGGATCCAGACAGCTCTCAGGAAAGTGCAGAATAACATGTCCTTGAGATTGTTGTGACTGTTTTAGAGACAGCAAGCAAGTTCCAGGAAGAGCTTCCAAGTAGGCTTTTGTATCTCTATAGTTGAATACATTTGTACAGTAAAACAATTTAAATATATACTTTACTTCTGTTTTACAATATTTTGTTTTTGTGGGAAATTTTAAGATTGCTACAGTTAACAACACATTCTGATTGATCAGGTTAGGTTGGAGTTGTCATCCAAGTTATTGTTGAAAATATAGTTAATGAATATATAAAGAGGTAAAAGTATTATCCTTGTGTTACTGTTAATTGTGATGATGTTCTTACCTTTTGCTTAACTTCTTCCAGGACCATCTGGCATGCAGATAATACCATCCTCTGCAGATGGTAAGCCAAACATTTTTATGGCAGTACTGATGAGCAATTCAAATAAATAGTTTAGTGTGTGATGTTGATGTCAGGACTGCTGTATGCATTGCTGTACTATGAAAAAGCAACCAGGTACTCTCACCACGAAGTAAAGTAGACAGGCAGTAAGTCCAAAGTGAACCGGAGCTCACTAAAGTTTAGCAACGATGCACTAAAAAGGCAACAGCTTCCGCTGGTTCAATCAGCATTAAATCACAAATTGCAAAATGCAAAAAATCATTAAAACAGGAACCATAAATCCACTTCGTAGAATGACGAAAAATCCAAAATGTAAGAATAAAACGTTTATTGTGAGCGCTTTCGCGTGGTCACCACCACGCTTCTTCAGACAGTACAAATAAAACTCTAACCATCTATTTATATATTAATGCATCTAAAAAGGCGCCAAAATAAAACAATCAACTCAGCCTATCAATCAATTTAAAAAATGTATGCTAACAGATAATATGCAATACCAACTTTAAAAGATATTTATGGATATTACAATCATTTTAAAAAAGACTTGAATACATAAATGATGCTGGAGTGTTCACGTAAAAACCATTGCTCAATATGTGTTTCGAATTACTGAAAATCTTTATATTAATAGTGTTGGCAAGTATATTCAGGAGCATTAAGAGTAAAATTAGATTAAATGAAGCTAAGTAAAGTAAATAATCTAACATAAAGCAGGTAACCCACATAAAACATTCAATGCATTTAGAATGTTTGAATATTAAATATTATAAAATATGTATATTTATTTACCATAGCATGGTCTGCAACGGGAATTTACACATAAAACTTATTGCATATTGTATATATAATGTATTATAATATATTATAGTGCAGATTATTTTGTTATAAAATATAACAATATATAAATAAATAAATGAATAAATAAATGGATGAATAAATAGATAAATATTTATTAAAAAACTCTAAAACCTGATGTCAAAACCTAGATGGAGTCATTAACAGATATTAAGCAATAAATCAGTGAAAATAGTGTTTTATAAACATATGAATGTAAATAAGTAAATATATGAATTATATCCTATTCGAGATTGAATAATGTAGTATGAAATGCATGTATATATGTAATATAATATATAAGGTAAGATATAATGTAAAATATAATGTATATAATATGAATGTATGAATAAGAATGTGTATAAAATAAGTTTGGATGAAGTGAATAAACAAATAAATAAATAAATGGATAAATGGATTAAGAAATGAAGAAATAATCTAAAGAATGTATAAGGGAAAGTAATGTGTATGATACTGAAATGTAGCAAGTGAAAGGGATGTAATACCTTGCATGATGGAATAAATAAAGTATAAATATACACATATTTGAAACCAGATAAATACTTTGTAAAAGACTTTTATATAAAAAATGTATTTGAATAATTTATTAAAATTTTCAACAGGATGCACAAAAAGAAAATAAGATGGACAGAATATTCATAACCATGGTGTTAAGTCTAGGCTATAATTCATTAGTAAGGCTATATATAAGGAAGTTTATCTAGATTCAAGGACTGGTTTAATAGAAACTTGGTTATTGATGCCAGGAGAAATATGTGCAGCCAATCTTAATATCCATTTTAACTCCTTATTTCTTAGGAGTAATGAATTATCTCCACCTCTTTTGCTAGGCATAATAATTTCTAACACTCTAAATACAAAGCCATGATAGGGCTGTTCCATAAGGTGCTTAGCCAGGGCATTGAGTTCATTGTTCTTACGAATGTCATAGAGATGGCCATAGATTCTATCTTTCAGGCATCTTTTAGTAAGACCAATGTAGAACGATGTGCAATTTTTGCATGTAGCCAAATAAATAAGGTTTTTAGTGCAGCAGTTGGCATAGAACCTGGGATGAAAGTTGTAATTTAAGATAGGGTGTTTGTAATCTATGTCTTTTGAAATGTAGCTGCACCTCCTACAATTATGGCAGGGAAATGTACCTTGCTTATTAATAAATGATGAGCTCAATCCACCATTACTAATGTTATCATTACACAGTAACTGTTTTAGATTCGGACTATTGGTGAACATAAAATATGGTTTATTCCCTACTAATTGTCTAACAAAAGGATCTACCATGAGTAATTTCCAGTTATTATAAAAAACTTTCTTGATGTCATTACTGATGCTTGAAAAATTTAATATTATAGGTACATAGTCCTTAGATCGTGTGGAGTATCTATTGTCAATAGTAGTTACGTTCTGATGACTGGTTAATCTGGTGCCAATTACATTGTTTCTGGTTTTTGTAACTAAGTCTGAATCATAGCCTCTCTCCTTGAATAATAGTTCTAGGTTGTCCGCTTCCAATTGTAGTTGATGTGCATCTTTACAAAGTCTTTTTAATCTAATGAATTGGCTTTTGAGGATGCCAGGAAAAACATACCTGGGGTGCATGCTGTCAAAAGATAAGAGTGTATTCCTCCATGTAGGTTTTCGATAAATAGTTGAAGTTATGGTACCATCATCATTAATACTTAATGTAACATCTAAGAAATTAATAGATTTATTGGAGCATTCCATGGTGAAGCGTAAAAACGTGGAAGTGCTCTCAAGATAATTCCACATTTGTATAAAGTCTGACTCTGTACCTTTCCATATAATAAAAATATCATCCACAAAACGTTTGTAAGTAATTATCTGAGTAAACAGGTGGTGGGTGAACAGATGAGTGCGTTCCCAGGCCAAAACAACCAAGTTGGAGTAGGTGTTTGCACATGGCGTACCCATCGCCACCCCCCATTTCTGCAAATAATATTCATTTAAAAACATAAAAACATTATTGTTTAGTATAACATCCAATAATTGGCATACCAATAGCTGTTTGTCATTGGAAAAAGAGTTATGAAACTGTAGAATATCTCTTATAGCCTCAATGCCCAAATCATTGGGAATTAAGGTGAATAGGTTCTTTACATCTAAAGTAATTAGGATGTAATTATTGTGTTGGACATCCAGTTGTATTTCTGACAAACACGTTAGTAGGTGATAAGTGTCTTTTAAAATAGTATCAAAGGAATCAACCACTGGTCTAAGTAAAAACTACAAGACAAGAAGCATGTGCTGTAATCCAGCGGTCGCCTGATACTATAGGTCGTAGTGGGATGGGAAAAGTATTTTTGTGGATTTTCGGAAGTCCTTTGATAATGGGTATGGTGGGATAATCCATCAAAAGAAAGCCATACATATCTTCATTAATTTGCCTGCAGATAAGCAGGTCATAGAATATATCTTGTACACTCTTAATAATAGTCATCACTCTGCATAAATCAATTTTAGTGTAAGTCAAATTATCAGTGAGCATTATGCACATGTTAGTATTATAGTCAGCCCTATTCAGTGCCACAATACCTCCTCCCTTATCAGCAGGTTTGATGGAGATTTTATCAATTTGTTTTAAATGTTTTAAGGAATTAAATTCATCTAGATTTAGGTTAAAATATGTGGGTTTCACTTTAGTGGAAAATAATTCGTAGAAATCTTGCTCACAAATATGCAAAAAGCATTCAACACATTGGGGTAGCTGAGGTATAAAAGTGCTTTTTCTTTTAAAAACAATGGATGTATCATGAATGTTTGAAACAGATTTATCTTTAAAGAAAACTTTTAAAGCTACCCGTCTACAAAACATTCTTAAAGTAATTAAAACATTAGTGAGTGTGTCCGAACAGGCTGGAATGAAATTCAAGCCACGGTTCAAAAGAGAAATTTCAGCATCAGAAAAACTGTAGTCGGAATAATTATACAATAAACCAGTCACTTTTTCGTCATTCGTCCGGTGGATTGGAAGCTTTCCACAGATAGCTTCCTTTTCCTTGGGCCTCGACTCGTAGACCGTCCTCTGTTCTGAAACCTTTGTTTTACTGGGTATGGTAAAAAGTTTTTTGACGAGGAATCCAAAGGAACCACAACACTGGAATCTTTTGGTCTGGCTCCTGGATTAATAACAGTTTTTGTCAAGGCTAATTGGTTCGGAGGGGGCGTGTCAGTCAAATTAGGAACAACAACACTAGTATTAGCTCCCTCCAAATTAGAAATATGCAGATTAGCATTTGTCGGCAACAAAGTATCACTGATATTATCTGCAGCGGAAGTTTCTTCTGCAGAAACAAAGTGTTGAGTGTTTTTTATGTTGCCACGAGAACCAACAATGTCATTATGCGTAGCATTATTATTTCTAGGCCAAACAAATACCTGCCTTAACTTAAAGTCCTGAAAGTCTCTTTGCAGTTTACGCATCTTTGTTGCCTTCAGTCTTTCGCTGAAGGCATTAACTTGTAAACATATATTACGTAATCTGCGAGTACAATAGTCCCCTTTAAAGCGGCTACTAAGTTCTTTAAAGTTCACATCCACTTTATCTCTTAACTCTAATTCTAAAGGAGAAAAGTAATCAAGAAGGAGTCTGATGTACCTGTGTCCAAGATCTAGGTTTAGATCCTGCCATTTTTTAAGAAGTTCTGGATGTGCCTCACCGTAGGACGGCATGCACATGACCCGCATCCCTCTTGGTACGATGGAATAATGGAGACAAGCCTCTAGATGTTGCCTTTGCCAGGCGTATCTTTGTAATTTATACATATCATCCTCTAGAGCTTTTGATGCGGTGTTGAAATCAGCTATGTTGAAACCTTCCGTATTCACGGGAGTGATGTGTTCAGCTTGCGAAAGATCCAAGGTCAATAAAGGGTTAGACTGTACATGTAGCAAATCTTCAAGGTGCACTACTGCTTCCCTCGTCCCTGGAACATAGTCAAGTTCAATGTCAACGGTGTTATCCATCGTGTGCTGGCGGCGAAAATAAAGTAGGTGGAGGTAATATACAAAAAAACTCTTCACCGGCAGCTAAAAAGAGAATACCCGTAACCACAGGCAAAAAATGAAAAAGCAACCAGGTACTCTCACCACGAAGTAAAGTAGACAGGCAGTAAGTCCAAAGTGAACCGGAGCTCACTAAAGTTTAGCAACGATGCACTAAAAAGGCAACAGCTTCCGCTGGTTCAATCAGCATTAAATCACAAATTGCAAAATGCAAAAAATCATTAAAACAGGAACCATAAATCCACTTCGTAGAATGACGAAAAATCCAAAATGTAAGAATAAAACGTTTATTGTGAGCGCTTTCGCGTGGTCACCACCACGCTTCTTCAGACAGTACAAATAAAACTCTAACCATCTATTTATATATTAATGCATCTAAAAAGGCGCCAAAATAAAACAATCAACTCAGCCTATCAATCAATTTAAAAAATGTATGCTAACAGATAATATGCAATACCAACTTTAAAAGATATTTATGGATATTACAATCATTTTAAAAAAGACTTGAATACATAAATGATGCTGGAGTGTTCACGTAAAAACCATTGCTCAATATGTGTTTCGAATTACTGAAAATCTTTATATTAATAGTGTTGGCAAGTATATTCAGGAGCATTAAGAGTAAAATTAGATTAAATGAAGCTAAGTAAAGTAAATAATCTAACATAAAGCAGGTAACCCACATAAAACATTCAATGCATTTAGAATGTTTGAATATTAAATATTATAAAATATGTATATTTATTTACCATAGCATGGTCTGCAATGGGAATTTACACATAAAACTTATTGCATATTGTATATATAATGTATTATAATATATTATAGTGCAGATTATTTTGTTGTAAAATATAACAATATATAAATAAATAAATGAATAAATAAATGGATGAATAAATAGATAAATATTTATTAAAAAACTCTAAAACCTGATGTCAAAACCTAGATGGAGTCATTAACAGATATTAAGCAATAAATCAGTGAAAATAGTGTTTTATAAAAATATGAATGTAAATAAATAAATATATGAATTATATCCTATTCGAGATTGAATAATGTAGTATGAAATGCATGTATATATGTAATATAATATATAAGGTAAGATATAATGTAAAATATAATGTATATAATATGAATGTATGAATAAGAATGTGTATAAAATAAGTTTGGATGAAGTGAATAAACAAATAAATAAATAAATAAATAAATGGATAAATGGATTAAGAAATGAAGAAATAATCTAAAGAATGTATAAGGGAAAGTAATGTGTATGATACTGAAATGTAGCAAGTGAAAGGGATGTAATACCTTGCATGATGGAATAAATAAAGTATAAATATACACATATTTGAAACCAGATAAATACTTTGTAAAAGACTTTTATATAAAAAAATGTATTTGAATAATTTATTAAAATTTTCAACAGGATGCACAAAAAGAAAATAAGATGGACAGAATATTCATAACCATGGTGTTAAGTCTAGGCTATAATTCATTAGTAAGGCTATATATAAGGAAGTTTATCTAGATTCAAGGACTGGTTTAATAGAAACTTGGTTATTGATGCCAGGAGAAATATGTGCAGCCAATCTTAATATCCATTTTAACTCCTTATTTCTTAGGAGTTATGAATTATCTCCACCTCTTTTGCTAGGCATAATAATTTCTAACACTCTAAATACAAAGCCATGATGGGGCTTTTCCATAAGGTGCTTAGCCAGGGCATTGAGTTCATTGTTCTTACGAATGTCATAGAGATGGCCATAGATTCTATCTTTCAGGCATCTTTTAGTAAGACCAATGTAGAACGATGTGCAATTTTTGCATGTAGCCAAATAAATAAGGTTTTTAGTGCAGCAGTTGGCATAGAACCTGGGATGAAAGTTGTAATTTAAGATAGGGTGTTTGTAATCTATGTCTTTTGAAATGTAGCTGCACCTCCTACAATTATGGCAGGGAAATGTACCTTGCTTATTAATAAATGATGAGCTCAATCCACCATTACTAATGTTATCATTACACAGTAACTGTTTTAGATTCGGACTATTGGTGAACATAAAATATGGTTTATTCCCTACTAATTGTCTAACAAAAGGATCTACCATGAGTAATTTCCAGTTATTATAAAAAACTTTCTTGATGTCATTACTGATGCTTGAAAAATTTAATATTATAGGTACATAGTCCTTAGATCGTGTGGAGTATCTATTGTCAATAGTAGTTACGTTCTGATGACTGGTTAATCTGGTGCCAATTACATTGTTTCTGGTTTTTGTAACTAAGTCTGAATCATAGCCTCTCTCCTTGAATAATAGTTCTAGGTTGTCCGCTTCCAATTGTAGTTGATGTGCATCTTTACAAAGTCTTTTTAATCTAATGAATTGGCTTTTGAGGATGCCAGGAAAAACATACCTGGGGTGCATGCTGTCAAAAGATAAGAGTGTATTCCTCCATGTAGGTTTTCGATAAATAGTTGAAGTTATGGTACCATCATCATTAATACTTAATGTAACATCTAAGAAATTAATAGATTTATTGGAGCATTCCATGGTGAAGCGTAAAAACGTGGAAGTGCTCTCAAGATAATTCCACATTTGTATAAAGTCTGACTCTGTACCTTTCCATATAATAAAAATATCATCCACAAAACGTTTGTAAGTAATTATCTGAGTAAACAGGTGGTGGGTGAACAGATGAGTGCGTTCCCAGGCCAAAACAACCAAGTTGGAGTAGGTGTTTGCACATGGCGTACCCATCGCCACCCCCCATTTCTGCAAATAATATTCATTTAAAAACATAAAAACATTATTGTTTAGTATAACATCCAATAATTGGCATACCAATAGCTGTTTGTCATTGGAAAAAGAGTTATGAAACTGTAGAATATCTCTTATACAAATTTTTTTTGGGGGAGATTTTAAGATTGCTACAGTTAACAACACATTCTGATTGATCAGGTTAGGTTGGAGTTGTCATCCAAGTTATTGTTGAAAATATAGTTAATGAATATATAAAGAGGTAAAAGTATTATCCTTGTGTTACTGTTAATTGTGATGATGTTCTTACCTTTTGCTTAACTTCTTCCAGGACCATCTGGCATGCAGATAATACCATCCTCTGCAGATGGTAAGCCAAACATTTTTATGTCAGTACTGATGAGCAATTCAAATAAATAGTGTAGTGTGTGAAGTTGATGTCAGGACTGCTGTATGCATTGCTGTACTATGCTGTCTAATAGTGGCAGCACTGTTATTTTGTCAACCTGTATTGGAGTATAGTAGTTTAGGTTTTAACTGTTCCTGTGTTTGTTGCTTATTATCACAGGTGATCCTGGCAGTGGAAGTGGGGAGTTCTACCACCTGATGTCAGAGTATCAGCAGACTCTGATGATGATGGTGGCCAAACACAGGCACAGTCGGGGGGGGGGGTGCAGAGGTTGAATCTGACACTGAGGCTGACATACAGCCATATCTTGAAATTTCTTCAGACACAGCCAGTAGGCCTATGCCTACCCATTCCAGTGAGCCCTCAGATACTGGACAGGTCAAGCATGAGGGATTTAATCAAGGAAGAGTGGTTACTGCAGCTTCAGTGCCTGTTGACTCTGGCTGTAGCCAAAGTGTGGTTGAGGTGTCATGTAGGAGGGTTGTTAGGGGTGCTCGAACAAGGCCAGCTGTCCATCCTCCACCTGATCCAGATGTCTCTTTCTGTGCCACTCAACACATATTTAGGGCTGTCATGGAGGCACAGGCATGTTCCCACAGGTGTTCCAGAGAAATGTTTAGGGTTGTAGACATGGCACAGGCTAATATGCATGACTCTCTCAACCATGTTGCCGATTCAATGGATAGGATGAATGAAACATTGGAATGAGGGGTGTCTATGATGGAACAAGTGGTGCCTGTGATGGAACGTCTGCTGGGAGGGTGACAGCATCCTTGTGAGTGTAGGTCAGCCACATCATCTGCTGTTAGCCAATGTGGCCATGCCTGATCACACTCCCATAGTGGCAGTACTTCCACTGCTCCATCATTGGGTGGGCTGTCCAGACCCAAATGTGGAAGGCCATGTGGTCATGGTCCTAGGCATTCTCATGAGGGAAGCTTGTCCAACAGAAATCAGTCACATTCAGGTGGCAGCACTGTATCTGACTGTTGGTGTGGATGTGAAAATGCAACTCCTGGCAGAGCCAGTTCTCATGCAGGGGGACAACAACAATGAAATGCCACCTCTATTATGCATGGCTCACATCTGTCTGATATACCAAGACATAGAGCTAGCACAGAGCTTGGCTGTGTCCATGCAAACTCTCACACACCAGTTTCACCTGGAAGACCTGTACAGACACACATACAACAGTTACATGGTTCAACCGTGCAGCTTAAAACTCATTTTGTCTCACTGACCATTTGTTGGTTCATCCAAATGTCTGCCTGCTTGACTTTCTTACTTACACATACTCACCAACCTTTTGTATCAGCCTAGGCTCCCCGTCCCCCCGCACAACATCCTTTGCAAGTGATGATAACTATGCCATATCCCCGTTTTGTATCTTTTGGATTCAAGGATATGTAAGCTTTGTGCTTGATGCTTAGGGTGCATAGCTGACTTAATGCTTAGTATATCTGCATTTGTGATGTTGAACTGATAATTGTACTTTTGACTTATATTGGTCTTAAAAAAATAGACAGTTGATAGCATCAACATTTTCCAACTTTATTGTGAATCATCTTGTGAGGGTTGTGAAGTCTGAAACTGAAATGTGTATGATTACTTTCTAACTTCTCTCTTTCATGATTTTCCAGTACAAACTTCTGGTGCTAACCTGAGGGAATGCCGTGACTAACACTGCTTTTGAGAGGTATGATTGTGTGAATCTTTGATGCCTGAGGCCTATTACTTAATAATGGATAGATATAAGGCAAATCAGTCTCTGTTGTCACATGTTAAGGTCATTTCTATACAAATCTCCCACCTTCTACTTGCTTACACTACCAAGTAATGAAATGCAAGGGTATGCCACTCATTTGAATTATTACACAATACACTCCAGGTTCAATACTTACCTTGTAAATCCAGAAGTTGCAACAGTTTTAGTTCAGGACTGACTTTGTCTAATGCAAGCAGTACACAGCCAATACTTGGAAAGATAAAGTTTGTGAGAGTTGTCCGGTCTCAATGTTACTATATCTATGTGCATGGGAGGAAGCTTTTATTTATTTATTTATTTATTTATTTGACATTTGTTGACGAGGTTAGTCCAACTGAGCTAAAGCCATTTTTCAGCGGAGGCCTGGGGAGAAAAGCTGCACAGACACAAGAAATATAAGTAAAAAATACAGAATTACAAGTTTTACAGGATCCATATAAAAGTAGTTAACAATACAGTATGTGTCGACAATGTGGTGTTTGCTGTAAAGGTTTTTTGGTGGCATAATATAGACCTGACACCCACATACATAGTTCTGAAAATAGCTTCCAATGCACAGATAGTACCCCTGCCTTTAAGCTCTCCAATAGAGTTCCAGCCCCAAGACATGATAATTCTATGCTGTAATTTATAACAGGTGAGAAACTTCATCTTTTTAATGTATGGTTTAATTTATATGTCCCCCTTGTGGCCTGCAGACTGATGTTTGCATCAACTTTTTGAGTTCTGAATATCACAAATAGATAACTAAATCATTTAGTATTCATTTAGTCATGAACAAGCCCATTAAAGCAATACCCTAAACTATTAACTGCTAAACCTTAAGATATTTCACAGCTGATAACAACTGTGTAGTATCCAGTTAAATATATAACACACACCCAAGATAATCATCATTACCCTGATGAGAATTTTGTATGATAGCAGTAACAGATAACATTTAACATTTACAGCTTCTGGCTAGGGTCTTGGGTACCTATTGAAGGCAGTCAAGCATTTCATACAGGTATGACCTCACCAGCAAGCTACCAGGAGAGTGGATATTCCACGTATTGACGGTTATCAACCTTCACAAAAGTGAATCTGCTTATTTCTCCATCCATTTAACCCAACTGGTTAATGCTTGTAATGCTATACTTCAATTAATCCTACTTTTGAAAAGGGAAAGCATCTTACAAACCTGGTAATTAAAGTAATGCACCCTATTCCTTTGTGCACAGGAGCAAACTACATTGCATGTGATGCAACCCACCTGTACTGACCCTGACTGCCTCACATCATATTTAAAATCCATGTCTGCATGTTGCAGATAAGCAATTGGCTGGCAGCTCAGGCTAAAGAACACTCCTGACTCTGCACTGGAGTAATGTGACTGAGCAATAGAGGTCACTATAGAATTGAGACAGTCTCCTGTATGACTTGGACCCAAGTAAATCTGTCACTATATACTGAGCACAGGAAACCTTCAAGTCATTTCCTCATTCTAGTCTTGCCTACATATAATTTCTTTGAAAAGGAAAAAGGAAAACAGCTTTACATCACTTCCCATTTAGGAATACTTATATTAGCTAACTAGATTGCCCTTTAAGAGATTCAGGGCAGCCATTTAAATTGTTATGTTCATAGGTAAATGCTAGGCTGGCTGCCCATATGGACCATTTTAAACTTAGCCAATTTCCCAAAGCTAAGAATCAAACCCTGTACTTTGTGTCTATGCAGTAAATATCTTAACTACTAGGCCACTCCCCAAGCCCAATCAGTCAGATATAATCATGTAGTGATAATCAGCCTTATTAGTACAGCAGAGACAAAGTTTACATCATTACATCTGGCTGGATAAAATAACACAAATTAAAAACACTGCAGCAAGTAACAGAATATCCAATACCAGTGGTATAGGAGAAAGTAAAGTAACCACTCATCTATAAACATCTTCTCCCACACCAACTCATATTGTAGCTGCTTCATCTCAATGTACAAAGTTTTTCCAATATAATTCAATCCTATAAGTTAATGCAGCCCAGTTATTCTTTTCTAAGAAAAACTGCCCTACTGAATGAGATCACTTCTTAATTATTACGAATGAACCTTGAATAATGGAAGGACTAAAAACTGGAATAGACTGATGATAGGTAGACAAACAAAAGTTAGTACCATATTATGGTTTCAAGTGGACTCCTGTTTTCCTGCTACAAACTCCATAAAACGACAAGTGCATCTGATGGTTCTTTGAATGTGTTAGCAATGGAAGGTAATAACAGCTTCAAGTATACTGGCTAAAATTTTGCCAGAATCAGGGTACAGAACAATAAAGTCCTGACTAGTGTCAAGGTGACCTGGATTTGATTGATATATCAGGCATCTGAAGCACTGGCAAGGAGGTATGAGCATGTCCATCCCAGGAAAGGGGGGGTGGGGATCGACCAGATGTTATCAATGTATGTTCCCTAGAAAAGGCTAGGGAAGTATTGAGGGTGTGTAGTCCATAGAGGGGAGTGACTCATTAGAAATAAGTGACCACAGTGGGCAGTTGGGGAGTGAGGGTAGGTTATAACAACCATATATAGGAACAGGATAATACTCAGTCTCAGGATGCCCCCTAAGATCCTCTCAGACTCAGTCCTATCAAAGAAGTCCAAGGTTGATTAGGAAGGGTAGCTGACCTAAGAAAGGATGGGGCATCTGGATGCACAAATAGTCACAGCTGCATGTGAGAGAGGGGTGTGTGCTTGATAAAGGTGCCTGAATCTAACACCATATATCCTGCACTTCCTCATTAGTGGAGTAAAGTGAGTCTGCTTTCTCCTTGTCTGCCTAGAGTAGTCATTGTCAGGAAAGGACCTATGGTTTCTTATCGTGTATGTGTTCCATGATCTCCATACAGCTTTGAGAATCTGCTCCTTCAAAGAATATGCATGAAACATTACAAGTAGTTATCTGGGTCAGTTACTGCCTGGACTACTCCCTAGAATAAAATTCCTATGGGTACACTCAACTTGAATGGAAGTCTTGGGTACAACAGACCATACTGACAAATATTGTAAGATAACGTTTTCACAGTTCCACATCCATATATTCCAGTACTCTGATAATATGGCTATTTTAACATCTAGTCCTATGTTCAGCATCAATTTGCCTGTCATGAACAACAGTATTTTCTACTTTACTTCCAGGCATACAATTTGTTCTTTATTCTCTGACTCCAAAATATTCAGTCTGTCCAAATGAGTGAACAAGAAATAATTTATTTCTTGTTTCATTCTGCCAGTCTAAGGCATAAATCCATCTTATTTTGGTTGACTTTCTACACTGATTAACAATATTAGTCTCACAGCAGTTTGCAGGTTTTCTCTGATAGTTGTAGCAGAACCATTCATTGCTTCAGACTACTGACCATTTTTCAAACTGTCACCAATCACAAATGATTTTCCAGCCAAAAATAGTTTTGATTTATTTCCTACCCACCCACCTTGGTGGACACTAAAATGAATAAGTAATTTATCTTTGCTATAACGGTTGTTTCTCTCGCTCTAGAAGTTACTTTTGCCTTTGAGATCACACATTTTAGCATAGCACAATGAGGAGAGCTGTTTCTGATCAGAGTCATGTCAGATGTCCAAGCATGCCACCTCTTTCACCCCTTACTCTACCACAGACTATTCCACATTTTGATGACCATGCAACCCACTCATTAAATTCACCATTTATGCCTCAATTCTTCAACTCAGTAGCATAAATGTTAATGGTGTCTGCAGAATGCTGAGCCCTTCTAAAGATCATACAATAACTTGGTAAAAGATTTTAGGCCCAGTGATTCCATAACTTTTTTGTAATTGCTGCTATGTTATATTCCTAATATTCAAGAAAAGTGAAAATATTAAATGCTTTGAACATTTCTTCCTCAGTGATATACAGAAGCATGACATATTTGTGGGGATTTAATAAACTCTGTGTAGGAATAGTGAGAATCCTACGTGGACTGTACTGTGGCTGTGTCTGTGGCTCCCCCTCGGCAGCATGCCTTGCATATTAATGAAGGCACACTACTGAGAGACAGCTGTGTAACACAGTTACAGAATCAGTGTAGGGGGTGTGTTACAGTGTAAGGAGATGAGTAAGACACACTGTTAAAGTGCTGGATTGAACTGAAATATATGTCAAATATGTTATATATTCTTTTGTGTGTTTGTGCAGCATGGTGTGGTGTTTAGCAATGGACATGTGCCAGACATCTAAAAATAGAGACCGGATACTTTTAATTTTAATGTAAAAGGTCATGTTTAAGCATAACTGAGTGGGTTTGCATGGCGTGGAGTGGTGCTCAGCAGTGCTTAAACATAACTGAGAGCTATATAGAAATGTATAGCTGTAGTCATCATATCCACGGTAGCTGAATGGTCAGAGTCATGGCCTTGTATTCAGTAGGTGCATGGTTTGACTACACAGACAGGCCATTCAGCTGTTACATGTGATAGCAAATTGTTATAACAATTTATTTTTTTAATTATGTATAGATTGACATTTGTTAACCGGGTTAGTCCAGCTGGGCCAGAAGCCCATTCTCAGTGGAGACCTGAGAAGAAAAACTCCAATTATACATAAGTGTCCAATACATTAAAGTCACACTCCAAGATAATGTAATTAAAATACATAAGATTAGGAGACATAAAATAAAATAGCTGCAGATACCAATACAGTATTATTAATGAACAATTAATTTCAATATATTTTTTGTATTGTTAACAAAATCTGGTTTGCCCTTAACTAAGCTCTGCTAAGCACTGCTAAGCCAAACCAAGAGATGTTTAAACAGGACCCGTTTTAGCAGTACTTAGCAACACGCAGTTCCACTTAGCTGGTATGGGCACTGCTAAGCAATGCCAGTTTAAGCACTGCTCAGCTAAGCTTAGCCAGTTAGCACAGTGCTAAGCATTGCTTAGCATTTTCAAAAAGGGTCCAATAGCAGTAAAAAGTGGGAAAACAGTCTTATTTGAGTTGAACAGGTGGGAATACAGCCAGAACCCATTGGAGTTTGACCTGTGTAGGAATTCAGGAACTATGGCAGGAGTTGGAGAGGGTGTGTGCTTCCAGGTGCAGCAGTGGGGCATGTTGGAGTCCAAGGTCATGGTTGGGGTCCTCGTGAAAGACCATAACATCCAGCTGCTGCAAGGCCAGTACCAGGGTGCAAAATACAAATCAGAGGCCTGGGACCAGCTGGCACACAACCTTGCCAGTGCAACTGGTATCTCCTGCACAGGTGAGCAGGTGCATCACCACTATGATGACCTGAAGCGTAGGAAGGGAGCTGTCTTGGCCCAATGGATCCAAGATGCTCGGGACAAGAATGCCCCACAAATTTGTAAGTATAGGAAGCATTAACTTACCAAAGTCTAGTATTAATATCTGGTAGGCAAATATGCATAATGGTGTGTTTCTCTCCCCACAGCTGCAGAGGAGAGAGCTCGCAACCTGGAGGCCCATGCAGGGTGACAGGCCAAGTTGCACCAAGAGTGTGGTGAGTACAGATATATCCTGCAATATATAGCAATATAATTAAGACAGAGTACAGTAGCAACTGCCAGTAGGTATAATCTGTTTTGAGTGTACTGCAATGAATCCGTTCATAGACCTGGAATGATATAAGTGAGTAATGCCAGGTACAGTTCAACATAGATGAAAGCATGAAACATGCTAATGTGAAGGAAAGAAAATTACTGCTGCATTAATAATGTTAAGGAATAACACGTGTATACTGTATTATTAATAATGTTCTGGTAATATAGTACAACTGCATTCATAATATGAAGGAAATAAATTAATTGAATTTATAGTTTTCAGGAAATAAAATGCAACTGCAGTCAGAATTGTTAAGGAAATAAAGTTTGTACTGCATACATTGTGTAATAACAGCTGTCTTTCAATGCCTGCATTATTTAAAGTGTTCAGCAATAAAGACTGTTAGATGTATACCAATCACTGTTTCATGTTACCCCTAATAAAGATGTATTGTGCCAAATGCTGTGTGTAATTTGGGCTGTTGGTCAAGAAATTGATTATTACACCTGCTGTGAAGTAAACACAGGTATAATACCATGAAGTGACTGAAGGCTGGCCGATAAAGAACTGTTCTGCTAAAGTATAGATGTGGAACTGTACAAGATTTAATGCATTATGATATTTGTTTTGCACTAAGATCTGAATCTAGAATAGTAATGTCTAAGGTATTATAGTGTGTTTCTCTCAGGACTGTCTTGTGTTAACCTTTACATTTCAGATATATGCATTCCTGAACGTAGTTACGCTGATGCAGGCAAGTATGAAACTGTAATAGCTGTAGACTGCAAATATAACATCTGCAACTGTGGTAGGCAAGCCAGCACCCCGATATGATCTGTACACATCAAGCATATTCCCATCCACTAGGAGTTAAATGTGTACACCTGCATTCCAAGTATTAATACACAGTTCACCTACTATCTCTGTCATGCATGAATGTCATGCATGTGTGTTCAACTGTCACTGCAGTCGTGTGACACTCTACCTATATAACCAGGTCAGACTTTGTTACCAGGTGAGCTCTAGGCACTTATCACTCAATAAACACACAGCACTGGCTCAGTAGCTCAATTTCATAAATGATACGTATGCTGTTCATTTTGACACACAGACTGAGGTTCGAATCCATGGACAAGTACTACTATATATTTATAGAAACAGACAAGTACTACTGCATATTGATAGAAACAGTTATGTATTGTTAACAGATATTCAGGACTTACAGGTAAATAAATGTCTGTAGTAGCTGTATGAATGGTATAGTAATTTCTGTGTCCACATGTACTAGTGTGTAAACAGCATTGCTCAGCAAAGTGATAAGACTTCATTAAATAAACCATCAACAAGTACACTACTATTTCTAGTTAATAAGACAAATAATACAATTTATTGTTGGTACGGCTCTATGCCTGGTGTGTCTGTGAATGTCTACTGATAGTCTAACCCCATGCCTGCCAAAGACATTAGGATAAGTGTAAACTGTCTGTACTGTGCACAATACATGTCTCTCAAGTGTCACACTGTCATGGATAGTGATCACTGTTGTAAAAAACATTGGACACAGATATAACATCTCGTCGAAGTATGTCAGTAGCACACTCACACATCAGCAGTACATAGTACACCTAGGTAGTCATATATGTTCCCCTGATATGTAATAGTCCCCTTTAGTTTTGTACCTTTTGGTGTTACAGCTTGGCCCATATTATCCCATGTGGATAGCTTGAGAAGTATGTATGTGCCACAGAATCCATAGGGCACTTGTATACATAACATAAGGGCAGAATTGCACAGTATAGAACAGTACTGTTGCAAGCAATATAGCCAATACTGTTGTTAATGGAATGTCTCTCTCTCTCTCTCTCTCCCCACCCCTTATCTGCATCACAAATTATTATTGTTATACTATGAGTATGGTTTCCATTTCACATATGTTCTTCTCAAAACCTAATGTTAGGCCTTGTGTTTTATTATTGTTATATATTACAATGGTTGCATACTAACATACCTTGTTAAAATACCAATGTTGTTGGCCTTTTGTTGCAACAGTTACTGGCATGCTGTTACAATACTGACTGTTATTCCATTTATTCTTGTATTCTGTATGCTATGCAATATTATCATTCTGGGTTAAATGGAACACCCTTGCATGCTGTTATAACTAACATTTAAATGTGCTGTACATGACTAACCTATGCACTTTAAAAAAAACCTCAATACCATAGCATGAGTTGGTAGGCCAGTGCCTGCGGATCCACCTATCTCACCTCAACTGACCATGGCACGAGGTCCCAGCACATCTGGGACCCAACCTGGTGCTTCGCCCTCTACTGGTCCTGCACCACCCATGGGTGGAACTGCCTCAGGAGATGGTGCTCTTCACCCCCTGGGAGTGGGCTTGGAGAGGGAGTGGTCACCCGCCAGCAGCTTCCAGGGATGGTGCACAGGAATTTCCAGCATGGTTTGGACAATCAACTGCACAAGACTGAGGACAGACTGGTGCACCTGGAGGGGCAGGCTGGCCCCGATACCCACCCTAGAGCACAGCCACCTACAGGGCTGTGAAGGAGCAGTGGTGACTCCCAATGGGTAGGGAGTGTAATCCCACTGTTGCCATCTGGGGGCACTTGTTCCTCTGATTCCACAACACCCTCCCCATCCAAGGTGTTTACCCTCCACATGTGTTATACATTGGCCCTCTCTGCTGTCTTGTCTGTCTTGTCTGTTTGCAAATGCTACCTTTCCTACCCAACTTACCTCCTCACATGTACCTATATCCCTTCCCCAACATTCCACTCTCTCCTTCAAAAAAAAATGGGCATATTTCCCACAAAAAAAAAAATATTGCCCCATACATAGCTCTCTATTTCACCTACTCCTACACTGCCCACAATCAATCATTACAGCAATTAAGCCACAAAGTTATGTCACTCACACCCTTCTCTCTTGGATGTGAAGCTCCAAATTCCAAATTGTCCACAACCTGCACAGCTGTTGCTATACAAGAAATGGAGATCTATGGTCCTTTCCTACACCTGTCCTGAACATCCCTATCTGCTTTTCTGATTGTTTTCCACCCTGCTTGCCTCAATTTCACCACTTTCCTATCATCCCATTTTTCTTTTCTTTTTCTGGAATTAGCATGTGTTTAAGTGGAGCTAAGTGCCATGCAAACCTGCTTAAACCCACTTAAAACTGCTTTAGTCCCCTTATCTGTTTCTGACACTGTTATGCACATGAGCAAAATAATCACCCCTGTCAAGTTATGAACCCAGGACCTTGTCAACTACAGCATAGGGCATTAGTCTACTAGACCACTCAGCTCTGAATGACAACTGGTGTTTCTATAATCATATCATGATTACCAGTGACACACTACTTCTAAAGATAATGGGATAAATGACAGCATACCTGGGCCTGTGATGCAGACACCGAACCAGAACACAGCCGAATACATGTTGATAGATGAACATGAGGCCTACAATATCAGGTAGAGCTGACAACTGCACAGTCTGTTGCAGAATGTCCACAGTTGTGCCACCTACTGGTTGTCATAAAACTTATTCTCTGTGCTGAACTACTGGCAAGTCAGTGCATATTGAAGTTACAAAATCATGATAGATAGGTCAATGTCACACGTCATACCCATCCGAGCACACATGTCCATGGGAATCCTGTGTAACACATTGTATTTCATGCACATATGCCATAATAATGAGTCAGTAGCTCTATTACAAAACAGTGTAAGAAACCTCTCTGTGTGGAAGATTTTCAGACCATATATCTCTAGTTAATCACGGTATATTAATCAGAATCAGATCAGACAAAAGTAGTAGAAGTAGCGAACTTAACCTCATCTTAAGTCAAAAACAAACAAAATAATAATAAATATATAATTGTACAGAATTATCAAGTATTCAAAAGTAATCCAAACAAGGCAGGCAGTCTGTTTCTAGTCGAAAATCCTTTATTAAGTACACAGACAAGTGATCCAAGTCAAATAAAAATAGAGTAATAGTTTCCTCACAAGCTTTCTACATATATATATATATATATATATATATATATATATATATATATAATCTATTTATCAGGCAAGGGAGTGGTTTATTGTGCTGTAAAACAAAGTTTTATTGGTACACATGTTAAATTCACATCCAAGCTGGTCCTGCCCTACTTAGTAGCTATCATAATAATATAACCCTTATGTACTTTAAATAAAATTTATAACGATGTGATACCTCTTATTTAACCAGATTATTAAGTAGATTATTAAGTCTGTGATTTTATCCAAGACAATATACTACATGGCTGGAAATATATCAACCTTAGTCCATTTGGCAATCAATATATATATATATATATATAAATATATAAATATACACTTTACATGTAAAAAATCAATTGTAAAAATCATATTTTATTTTCATAACCTACTGTTAACAAAGATCGGGACAGCTACTAAGTAGGGCAGGACCAGCTCGAATGTCACACTGATGGGGGAAGGGATGTGAATTTAACATGTGCGTCAATAACACTTTGTTTTACAGCACAATAAACCACTCCCTTGCCTGATAAAAGTATATATATATATATATATATATATATATATATATGTATATATATATATATATATATCTATGTGTATATATATATATATATATATATATATATATATATATATATATATATAATATGTATATATATAATATGTATATATATATATATATATATATATATATATATATATATATACACACATATATATATATATATATATATATATATATATATATATATATATACATATGTATGTATATATATATATATATATATATATATATATATATAAATATAAATATATGTATATTCATATATATATATATATATATATATATATATATATATATATATATATATATATATATAAATTGCAGAAGATGGTGACTGCAAATGTGACCACTTTATGGTTGCCTTGACCATGGAGGATGACACTGTTGGGATGCTGCAGTGGTTACCCATTTTGTCTAACATCAACTCCTACAGACCTTCACCTTGTGTGTGGGTGGCACCTTGCTGTTCCAAGGTGTTTGCATTTCTGCTGTGGATGGATCTCTGGGCATTTGTGTGCTGCCATTAGTACATCTTCCAATGTATATTTGGGTAGTTCAAGTAACCGATGAACAGGGTACAGACCCAAATCCTGATACAGTTGATCAAATCCCTATAGCAGAATGGGCTTCTTGGTCACATGTGGGGGCCGGCAGCTAGCTATGATTTGGATAGGTGTCTTGGCAATGGTGAAGTGCCCATGCAGTGTCCCCTATGCATTGTACTGCCTGTAGAGCCTGGAGGTGTGTATGTCTTTCATATACAGTGAAACCCCATGTCCCATGGCTTTAGCGACCACACTTTGGGATCTGACTGTATGATAGCATGGGTGACCATGTAAGGTTGGGGTACTCTCTGCACCTTTGAACTATGTGTTTGTGACTGCACAGTTGTTAACATTACCCAGGGTTATAAATGCTTGCAATGAGTGCAGATTCATGTTTAGACTCCTAGCATTTAGCAGCATGGCCTTCAATTTGTGATGTGTTGATGGTTGCATGTTGGTAGTGTTAACCTCACCCCTTCTCCTAATAAAGGCACTATGGGGATGGCAAGAACCATTGACAGACACATGAAGGCCAGTTGAGACAGATGGAATCCATCTCTGGCAAAGCGTTATGGTCTGTCAATCATATCATCCCAGGCTCTCAGGTAATGGATCCCCCTGGAATGGCACAAGTTAACAAGCCAATTGTTAAGTTCAATCATTTCCTGAACGAATTGCTGCATCATTCTGGGTGACATTGGAATGCTGTATAAGACTAGTGGCATACCTGTCCTGGGACACATTATCAGCGTGCTCAATCATGTCGCACTGCATATAGTCCTGGAAGGTATGTGTCAGGTCAGGCACACCAACATGGACTGTGATACACTCATAACAGTACCTGTTATTGAGAGACACCAGTGCATATGTGATATGGCAGATTCTGGTACCTGACAGACAAGTAACTGTGACTTTCCCCATACACAGCCTGGTGAGAGGCACATCTGTGTGTCTCACAATGGAGTCTCCTATGACTAATTTGTTTTTTTTATGGTGATGCCTTCATGGCTGTGTGAGACTGGTGTGTCATTATGAGTGGTATGTGCTGTGGAGGGCTTTGAAGTTCACATACATCTTTGCCTCTGAGGTCTCCTTTGTTAGTAGATGTGTATGTTGAGGACCTATGCATATGCGGGTGTGTGTTGTGTAGGTGTGGGGGGTTTGTGAGGTGTGCTGACAATCTGTTCAGTGCCAGATATATGGCCTTGACAGGGTGAAAGCATGGACTGTAGGTTCATAATGTCATTGCATCTATCAGAAATTGTGTTCCTTGGTGGTGTTTGTAGATGGTTGCCTGTGTACATGATTTAGTTTCTACACTGTGCCAGGATGCCCATGTTAACAAGACAGGCAGGTGAAACTGTAGGACACTGCACACCCATATATTCCAGAATCTGAGGGACAAAGACCATGGAGACCTAAGGGGAGGGCCTACAGCCCAGGTGCTTAAAACAGGAGTAGGAGGCTGACACCACTGTGTAAAAAGTAGACAGGCTGTAAACAAGCAGTAATATGTGCAACAGAAAAATGCAATGGAACACCTAAGTAGCAAGTAGCAGGAAACAGCAAGATCAGGAGGGCAATGCATGATGTATTGGCACTATGTTGCTGATAGTCAAATACATACTGTGGTGATAGATGGCAGGTTATGATGTGGGAGTTAGTAGAGGATAGGGCTGGTAAATGTGGATGTACAGGGTGTGTACATAATGGAGAGCAATGTATGTGGTCCTTTGATGTGTTCCCCTCTTCTTGTCTTTCAGGAGTGATGTACTGATGTAGGAACCCCCTATTTTCAGATGTGAAGAATGCTGCCATACTCAACGGACTGAGACTCCATCACCAGATCCTGCTGTTGAGGAGTCACTATAATTAGCAACAACATGCTTCACTGTGGACAGACCTCATGGCATCGGTGAATCATGTCAGCCAACAGGAAAGGAGCTATGAGCAGGACCAACACCGTTCCACAGACATGATAAATAATGCATAGCAAAGGGCCACAGCTGTGGCCAGGGGCCAGGCTGGCCCCAGTGGAGGGCCTGCAATACTGAAACCACTCTTGGCCACAGAGAAGATCCTGGCAAACCTGGGTCCAGCCATCAGCTCACAAAGATCCATCACACCATAGGTCGTGGAAGTGGGTGGCACAGCTTCCACAATGGAAGAGATTCCAGGTAAGCCTTCTCTGGTCATCACATTAATACTGTAGCAGTCATAGTGGCATCCTCTGCATACCTGTACACGGATGTCAGGTTATCTGCATTTGTGTGGGGGGTTGTAACACACATGTGTGCACACCTATTGAGAATGTCAGCAATGTGGGCAGAATCACACTTCGTACTGTACGTGTTGATATATGCACATATTATCCTGTACCAATGGCACATTTGTGTCTGCTGACAATATCTCTCTCTCACAATTCCATAGGTACCTCTAGTGTGGCCAGACTCCATCATTCTGTAGCCAATGAGTGTGCAACTCTGTTGTTATGGCTCATCTATACCCTAGACATGTTAAGGGCTGCCACTTTGCCGTGGACACAACTGTTACGCTTAGTCATATTGCAATACTTGTATGTGCAGTTGTGCAGGGGTTCACTGCAGAACATTACACTGGTAATCACAGTAGCATATTTGCAGGAGCTGTAACATAGTCACACATTGATTTGTGAAGGTATAGGCAATCTGCTATAAATGGGGGTCTTATTATGGTGGAAAAGGGTGCACTGTGTTAAAGGTGAAGGTCCATCGCATACACTGACATGTCACATATCTCACAGGTGTATAAAACTAGCAACATTAACTTGATGTAGCTGCATTGCATTTGTTAAGGGCCTGTCTTGTCTGTGTCTGTTGTGGTCTGCTTGTGTGCTGTGCATGGGATCAGTAATAAGGCGTGGTATGTATAACGCAGTTGTGGCATGTAAATTTGTGTGTGTGTGTGTGTGTGTGTGTGTGTGTGTGTGTGTGTGTGTGTGTGTGTGTTCATGCATGCGTGTCTGTGTGTGAGTGTGTGGAGCAGAACACATAATAGTGCAGGAATTAATGTAGTCATGTTGTGTCCTTCCTCACAGGTGACCATTGGGTTTGGAGTGTGTCTCCCTCACAACCTGATGTTAATGTCTCATCGGACTCTGATGATGATGGTGACCATAGTGAGGCACAGGTGGGGTTGTTGAGAGCTACATCTGTCCCATGTGTCGACATCCCACTTCCTCCCCCAATGTCCCCACACACAGTAAGTATACCCACACATACCCAGTCCCCTGGACCCACAGATATTGGACAGTCTGAAGGTGGTGGCATCGAACAGGAGAGTATGGTGATGACAGCATCGGTGACTGTAGACAGTAGCCATTGCCAGGGAGCTGGCAAGGTCTCACACAGGGGGATTGATAGGGGTACTCAAAGGAGAACTTCTGGCCATCCACCACCTGTCAGAGGTGTCAGCATGTGTCACCCAATGCATGTTTCGGTCCATCTTGGAGGCACAGGCACATTCTGAACACAACACCAAATGAATGCTCAGGATCATGGGTGCATCACTGCCTGGCATCCATGACTCCATCCATGGCATTTGTGATGCCTTACATCATTTCACCAATGTAGTGGATAGATGGTGGGGTAAGACATTGTCATTCATTAACCATGCAATGTCTGTGCTGAAAATGTGGTGGGAGCAGTGTGTCAGACACATGGATGTAGGTCAGTAACAACATCAGCTGAGAGCCCATGTGGCCATGCACAGTCACACTCCTGTAGTGGCAGTACCACCAGCACTACTGAAGGGGGGTTCTGTACACACAAAACATGGCAGGGCATGGGCATGTGGTCCTGGGTGGTCCTGTGAGGGACACCAACCCAGCAGACACCAGTCACCATCAGCAAGTAGTACCGCATCTGTCCCTAGGCATGGTGGTGCCAGTGCCACTCCTAGTGGTATCGGTTCCCGTGTTCATGGCCAGAGATGGTGAACTGTACATTCTGCCATGTAAAGGCCACTGCTGTCCAACATACCCTTGTGTAAGGCTAGCATGTGCCTTGACTGTGTACAAGCACACACTCAGACATCACTGTCACATGCGGGTCACCAGCAAACACACACAGCTCCACTCCATGGCCCAGCTGACCAGCACCCCTTCAAACACACACACACACATAATGTCAACTGTGTGGCACAGCCTAGGCCTCTGGCAAATTCATACCACAGCCTGTACACGTGATGATACCTGTGCCACATCACTGCTATCCATACTATCGATGCAGGGACATGCTAATATGTGTCTGATGCACAGGGTGATTATAGTGCAGTTACTGACAGTTAGTAGTGCAGTAATGTTATGGCCTGTAAGGTGGTGTCTGCTGGCTTGTGTCATGAGTACTCATCACAGTGTATATACCTTTGTTCCATGATGCTGCATTGGTGTTAGTATTGCTGACAGACCATTGTCTCCCAGGCCATTTCTGTTTCTGTTCCAGGTGTTTGTGTATCTATGCCACATGGACCTGCTGCCAATACAGCAGCTCAGGATAATATGGTGGTAACACAGGAATGTGACATTGTCAAGGTATGGCTGTACATGTGCACTGTTACTTAGGTGTGTATGTGTAGAACCGTGTGTCAGGGAAAATGGGGCAGATAGTGTAATCTTGCATGCATACCCCTTGACACAGCATGCTACTCTTGACACGTCATCTGGGAGTTCAGTAGAATCATAGGGTCTTAGGATCATAGACGGTTGCTAGAGTAATGGCCCTGGGTCCCTTACAAGCCTAGCCATTAGTTGATCCCCAACAGAATCATCAATCAGCACCTGTTGCCCCTATCATTGAGGGATGCAGGTGGGACCCCTGGGACAGATTTGTGGTATCCTATCCACTCATCACAGTTGCACTTGATGAGGATCTGCATGGTACTCTGTTTGACATGTATGGGAAATGCATTCCTGAGACAGGGCAGCCTCTGGGAGACAAACCTGTCTGGCAGGTTTTATTGATGTGGCATATCAGATTGCTGGTAATGTGTGAGGAATTAGACTCACATATATTGTGCAGCTGTTGAAGGCAGGGCCCAAAATTGGCTTTTAGGTGTGCCACAGCTCAACTCTTGGCAACCTGTCTGATACCTAGTAGGGCACTATTGATTAGAGGCTGTCTACATCAGACAGGTGTTGGAAGCCATGGATTACCTTTGTGGGTATTACCATGCCCTTTCCAGTTGGTGAAAATGTCTGGATAGGTACATATCAAATGGGCCATTGTACTAAATTATTGTTCTACTGAGTGTGGACTATACAGTGGTAATGTCCACTTTTTTCTGGATGCACTCCCTTTACCGATGAGTTGAACCATGTACAAGGCCTTTCTGACCACTGCCACTACATGATGGCTGAATGCAACATTATCAAACTTAGTACCCAGGTCTCTCAACAGAGGTTGTGTGTTTATGGGGTTGCCAATGATGTGGCAAACAACTGGGACATGTCCTTGACGTATGGTATGAGGGTACTGTTTTCTGCATTTAGCTTGAGGTCAGGACCTTGGCACTAGTCTGTACCCAATGTCAGATCCTGTTGCAGTGTGTAAACATCATTTGCTGGGTCAATGACAGCACACAACTTACAGTCACCACAGCCTTAGTCAGTACCTACAAATGTGGATGTTGGTGGTTAGCATTCATGCCTAGGTACATGTGGGTTATTTAGGGGCAGTGGCTACTCACATTGCCTTGACATGTATACATATTGTACACATATAGACACACAGAGTAGGGCTGCCACCTTAACAAATGCCAAGTGTGGGACATTGGCAGGACAAACCATACCCATGGCAAGTGCAAAGAACAGGACTTCTGTTGGTCTGCCAATATGACATCTTATTTTTGTAGCATTTCCCTAGATTATGCTATGTCTCAGAACATTCAGGTGTTTCTGATGTAAAATGACTGCTTTATGCAACTGTTACACACATGTAGGAAATGTTTGTTGTCCTACACTCTTGGGACCTATGTATCGTTTTAGTTGTTTTCACAGGACAGGTGGGACAGGTGTTGGCCCTAACATAGTCACACTGCTGCAAAGGGATAGACATACATGCACACACACACACACACACACACACACACACACACACACACACACACACACACACACACACACACACACACACACACATATACTCATGAACTGCACTTGCTGAGAGAAAACTCCTACTTACCTATTTGTACATACTATAGCGCTACATACATATAGCATGCGGCATGGAGCTTATATGTTTTTGTAGTGTTGGACACTACTATTCACATGGATGACATCTGCAGGTGCTGTAAAGGTTGCCATTGGGGAGGCTTAACAGGTTTTCACAGGCTCTTAAAATGATATAACCATTGCATACAATCACAGGGAAGACAGCCATACTGCTGCAAGGGGATATGCATACACACACATACACTCACAGAGTTGCCAGTTGTGAGATTATAACCCCTACCTATCTTGTTATGTACACAATAGAAATATGCACTTATCACATATGCCATGGTGCTATTGTGTTTAGCAAAGGTCTAACTGTGCTTCTAAGGTGGACAACATCAATAGGTCCTGCACAGTTTGGCAATGGGGAGTTAACAGGGTGGAACAGGCCCTTAAAATAGTATAACCATTGCATACACACATACACACAGGCAAGACAACCGCACTGCTACAGGGGATATGCATACACACACACACACTCACAGAGTTGCCAGTTTTGTGATTAGAACCCCTACCTAGTTGTATGTACTATAGTGTTAAGTACTTATTGCATGCACCATGGAGCTTATGTGCTTGGAAAGTGTTTAACTGTGTATCTAAAGTAGATGACATCAGCAGGCCCTGCAAAGTCATCTAGTGGGGGGATTAACAGGATGGAACAGGACCACAAAATGGTATAACCATCTCTCACACACACACACAAGGCAGCCACACAGTTACAGGGGATATGCTTCACACACACACACACACACACACACACACACACACACACACACACACACACACACACACACACACACACACACACACACACACACACTCACAGAGTTGCCAGCTCTGAGATTAGACCCACTACCTATCTAGTTGTATATACTATAGTGCTACATATGTATCACATGCGTCACACAGCTTATGTGCCTGGAAAGTGTCTAACTGTGTATCTAAGATGGATGACACCAGTAGGCCCTGTACAGTAATCCATTGGGGGGTTAACAGGGTGGAACAGTCCTTAAAATGCATTGGCTTTGCACACACATAGGAAAGACATACACACAGCTGCAGGGGATATACTTACACACACACACTGAGTTGTCATTGTTGGGATTAGAACCACTAACTTTCTAACTATATACACTACATTGCTATGCATTCATCACATGCACTGCAGAGTTTGTGTGTCTGGAGAGTGTGTAACTATGCATCTAAGGTGGATGACATCAGCAGGCCCTGTAAAGGAGGCCACTGGGGGGTTAACAGGTAGGCACAGGCTTTAAGATGTATTGGCTTTGCATACACATAGGCAAGAAATAGACACAGCAGCAAGGGGATACACTTACATACACACACTCACTGAGTTGCCATTGTTGGGATTAGAACCACTACCTACTTAGCTGTCTACACTATAATACTATGTAGTTATCACATGTGCCACAGAGCTTATGTATTTGGATAGTGTCTGACACTGCTGTTGGGGTGGATGACATCAGTAGCTGCTAACAGGGAGGCCACTGTTGTGGAGGACACTAGTCACAGGGCCATAAAATGAATAACCATTGCACAGGCATAGGCCTGTTGGGTGTGTGTATTCTACAGGATATGGAACATACACACAAATAGGCACACACAAGGTGGCTGATTTGAGATTAGAACCCCTACCTACCTACTATTACACACTAGAGCTCACTGTACTATTTGCATGTGCCACTACATGGGTCTCTTTCTCTCTCTCTCTGTCTCTGTCTCTCCCCCTCTGTCTACCTTTCTATATATAATATATATATATATATATATATATATATATATATATATATATATATATATATATATATATATGTGTGTGTTACCTATATAGATGTATCTATATTAAACTCACCAGATGCAGGTATATCTTATATTGCCACATACGGATAGATAAGGGTAATCATGTCTGATGGGGATAGGGAGAGACAGTTAAGATATACATAGCTGTCTGTATGCACAGATATATATGGGCATTACAGTTCTATAGTCACACGTGGGTACAGACATGAGCTGAAATTAGCTAAGTGTAGCAGCATGCCCAGTATGACCACCAATACGTACAATGGGACTCCAGGTCAGACCTACCTGTACTCCAGTCCAGGAGTTTGTGTGCTACAGCCACTTGTCTGCTGAACCTGAATAAACAGTCCAGCACCTCCCTGATATAATGCCTTAGGGATTTCCTGGCTGTGTGCTGTCCATCATATCTGACCCATATCTAGGGTATATATGAAGTGAATTGGACTGAACAGAGTTTTGCTAAATATGTCTGGTACATTTTACATAGCACTGTGATTTCTTGGTATGTCAGTGGCAGATCATTATAGATTGATGTGACAAACCGCTGACAGACATTTGGGTTACCAACTCTATACACTGCAGGGAACCCATGCTACTGCACAAACTGTTATATTCTGCACTTTCTACATTAGTTTGGCCAATACTTCCTCCTTCTCCTTATACGTGGGCCTTTGTCCTGCCCTGCTCCAGTTCCAGGCTTTGTCCACAGTTACTGCTTTATGTAGTTGTAGGTATGGTGTAACTGGGGTAAAAGATGTAACACCACACACAAAGTTACAGACTTCATACCTCTGACTGTACCTGTTTTGCAGGTTGTCCAGCATTGTGCCCCATATGTCTGCTATGGTCCTCAGATGATTTGTGCTGCACTGTTATTATAAGGCTACATGTTGCCCATACCTCTCAAACTCTTACAGCCAAAAATCTGGACAGGGCCATATATAATGATGGGACACAGACTGAAACATAGATTCATAGGTTCATAGGTTGGTACTAGGTTATTGGCCCTAGGCCCTATACAAGCCTAGCCATAACAATTCCCTGGATATTTCTTCCCACAATATTTACTTCTCTGGACCCCTGTCTAGCAGGGCAACTGACATGATCCCCGGGGTGAATTTCCTGTCTCCCATCCAATCATCAAGGTTCCTTTTGAAGAGGGCCAAGGAGGTGCTCTGCTTAACATGTATAGACAGTCTATTCCAGAGTATGGGGAGTCTCTGGGTCAGGAACCTATCCCTCCAGCATGTTTTGTTCATTATGATGATAAGGTTTAGATCTCTGGAGCGTGTGGCTCTGAGGGATTAGAATTTCTTTAAGTGGAGCATGTCCAACAGCTCAGGGTTTGACATGGCCTTGTATGTTAAGCAGAGATCACCTCTGAGTAGATGATATGCCACAGAGTATAGCTGGAGTTGTTTTAGATGGTCAACATATGGCATCTGCTTTAGGCCTGTAATTCTTTTAGTGAGGTATTTCTGTGGCCTTTCCAGCTTTTGCAGATGTCTTGTGAGGTACATACCAAATGGCTGGGGAAAAGATTTTAATATTGCTCTTACAAACTTAGACAGTTGGTAGAATGGTTTTGTATTACCATGCATTTTCTGATGGGTAAGAAGTTGGCATCTCATCTGCCTGTCATTATTTTCTCACAGCAACATTTATTGATTTGCCAATAGTTTGCCAGAAAACTGCAATGTTATGACAAACAGAACAGATATCTGAGGCATAAATGTGGACATTCTGTGAAACTCTGTACATTTGTGATGTATGGATGGTGCCCACTGACTTGTTTTATGTACTGACAGTTATGTGACAGCCTTTATATCCTGGTGCTACACTGACCTTTTACAACATGCCATTCTACTAACCACTGTCTAGGTTACTCAGAGCTGTATACTGTCCATATCTGTAGCCCCCTGTCCCTCCACTGTCTCTTTCTTTATCCAGCTTTCTTGCAGTAACAAATACTGATATATGGACAGTCTGTAGAATTCCTACCATAGGTGTAGCTCACATGCAAAACAGTAGGCGCAGCCAGTCTCGAACCATGTATCCCATCAACTATGGTAATGTACAATGCTCACTAATCCACGACAGTCACCAGACAGTACAGTTTACTTCCTGACACTATCAACCACAGACATACATAGCACATTGACCCCTGCATATTGGGGAAATGGTACATGTCAGGATGGTGATTGGAACAGGTCAGGGATTGTGTGGTCTGCTGCTATTACCTTGTAAACATACTGTCACTGCAGTTGTATGGGAACACGGGTGTGTTGGGTGTAGGGGACTCTAGCATTGACAGTCAAGCATCTGTCCTGTGACCCCACTGATTTTAATTCTCTGGCATAGTGCAGTGGGTTTTCCTGGCTTGGGGCCTACTGCATATTATGGGTCATCCAGTATTGGACAGAGAGTTCCTGTTGTCCCACACAGCTGTCAGTTGTCTGCAGCTATCCCGGTAGCCTAATCTATTCCCCTGCAAACAGCATGTCCATACATATGCTACCACAGTCTACTACCCCATTCATTTGTTGTAAAGAAGAGTGACTGACCTTGTACCTGCAGCAGTTGAGATAACAGTGTTTCAGGGCTGTCTCTGCCTGATGAACACAGTACACAGCCAGTACATGGTAAGGTACAGGTTGTGTGGTGTGGCTGGCATCCTTTTTACTATGTATGTGAGTCATAGTGAGGTGTCAGTCCCTAGGACCCTAGGTTGTCAGTGCATGTGCTATGCCTTGCCTCTTTGCCAGGACAGGGCAAACTGGGCATGTCTACGTCTGTCTAGAGGGACAGGCTCAGGGAGTTCCTCCTCCTAGTCCCTCTGTGACTGTAGGGACCTTGGCACTGGTGGGGGGCAGTGTATTTCTTCCCTGTGATGTTCCTGCCACAGATGTTTCCACAGGATCATATTGTGTAGCATGGCACATACTGTGAACATATGTGGACATGTAGCTGGAGAGTATTGCAGGGCTCCACCAGATAATTTGAGGCAGCAGAACTGTGACTTGAGCAGCCCAAACACACACTCTATGATGTTCCTAGTTTGTGCATGTGCCTCATTATGGCATTCTTCAGTAGGTGTGTGTGCATTTCTGATGGGTGTCATCATCCTCGGCTCCAGTGCATAGCCAGCATCCCCCACTAGATGGCTGTATGGGATATCCCCCCTGGCAAACATCTGGTACAGGTGTGAGGCATGCCAGATGTGGGAGTCGTGATAGCTGCCAGGGCTGGCAGCACACACATTCATGACAATGCCCTGGGCATTGCACGTGACCTGGCACTTGATGGAGGATACCCCTTGTGGTTAATTCAGACCCTACCCTTTTCACTGGGTGGTGCTTTGATGTACACATGAGTGCAGTCTATGGCACCCAGTACCTCAGGGTAGTGTCCAACACAGTGGAAGAGATGCATATTTGTGACCATCTCCACAGGGTGCAGGGTAAATAAATGTGTTCACTGGCATGTGCTTCCATGGCATCCAGGAACTGAAGTACCCTGGATGCAGATGCCTGTGAGACCCCCATTATGTCCACAGTTGGTTTTTGAAAAGTACCTTTAGCTAATATTGTAAGGGCTACACATACCTTTGTTTCCACTGGGATGGATTCACCTCTGTTTGCTCTGGGTCTGAGTTGAGGGTGACAGAGTTTGGTGAGTTCTTGTAGTATGTCCACTGTCCACTCTGTAGTGCTCTACAATAATCAACTCATGTAGCCCCTGGGAGGTTACCCTGGGCCTGAACACTCTTCTCCTTTCAGTCTGGGCCTATTGTCAGAATTAGCATCATCACTGACCTCAGCCTGAAGTGCATAGGCATGTAACAGAGCAGCCCCTAGCATTTTGTCAGCTAAAATTCCCAAGTGTGTAACCCAATGGTGCAGAGTATGTGGGAAAATCTAAATGTAGGGTGTATGCATACTTTATAGTGGTGTGCTACAGATGCAGACTGTGTGATTGGCTCATGATGCTGCATTCCACCTGATGGGTATAGGTTTGAATAGACCAGTGTCTGTTGAACAGGGCTTATCAGTCATGTCTACCTGTTTGGTTTTCCAGGCTTTCTTTTTTTTTTCTTTTTTTTCTAATTCTTTCACTGCTATGCAGTGCGGTGTGCTGAGCAAACCTGAGGCACTAGTGTAAGCAGTGCTCAGCAGTTTTGACACTGCCCGAAGCATGGTCATGCTCAGTGTTTCTTAAACCAGTTAAAACACATGCCACAGGGCTAAACACAGCTCAGCAGCATCAGACATGCCCCCTTGCTTAGCTGTGCTTAGTTGAGCACAAACAGGTGCCGCTGAGCTCCAATCCACTTAAACATAGTGTGACACATCCCCTTTTGATGTCAGCTACCTGTTCCACTGCTACCTACACAGTTCTAGCCCTACCATGGGTTGTATCTGCGGACATTGTAGCCCATTTTGCTATTCAGTAACCCCAGCTCATTTACATACAGCTAATTGAGTATACCCTGGATACTACACTATGCCAGGGCCTGCATCCATAGCAACCACTGACACCTGTCATTGTAAGACTCTGCATGCTGGGCACTATAATGCAATATTTTGCAAATGTCTAATTTTCATTTGTTACATTTTTTAATTTTTTTTGCCATATCGGCATGTTTGCAAACATATCCATGTACATTATTTAGACCAACACGGCACCTACCAGGTGCCTTTCTGCTTATTGTATCACAAATCAACCTCATTTGCATGGATTTCACCAGCTTATGAGGTGATTTTCATTCAGCCGACACATCTGTGTCCGCATGCTCGTGCACACCCCTCTGGCCTGTTCATTAGATCGCTCAGCGGCCATGCTCCGTGTTGAGGCCATGCCACTTTGCCTACATGGAGAATCGCTCTGTGTAGGCTTTACTGAATTCCCCCCATTATTTTTCAATCCTCTAGGCTCTTTCACTGACAGTGAAGAATAAACTGAATATCTAGATCTAAAACTTCCACTTTTTTGCATTTAAACTTCTACTTTTTCTGCTGAGTTCTTGTACAGTGATATAATCTCTTGTAGTTGCAGTTGGAGCATTTTTTCCCTATGAATTATACTTTTGTACTTTTAAATACCTAAACCATTGAACACATATATATTTCTTCACTTTTTCAAATGTATTTCCACTCTGACACAACACATATAATTTGGATGAGCTTCTAGCGTTAATGAGATGTTTATTCAGGTTGTCTTCTAAGAAGAATGAATACTACATGACATGCAAAACTTTTTTTTCAAAACATTACCATATTTAAATATATGAACTATGTATGCTATGCATGCTGTCACTAAGTCCAGAATGGATTGCAACAACCTATTAATGTGAATGTTAACATTAGTTGTGCTTTTGAATGACTTTACCACTTTTCCTTTGATGGAATCTTTTTTCTTAGTATCTTTTTTCTTTCCTCTCTTGATGCTTTTAACAGTTGCTGCTACTTCACTTTGTTCATGGCTTCTTTTCCATGTCTTCACACTTATTCTGTAGTTTGATAAATATACTTGTCTCTGAGACTAGCATAAACACACATCATTCAAATTAATCAAGCAAACAATATATGCAATGATTCTACAGCTCCTTTATTGAAATAATGGAACATCTGAAAGATGTCTCGAAGGAATATCTGTGACTACACACAAACAAGCTTTTAAAGGCACATCAATTATTTATTTATTTTTAGTCAGGTGACTAGATGCAACTTAGTTTCAATTATCTTTTTATAAAGTTACAAACAAACTTTTTGATTCATTTTCCTCCTACATCAGATGCTTGTATTAATTTTCCATTACTGAAATTGCAGTGCAGCAGAAAGTGCTCATGTATTCTTGAGTGTGCCATCCATGAACTGAGATAGTAAACTGAGGTCCCATCTGCCTGAGTTTTAGCTAGTTCCCATAGCACTTATGAGGTATTAAAGTTCTTTATTATAAAAACAACCATATTTACATACATACATACATACAAAAACTGTATACTTTTACACACCTAAATACTCATATGTTAAATGTGAGTTTTTTATTTCTAATATACTTTCATCAGCAGAATGAAATCTTGAAAGCTCTTCAGTATGACTCTCTTTATTTGCTTCCTGTCTAACGTTAATATGTTCTGACAAGGTTAGAAAAGTATCAGATTTGCTCTGAGCAGAAAATGTTATCATGGAATTTGGAATGTATGCTTAATATGGAAAGATATAAACTAGTCGGGAGATCTTAGCAAAATTAATTCTGTTTCGGTACTTTTCCGTTAACGGGGCAACAGTGTTTGGGAAACAGAAATGTTGCTGCGAAACATGCCCTGAGAAGTACCGCAAATGTTTTCATAATTACATGTTCACAGTTTCAGCGGTTGTCCCTATTTCACCAAGCCCTTTCTCAACAGAGTCACTTCACATTTACCACAGAGGCTCCTATTTATGCAAGTACTTTGTCCCCACTGTGGTACTGTTTATGATGACTCACAGCATTACAAATCAAAACAGGATGACTGTTAAAAATTAGCACACACTTAAAAATCAACTCAGAAAGATGAGCACATCCTTCTTTCCTGACAATATAATGTCAGTAATGTACACCGTTTTAGTAAATACGAGGAGGTACTTTTCCGTTAACATTCAAACCAAAAATACTCTTGTTTCAGAACACTAATTTGTACACCTTACCATTACAGATTCCACACTAATGTATTAACAGCATTCACCAACTTAGAGTGGACTACACTACACTATCACAAACCACAAACAACTTCAAGAAGCATTACTGCCACCACTGTAACAAATGAAACAGAATTAAATTCAGTAATGCAATTCTCTATAGCAAGAAAAGCTGTACCTGATCTGCTGTAAGACCCCCTTTCAGCTAAAATCATTTATCTGCCATACCTATTCTTCAACAGTGAAGAATTCTGCAGAAATGCCCAGACTTTTATCCTCTTGGTTGAACGAAGACAGAGTTACAAGCAGAAAAATAGAAGCAACTTCATGTCAACTGCACATTAACACTGTTGTCCTGTTAATGGAAAAGTACCGCTGTTTCTAATTGGCCAGTGGCTGTTCTATTGTTATTGCGATAATGTTGCTTTTAATGAAAAAAATGTATAAAAAATGATGATTCCTGCAGTTCGGGGAGACAGGATCTTGATTTCCTAGTTTGGTGCATACAATAAAGGAGATTTTTACTCTGCTGAACTGTCTTGTGTGAAAGATATTTGGAACCTTAACAGTATGGTACCATTCTTACTCTGAGTTCTGAGTCATTTGTGTACTACTGCATTAAAAATTGCCACTGGGTCCAAAAGAGAGACAGGTTTTCACAAGTTCCTGGTATATTAATATGCAATTTTAAAATAAATCTCAGCAGAGTTTAAAGTCTCTACAGGTAAGCTATACTAAAACTTTCTTCACAAGTTTAGATTGAATGTGTGAGGGTAAATTGTACTAATCAAAGAAACTGGTTGCATGTGTAATCTGTTATACTAACATTAGGTATACTTGTGGGTTATTGGAGTCTAATCAATATATAGAAGGACAGAGTATTCTTGTCACAAGGACTGAGTTTCCTTGTCAGAAGGACAGAGTATCCTTCTCAGAAATGAGAGGGGGTTCTGATCAAATATAAAAAAGGAACAGAGAGGATTCCTTCATTAGGAATGTGAGTGATCCTAATTATAGTCTCAAATCTAGCCTTTTTCTGCAAGAGTAGGTTTTTATAATGGGCACCAGTATAAGTGGTTTAAAAGAGCCGAAGTATGGGACTCCAGGAAGGTATATGTTTAATAAGTATTATAAAAACATCTGTAATTATTTGATGAAATAGTCTGAGCTTGATAGAAATGATAGCGCTTTACAGTTCCTGAAAAAGGTACTTTTGATAAGAAAATTTTAGAAAATCTAAAAAATAAACTGAAACAAAAATCCAATAATGTACCAGTATCTTGCTGGTCAGCGTTTAATGACTGGTAAGAATAATCTAAAAATAAGGAAAGCGAATCTGTAGTTAAAAGCTTAAAATATAACTCAGGTGAAAGTTGCAGCTGCAGGCAGCAAATGGAACAGCAGTAAAAACATTACAAAAATGTGCAGATGAAAAATCCCATTCCTGGGGTATGTATCCTTTAAGTCAGTTTGAGAAATAATCAGTCATGCAGCCAGAATCATCTGATGATGGCTGGCCTCCATTACCTTCTGTACCCCTCCACCTTATAACCTACCTGTGCCTCAAGAAACTGACAGTGCTCCCTCTCCAAGAGGGCAGGTGAAGATGAGCTTTGCAGAAACAATTATCACTTCCACAGATATAGCCTTAGTTACTTCCTGCACTTCCTGTCAACAACATAATTCAGTAATACATTCAGACCAAATGCTAATGCATATAGCTAATAAAGGAAAACAATTGTATCACAGACTTAAATACAGAACAAATAATAAACATGAGGAAATACTAAAAAGATTCATCAGCAAAAACAAGCACTTTAGGTAAAATTAAACATTATTACTCAATTTCCAATTATTATACATGGGAAGGAATTTCAGTGGGCATCCCATGCAAGGCAACGTGAAGGAGAAGAGACTGACTCTGATTCATCTGCTAATTCTGATATACCCTACACACAAATGTATCCCTTGTGAGATGTACCAAACCACACAGCAGCTAGAGATAGCAAGGCTGAACCTACTACAAGAGTAGAATGAGCATGGACTGCAGAGATTTTCAAAACATTGTCGAGTCTTCCCTCTTATTTGAACACACTCAACAAAATATGCAAAAATCTTACAAGGACATTTACAGATACTAAACCCTACCATGATAGACATAAGAGCCACATTAAAAGCCTCCACACCTCCTGATATTTGTTAGAAAAATATGGGATAAATCTTGACATAGGTGACAACATTCTGAAACATACAAATTATGGATTTCTAGTTGCTAGAAATAACTTCTTAAAAGTCATTACCACAGCTTACCCCTTGCCCCTAATTGGAAAGAATAAAGCATATTGTGCAAGGAGAGAGACTGAATCTATTGATATGTATTTGCAGCACACAATATATGCATTTGAAGCCTTCTCTGGACATGGAGTGTCTACAGAAGATGTGGCAGCAAGTGGGTTGTCATCAGCTTTTGTAGAGGGCTTGTTACCACCCATACAAGAACAAATTAAAAAGGTTTGTTTAAATTGGCCAAATGTAGGCACCATGAAATTGTAAATTAGACAAAATATATAGCAGATAATATATTTAGGGAAGAAAAGGAACAAAAGAAAAAAGTTGGCAGATATACAGCTCCAGCAGTTCAGTACCAACTTTTGAGGGTGGGAACAAGGAAGAGGAAATCATGGGGAAAAGGTACAGTCCAATTCTTTCAGCAAATCTCAGGACAGTATCAGTAAAATTATTACCTCTCTGATTCACCACAGTCACCGCAAGGTGTGCCACATTTAAATGCTTGTTTTAATTCTTATCAAACCTGGCAGTTTTGTTTTAAAGCAGGCAATGGTGAAATGAATGTCCATTAGGTGGCATATTCGTCAAAGGTTCAAATACCACATCAACCTGAAAGAAACCTTCCTGTATGGAGCACTGCTTGGCAGCCCCCAGTATGACAGCAAACATTAGAACAGCCATGAACAGGAACTGCAGTTATTTTGCTTGGTACCGATTGATCAAGGTGGTCCTTTTGTCAATGTTACAGTGCAAAAGACAGCTATCCCATTTCCTGTGGATACAGGAGCTACTAGATCTATGATTATTTCAGCAAATACCGAGCACCTTCCCTTTTCTAAACATTTAATTCAGGCTGCAGGTGTGTCCAGAGTTACTTTAGATTATCCAGCAAATAAACCTGTTCCTATTCAAATAGGTCCACTAAAAGATCAGCATGTTTTTCTTTTAGGAAATTTGGCTCTTTTAAATCTATTAGATAAAGATTTACTATTTAAACTTCAATGACCTTTTTAGTGCATACCTAACTGTGTATTTTTAGATAGTCCTAATAAACATTTAGGATTATATTCAAATACTATTTGTTCCAATGAAGACATCCTGTTTGCTTTTATAACAGCAGAGCAAACTGGTATGGAGGAATTAAATGTTATCCCTATGCATCTCTGGACTACCCACGACAATGAGGTCAGGCTCGTAATAGATGCAGAACATATCTGTATAATACTAAAAACTTGTGAGCACCAAGCTATGGCAGTTCAGTATTCTTTGTTGATAGAAGCAGAGAGAAAAGGAATCAAACCTGTTATTTTTGGCCTGTTACAACAAGGTATCATTATCTCAACTCACAGTCCTTGTAATACTCCTATTTCACCATTTAACAATCTTGAGAAAAGGTACATGTAGGTTTATACAAGATTTACTTGCAGTGAATGATGTAGTAGTGCCAACATTCCCAGTTGTTCCTAACCCTGCAACAATACTAACTCTTCAAATGTAACCACCTTCTCAGCAATAGATATTTCAACTGCCTTTTTTATCCCTATACATCCAGTCAATACCTGTTTGCATTTACATTATAATGGACAGCAGTATACTTAGATCAGATTGCCATGAGGATATGTAGACTTTCCTACCCTTTTCTCTAGAGAAATGAAGAAACAATTAGACAAGATTAAATTTCCTTATGGGTCTACTTTGATTCATTATGTAGATGATTTGTTTTTATTTTCAAGAACTGTATACAACTCTAACAAGACACCCATTTTCTTTTGATTCAGTCAGCATAATTAGGGTTTAAGATTAATAAAGTCAATTTGCAGTTGTGGAATCACAGGTTCAATACTTGGGACATATTTTTCCAGAAGGTTCTAGACAGATTTTGCCTTCACATACTGCTGTAATCCAAACCGCACCACACCCTACTACATTAAAACAGGTGTGAGCTTTTCTGGATTTAACAGATTACTTTCAACAATGCATTTCTAACTGGGCAGAATCAGTAACACCTTTGTTGGAATTGTTAAAGATAGGTATCTCTGAACCTTTCCCCTAGCAGGATTATCCTGAAAAAGTTTTTGTACAATTGAAAGTATTGCTTTTAAATCCTTCCGCATTTGGGTTACCAGTTTATTCTAACAGAATTTTGTCTGTTTTGTAGTGAAAGAAATAAAGTAGCATTAGGATTAGTAACACAACATAGAGATGATGTTTTTCGGCATGTTGCTTATTTCAGTATTAATCTCGATCCTCTAGTTGCAGATGCGCTTACTCTCAGGCATGAGACTTACATGTCAGTTCCACATTATGAAGACTAAAAACTGTCTTTTGGCTTTTCCCAGTTAGGGGTCACCACATCAGAACTCCAATCTGCTAATGATTTGCAGTGAATTTTCACAGTGTCAGGTTGCCAGCCCAGTGCCCAACTTTCAAGGAAGGTGCACCCACACACATGCATGTCTTTAAATTCACTTGACTGCAGGGAAGACATGCAGACTCAGCACAGAAGGCACATGCAGACTCAGCACAGAAGGCACTCCAGCCAAAAACCAAACCAGAGAACCTCTTGCTGTGAGGTGACAACGCAGACCGCTGCACCGCCACAGTGAGTTCCACATTATGCAGACTAAAGTGCAATATTTATCTGCAGCACAATTGTCTAAATATGAATTGTCTTTACTTGATAACCCTTCTTTACAGATTATTCGATGTCTACCACTTAACCCTGCTTGTTTAGTCCCTACAGCGGACACAGGAGAACCATACAATTGTAGTTGTTACTAACATTGTGCTTCCTCCTAGATTAGATTTGAAAGTTGTTCTTTTACAGAATCCTGACCTAATTCTTTTTGTAGATGGCTCCAGTGGTTGAAGAGATGATGGTGAACTAGCAGAAGCATTTTCCATTTGCATGCAAGACACAATTTTATTAACTGTTCAATTAAACGGAAATGTGAGTGCTTAAGTAACTGAACTTGTAGCTATAACCGACACCTGTAAACCCGGCAAGTAGCAGTCAGCAACCATTTTCACTGATTCCAGTAATGCCTGAGGTATTGCTCATGATATGAGAGAAAACACTATACCGGGTACCACACAATAACGTCTTTATTTAAACAAAGTAAAAAGGAGAGGTGAGCACTTTCGCAACCTTCGTTGCTTCATCAGACAAAGAATTAACTGTTCAACTGCTTGTTTTATATCACTCTCAGTCAAAAAAAATTTTTTTTTTCAATTAGTGACATCATACAACTTTTGAAAATTTAAAGGCATATATGACAAGAATATTGTAAAATACGCATATGAATATAAAATATATATACAAAAATGTAAAGTATGTTCATATTTATGCATATCTAATTTAAAACAGTTAAATAATCTCATTAAAAATGCATATATATAAAAAATGCATATAAATAAAAATGCATAATATATTCATATTTATGCATATCTAATTTAAAACAATTAAATAATCTCATAAAAATGCATATATATAATATATATAAAAAACAAATGCATAATACAAAATATATAATAAAAGAAGTATATGTATATATATATTTTTATTTTATGCAAAAAATGAATTGTGTTGAAGGCGTCTAGCTTTAAGAAATGGAACCAGTGATGTACAACCATTTAAGCCTGGATATCTATCAGCATTGAGCTTGATAATCCATCTTTGTTCTTGGCTTTCTGTGAAATTTTCTATATGTCCTCCCCTCACATTTCTATCTATATGTTGTAAAACAAAGAACTTGAAAGAGTGTGAAGGGTCAGTGTTTAAAACATGTTGAGCAAGCGCACTAGTAGTTTTGTTATTTCTGATGTCTCTTATGTGTTCCAATATTCTATCCTTTAAGTTTCTATTTGTTTTTCCTATATAGAAGGCATGACATATTTGGCAGAAACAAAAATAAATAACATCTGTGGTTTTACAATCTGCATATGAATGAGAGTATAGTGTAAAATTTCTAACAGGATGAATATATGGTGTAGTACTATGAATATGTGTACAAGCAGTACAAGACCTACAAGGAAAAGTACCTTTTCTGGAATTATAAGTAGTTTTTTTGACGTCTTTATTACACAATTGTTGTTTTAATGTTAGATTATTTCTGAAACTGAAACTAGGTGCATTACCAATGAAAGAATGTAAACAAGGAATCTCATGTAAAATGTGCCAATGTTGTTTAATAATATTAGTATACTGATTAACATTACTAGCATACTGAAAAACCGCTCTAATGCTATTATTTTGTGTATTATTTCTCAAATTACTGCTATCTGACATAATAGAATTAGAAGATTGAAAATACGCTTTACATTTAGAGTCCCTGAGTGTCCAAGCATCAGAAATAGTTCTATCTATTTCATCCATATGATATCCTCTTCTTAAAAATCAGTTTTCAATTTATTCAAAGCTAGTACTGCATCATTATCATTGTTGTGTAATCTTAATGTTCTGTATACCTGCCCTTGAGCACATTTCTTGGAATGTGTCTAGGATGCATACTGGTTTTGTGAAGGTATGTATTTTTCTTCATGGGTTTGTGAAAAATTTTGCTGGTAAAACCTGTCAACTCTGATTTGATTATATGTACATCTAAGAAATCAATCTCAGATGTAGAAAATTTGTATGTGAATCTCAGAAAATCAGTAGTTGTATGCAAATAGTTAATAAATAATATAAGCTCAGATATATTGCCTTTCCATAATAAAAAAACATCATCCACAAAACGTGTATACCATAAAAGCTGACTAATAAATGGATTCTTATCAGAAAAGACATGTGTTTGTTCCCAGAATGTAAGAGATAGATTAGCATAACTATTTGCACATGGTGTGCCCATGGCAACGCCGATCTGTTACAGAAAGAATTGTTCTTCAAAATATACATTATTTTCCAGAATAATCTCTAACAAACTGCATATAAGTTGTACTTATATACTAAATACAAGTGAATATAGAACACTGAATGAACTAAAGAACTTGAATTCTGTCGTTATTAAACAGGCAGATAAAGGTGGAGGTATTGTTATTTTAGATAAGCAATTGTATGTACAACAAATGTATAAGTTACTGCTTAATAATGATACATACAGAGGAATCTCAAAAGTTACAGTGAATGCCATCATTGATAAAGTGTCTTTTTTGATTTTTGACTTATTAATTACTGATTTAATAGATGAACCACTGTTTAAATACTTTAATGTCTTGAATCCAACTATTCCCAAGATTTATGGCTTACCAAAGGTTCATAAAGACAGAAGTCTGCCACCAATGCGTCCCATAGTCTCAGGCACTGGTTGGTGTACAGAACCACTGTCTATTTATGTTGAAAGTACACTGCATGTGCTCTTAGACAAATGTGAAAATATTTTAAGAGGCACCAAAATGTTTCTAGAGAAATTACATACTAGAATTGAAAGTTTATCAGATATTAATGACTTTGCTCTTGTTACTATGGATATAGAGTCATTGTTTACAAGTATCCCGAATACATGGGGCATTAATATGATTAGAAATTTTCTTACAAGAAATAATTGCTTCACCAATGAAAAGTACAACTTATATGCAGTTTGTTAGAGATTATTCTGGAAAATAATGTATATTTTGAAGAACAATTCTTTCTGCAACAGATCGACATTGCCATGGGCACACCATGTGCAAATAGTTATGCTAATCTATCTCTTACATTCTGGGAACAAACACATGTCTTTTCTGATAAGAATCCATTTATTAGTCAGCTTTTATGGTATACACGTTTTGTGGATGATGTTTTTTTATTATGGAAAGGCAATATATCTGAGCTTATATTATTTATTAACTATTTGCATACAACTACTGATTTTCTGAGATTCACATACAAATTTTCTACATCTGAGATTGATTTCTTAGATGTAAATATAATCAAATCAGAGTTGACAGGTTTTACCAGCAAAATTTTTCACAAACTCACGAAGAAAAATACATACCTTCACAAAACCAGTATGCATCCTAGACACATTCCAAGAAATGTGCTCAAGGGGCAGGTATACAGAACATTAAGATTACACAACAATGATAATGATGCAGTACTAGCTTTGAATAAATTGAAAACTGATTTTTAAGAAGAGGATATCATATGGATGAAATAGATAGAACTATTTCTGATGCTTGGACACTCAGGGACTCTAAATGTAAAGCGTATTTTCAATCTTCTAATTCTATTACGTCAGATAGCAGTAATTTGAGAAATAATACACAAAATAATAGCATTAGAGCGGTTTTTCAGTATGCTAGTAATGTTAATCAGTATACTAATATTATTAAACAACATTGGCACATTTTACATGAGATTCCTTGTTTACATTCTTTCATTGATAATGCACCTAGTTTCAGTTTCAGAAATAATCTAACATTAAAACAACAATTGTGTAATAAAGACGTCAAAAAAACTACTTATAATTCCAGGCGCAAAGGTACTTTTCCTTGTAGGTCTTGTACTGCTTGTACACATATTCATAGTACTACACCATATATTCATCCTGTTAGAAATTTTACACTATACTCTCATTCATATGCAGATTGTAAAACCACAGATGTTATTTATTTTTGTTTCTGCCAAATATGTCATGCCTTCTATATAGGAAAAACAAATAGAAACTTAAAGGATAGAATATTGGAACACATAAGAGACATCAGAAATAACAAAACTACTAGTGCGCTTGCTCAACATGTTTTAAACACTGACCCTTCACACTCTTTCAAGTTCTTTGTTTTACAACATATACATAGAAATGTGAGGGAGGAGATATAGAAAATTTCACAGAGAGCCGAGAACAAAGATGGATTATCAAGCTCAATGCTGATAGATATCCAGGCTTAAATGGTTGTACATCACTGGTTCCATTTCTTAAAGCTAGGCGCCTTCAACACAATTAATTTTTGCATAAAATAAAATATATATATATATACATATATTTCTTTTATTATATATTTTGTATTATGCATTCTTTTTATATATATATTATATATATGCATTTTTATGAGATTATTTAATTGTTTTAAATTAGATATGCATAAATATGAATATACTATGCATTTTTATTTATATGCATTTTTTATATATATGCATTTTTAATGAGATTATTTAACTGTTTTAAATTAGATATGCATAAATATGAACATACTTTACATTTTGTATATATATTTTATATTCATATGCGTATTTTACAATATTCTTGTCATATATGCCTTTAAATTTTCAAAAGTTGTATGATGTCACTAATTGAAAAAATTTTTTGACTGAGAGTGATATAAAACAAGCAGTTGAACAGTTATTTCTTTGTCTGATGAAGCAACGAAGGTTGCGAAAGTGCTCACCTCTCCTTTTTACTTTGTTTAAATAAAGACATTATTGTGTGGTACCCGGTATAGTGTTTTCTCTCATATACTTCTCTTTTTATATACTGGGTTTTGCCTGTATAGCCGTTTTGCTTTTCGTTTATTAGTATTGCTCATGATTTTTGGAAACTTTGGAAAGAGAGGAGTTATTTAACATCTGCATTGGCAGCTATTAAAAATGCTCTTTTTGTTCATGAATTGTTAGATGCTTTATTATTATCAAGGGAAATCACTATCATGAAATGTGAATCTTTTGCTACCAAAGGTAACACTTTTGCAGCTAGAGTGGCAAAACAGGCTGCACTGTCATCTTGTCCAGGCTATATTTTTGCAGCAATTACATGAAAATAATAACTTTGCTTTATTATTTATTATTGTCTTTTCAAAATGAGACAGAAACTCTGAGAGACGGAGGTGAATATGCAAAAGCTGCAGTCCCTCTGTGGACCTTTTGTGGAGCCACCCGGACAGTCAACAAGTTGTCCCACTAAATTTCCTAAATCAACTGGTAAAATCCTACCACTTGCATGTTCATCTGGCAAGAATACATTAACAAAATAAATGTCCACTGATTGGTATGCCCCTTATCTCTCAGAAGTCTCTCAAAATTTTGTAAATACCTGTGTAATTTGTGTGTAACATATAATATGTCTAAATCAGTACCTGTACCTGTTTAATCATTGAAAAAGCCTTTGGGACCCTTCTGTTGTCTTCAATGGGATTTCATTGACTTTCCCCATGTGCAGAAATTCTGATACATGTTGGTTATATTCAACGTTTTTTTTCTGGATGGGTAGAATCATATCCATGTGTTAAGAACAACTCACACAGAGCAGCAAAGAAGCTCTTATCTGAGTTAATTCTTAGATTTGGTGTCCCTTGTTGCATCAGGTCTGATCGGGGCTCCCATTTTACTAGTCAAATAATACAGCAGCTTTACAAAGAATTAAATATTAAATTACATTTTCATTGCCCCTACAGACAGCAATCTTCTGGAATAATGGGGAGAACAATCAGACTATTAAGTTTAGACTAGCTAAAGTTTGTGAAGAAACTGGTCTTAAATGACATGAAGCATTGCCTTCAGTTTTATTTAGTATTGGAAGTGCAGCCAGTGTTCTTTGGAAATTGTCCTCTAATAAAATCCTCATGGGCAGACTTATGAGAATGCCCACTACCATCCTCTCTAAAAATTTAGGATTGCAAGATATTGATGAGACCATGGTTTCGTATTGTAAATCCCTGTGTTTGCTTTTGAAGAAATACCACAATGTCATTTTGCATGCAGCCCAGTGACCAACAGAGCAGGATCTTCATGACCTGCATTCTGGAGACTTTGTATACATCAAAGTGCATTCTCAAAGAAACTCACTTAGCCCCAGATGGAGAGGACCATACTTGGTTTTGCTCACAACTGCTACTGCCATCCATTGTGAGGGCCTCCACACTTGGATCCATGTGTTACATTTCAAAAAAACCCTCTCTTGTGAAGAGTACAACTTACAAACTACTGATGTCAGACCACATGAACCAGCAGAACCTATTGCCAACAAATCCAGACAACAAGCCAGGGACATTGTTGCATCTAGACGTGACAGCCCATGAAGTCTGGCCATCCAAACCAAAGCAGGAACTAACTGTGAACTGTTTGCCATCTGAGCTGATTTCACATCCACAATTCAGCTCTCATCAGGGACTAAATTCAGTTTAGTAACTCTTGTTAACTGACCAGGAAGTTAAAACCTGTGATTCTACTACCTCATCCTGGTCTGATTCAACTTTCAGTGATTTTTCACATTTGACAACATTTTTTTCTTGCTTCCAGTTCCAACATTGTTGGTTCATTTTGACTTTTGGACACTGACTAAGACATTGCCTTATCCAGACAACATTCCTTTTCATAGTCATCTGAGATTAAGGCTCTTGGTTGATGACTTTTTGGTGATTGATTTTGCTTGCACAATGGCTAACCCACCCAACATCCTTGTTTACAATTTCTTCACAACCTTCTCCAGCTCCAACAGGCTAATGTATCCTCTGGTCCAATTATCACTACAGTTACTATGTTTTTCATCATCATTTTGTTTCACCTGCTTTGCCACCCAAAACTGTAAGTGTGGCATATTCAGTAAACATTGAAACTGCAAGTACTGAATCATTTCTTGATAGACATAAATTCTTTGCTAAAGGTAGAGACAGGCATTTGGTTAGAACTGAATCAAGAGCACTTGAATGACATCCTAGATTTAATATTTTTTTCTGCTGCCTTGCATACCTATGCACAGACCCTCAGCATTAGCAGCTGCTGGGTTTGTGGGCATATTCCTACTGCACATTGAGAGATAGTCTATTTATTTCTATACCTATGACTGATTCAGAATGTCATACTGCATTTTGCCTTATTTTTCTAGCTAAAAATTGGAAGAATAAACATGTCTCTGTCCCATGGTGGTGCAGCGATTAGCATTGTCACCTCACAGCAAGAGGTTCTCCAGTTTGATTCTTGGCTGGGGTGCCTTCTGTGTGGAGTCTGCATGTTCTACTGCAGTCACATGGGTTTCCTTCCACATTCCAAAGACATGCTGTAGGTGGATTGGACACTCTAAACTGGCTGTAGGTGTGTGTGCATGTATGAGGGAGTGGTATGGAAGAACTACTGTGGCAGGGCTATGCACCTGGCGGTCACTGTTGAAGTGACACCCTGACCACATGTGCAAAATAAGAAGAGAGGTTGAGGATGGATGGGTGGAAACATGTCTCTATCCCCTTTTAATGCCACTTCAAATGTCAATGACTGTTAAGGGACATTTGCTATCATAAAAATGGAACACTTTTTGTCAGAATTAGTGCTTGCAATTTTACCTGGAGAATTTATGATGGGGGCTGGAGGTCAGAGCATTGCAGCATTACATGAATATTACTACATTTGTAGAAAGCATGCTTATCCCTGGTTACCTACAGACTGGACTGGTTGTTGTTATATTGATAGTGTTTTTCCAGCTATTTGACATACAGCTGCTTTATCGGAAGAAAAGATCTGCAATACTCATTGCAAGAAAGACACCAGAGCCATTTCTAATCCAGTTGGTAAAATAGATGTTTCCTGTTTATATCATAACACTATATAACAAACTGCTTTTAAAGGACTTACTCACATGGATCTTGGTGATGGGCTGATTTCTGGAGAAGACATTGTTGTGGAAACTTAAGAAGTTGTTAAGCTCCAGGAAATATTAACTAATTCTACTTCTGAGTCTAATAATTTGATAACCCAAGAATTGACTGCAATGCATTATAGGACCCTGTGTGGAGTATGAACAATGTTACACAGCTGTGGTTGCTAATGAGACAGGGCCTTGAACAGTGTAGTTTCCAGGTTCTGTGCATGTCTCTGTATGCAAATAAGCTGGGGTTACTGAATAGCACAAATGGGTATCTGTGTCTGCAGATCCCATCTGTGTAGGCCCAGAACCATGTTGGTGTCCACAGAAGAGGTAGCTGACATCAAATGGGAGTGTGTCCGAGTGCTTGTAAGCTCATTGGCGCTCAGAGACACCTATTTGCACTGCATACAGTTGAGCTGAGCAGGGGGGGGGTGTGTACACTGACTCCTAAGATGTGTTTACCTCTGAGGCATGTGTTTCATCATGTTTGCATGTGTCTGTGTGGTGCGCCACCATGCTGAGCTTGACCTTCCATAGGGGTGCGTCTATGGACTGCTAAACTCGGTTTATCTTTGCAGTGTGGGTTTGTGCAGCATGCCTCAGTGCCCAGCAAGGAAGGGTGTCAAAAAGAAAACTGGATGAGAAAGCCAATGATATATTAATTATTGATGAGCCCTGTTTCACTAAAAAACCCTTAATGATGTACTTGGCAGGTGGAATGCATCACAGCTAGCCAATCACACAGGCTACACATATAGCAGAGCAGTCGAAAGTATGCATACACCCTACAGTCTGATTTTTCTCCACATACTCTGCACTATTGGAGTACAGACTTGGGAATTTTAACTAAAAAAATGTTAGAGGCTGCTGCAGGTCTGCTATATATATATATATATATATATATATATATATATATATATATATATATATATATATATATATATATATATATATATATATATATATATATATAATATATATTTATGCTAGATGCTGAGGTCAATGCAGCTGCTGATGATGCCAACCATAAGCCTTTCCTGAGAAGGAGATGGGTGTTCAGGCCCAGGGTAACCTACCAGCAGCTACATGAACTGGAGATTGTAGAGCGCTACAGGGTAGACAGGGACATACTACAAGAACTCATTGTGCGCTGCCAACCTCAACTCAGACCCAGAGCCAACAAAGGGGAAACCATCCTAGTGGAAACAAAGGTATGCATAGCCCTTAGGACACTAGCTACAGGTACCTTTGAAAGATCAACTGGGGACATGAAGGGGGTCTCACAGGCATCTGCTTCCAGGGTACTTCATCAGTTCCTGAATGCCATACTACCACATGCCAGTGAGCACATTTATTTTCCTCACACCCCTGAGGAGAGGGCCAGCAGTATGCGACTCTTCTACCATGTTGCACACTACCCTGAGGTACTGGGTGACATAGATTGAACTCATGTACACATCCAGGTACCACCCGATGAGGAAGGTAGAATCTATGTCAACCGCAAAGGGTACCATTCCATCAACTGTCAGGTCATGGGAAATGCCCAGGGCATTATCCTGAATGTGTGTACTTCCAGCCCTGGCAGTTATCATGACTTCCATATCTGGCATGCATCACAGCTGTATTAGATGTTTGCTAGGGGGGACATTCCCACATGGCCATTTACTGGGGGATGCTAGCTACACAATGGAACCATGGAGATGACACCCATCAGAAATGCAGACACACCCACCGAAGAATGCCATAATAAGGCAAATGCACAAACTAGGAACATCATAGAGTGCGTGTTTGGGCTGCTGAAGTCACAGTTCCGGTGCCTTGATATATCTGGTGAAGCCCTGCAGTTCTCTAGAGCCACATGTGCACAGATGTTCACAGTATGTGCCATGCTACATAATATGATCCTGCAGAAACAGCTGCAGCAGGATCAGCAAAGGGAAGAGATACACAGCCCCCCACAGGAGGACTCAGAGGAGGAACCCCCTGAGGCTGTCCCTGTAGGCAGACATAGGCATGCCCAATATGCCCTGGTTTGGGCCAAGAGACAATGCATCACACATGCACTGACAATCTAGGGCCCTATGAACTGACACCTTACTCTGACTCGCATACATATTAGTAAAATTGATGGCAGCCAGACCACACAACCTATACCTCACTATGTATTGGCTGCATGCATCAGACAGGGATAGCCCTGAGCAACAGGTCTGTCAACTGCTGCATTTGCAAGGTAAGTCACTCTCCTGCATACCACTTGTAAGGGGTACAACAATATGGTAGTATATGTATGTACCTGACACATGTATGCAAGAGAATATAGTGGCTATATATAATGTGCTACTGTTCTACTTGCATAGATCTATATTGGGCTACTGGGCTAGTTGTACATATATAAGAGCCACTTGGGACAACAGGTACTCTATTCACTAGTATGTGCCCCATAATATCCACTAGGCCACATGGCTGGAAACTCCACAGCATTATTCAAGGGAGATGCCAAACAGTGGGGTCACAGGACAGTTGCATGACTGTCTGTGCCAGCAAAGCATGGGCTGGTTGTCCCCCACCCCAGATACATCACTGTTTCCATACAATTGCTGTAACAGTAAATTTGCAATGGTATACCAGCAGACCAGACAATTCCTGTATGTTGTTGATAGTGTGAGGAATGAAACCTCTCTGTCCAGCAGCTGGTTGGGCTCACTGAGCCAGGAGCAATAGCATGGGTGATGGCGTTGATGGTTCGAACCTGCCAGCATCCAACATCTTTTACATGTGAGGTACTCATATGATGGTATTCCCACAGACTGTCATAACCCCTGAATCTGTTACTGCAACAAAGCTGAACAAAGCCAGAGTGAATGGTGGGAAAAAGGGCCATACCTAAAGACAGACGTTATACACACTCTGAGTAACCTAGCAGTTGGCTAGTATAACAGCAGGGTGCAACAGGTCAGATTAGCTGCAGGATATAAAGGCCATCACTGAAATGTGTCAGTGGTTACAACAATTCAGTGACTGCTGTGTATAGTATAGTACCAGAAAACCACAACTTTATGAGGAACAGAGCAGACATATGAGACAAAATGCTGGACATTCTGCAAAAACATGCACAGGGAGAGGTATGCAGACTGTCACCCTGTGTGTGGTGTTACATCATGTACCCCAGTCACATCATACCTCTCAACCTCTTAGAGCAGGAAATCTGGCCAAAGCCATGAATAAAAGTGGGACCAAGGCCCACAAATAGGGACAGATTTTAAATATTTGCTCTTACAAATGTAGAATGTCGATAGAATAACAGGTCTTGTGTTAGCATGAATCTCCTGATGTTTGTGGAGTCTGAAACTCAAATGTCTGTCATTATTTATTGACTTCAATCTTCACTGATTTGCCACTAATTTGCCAGAAAACCACAATGTTATGTAAAAGAGACCAAACACATGAGACAAAATGCTAGACAGTCTGTGAAGCTCTGTATAGTTGTGAGGTATGAGTCACATATTAAGGTCAGCAAACAGCCGGGGAATGCCTTGGACAATATCAGGGAAGGGCAGTACTGTGATAACAGTTGCAGCAGCCAATGGCCTGCAGCACACATAATCCTGGACTGGAGTACAGGTAGCTCTGGCCTGGAGTCACCTTGTAAGTACTGACAGTCACATTGGGTGTGCTCCTACAGTTAGCTAACTTGAACCCAAGTCTGTCGCCTCTACCACCCAAAGACCTGCTATGTGGAAATATGTCTGTACATACATACAGCTATGTATACATATCTGTCTTCCCATTCCCCCTCATGCTTGATGAGTGTATCTATCAGTATGTGGCACATGTATGTATGTATATATATATATATATATATATATATATATATATATATATATATATATATAACAAGATGTATATATAGCTATATAAAGTACAATGATACATAGATTCTCCACATATATCTACATAACACATTTACATAACATACACACACAACATTTAAGGAGGCATCCCTGTTATACACATTTATTTAGATATGGGTGGGATGTACAAATGTCTCCACATACCCAGGAATGCTGGCGTTGTCTGCAATGACACACCACAATAGTTGTCCGATGGAATTAGACCAAGGCCACAACAGTACATAATCCACTCACCCACAGACCCATGTACCTGCAGACTGTCACCCTGTAGACAGACACAGGTACGCAGGTGGTGTAATGTACAATGGGTGCAATGCATGCCTTGGACAGGCCATATTGTCCCTGGCCACATGTCCACCTATCAAATTGCAAGCAGCCACATATGGCTAGACTGATAAGTGTACACACATAGCAGGGATATTACAAGGTATCCTACCCCTACCACACTAGATACATTAACAGAACCAAGCAGTATCAATCTGCATGGCACACATACTGTCTATCATAAAGCCACTTTATGTACTCCACAAGTACTATGCCTGCATCAACATGTACAACAGGCATAACCTGTGATGCATGTGATAAGTACGGTGAGCTGTAGTGTATAATCCTAGATAGGTAGGGGTTCTAATCTCACATCATCCAAGTGTGTGTGTGTGTGTGTGTGTGTGTGTGTGTGTGTGTGTGTGTGCATGCGTATCAATACATCCTCTCACAGGGCAATGGACATGCTCATATGGTCTATCTCGGTGCAATGGTATGCATTTTACATCCCTATGAATGACTGTTGGCCTCTAAATTCCCTCCTCTATAAGGCCTGCTGATGTCATCCACTTTAAGAGCATTGGCTGACAATCTAATATCAGATAAAGTTCATGGCATATGCAATAAGTAATATAAGCCATAGTGTATAGCAGTAAATAGGTAGGGGTTCTAATCTCACATCATCAAACTTGTGTATATGTAAGTAGTGCAAGCTGTAGTGTGTAACCATAGATAAGTAGAGGTTCTAATGTCACATCATCCAACGTGTGTGTGTGTGTGTGTGTGTGTGTGTGTGTGTGCATCTGTGTGTAAATATATCCCCTTACAGGAGTAGTGACATGCCCATCTGGCCTATCTCTCTGCAATGGTTATGCATTTTATGGTCCTGAGACAAGCCACTGGCCCTAAATTGCCCTCACTTACATAAGCATAATTGATGTCCACCATCATCTAGAATTGTACATGTAGAATACCCAGGTGACACATATCAAGGGTAGCAGACCTTGTCACAGGGTATGAAAGCATGATGATGCTGACTGTCCCCATTGTGTCTGACACACTGTTCTACACATATGCACCTTGGGAGCCATGCACATATACTGGCATACCTTGCTGACATCATATTTCTGCTGTGCTGTCTTGCCATCCAATGCTGCCGCACTGCCATCATATGCCTAACCAGTCAGATTCCTGGGACAAAAACATACACAGTTCCATGATACACCTGTCATTCTGTAACACTTCTGCCAGTGTATTGTCAGGCAACAAAGATACACAAAGTTTGATGTGTAGTCATGACACATGCCAGCATACAGTACCTGTCGTGGCCCACCACAACTGCCATGGCATAACACTACTGCACTACACAAACACATGTAAAGTAATATAGTCATCCTGTACATCAAACACATATTTGCAGGTCCCTGCATTGATGGCCCAGATGGCAGGGATGTGACACAGGTATCATCACATGCACATGGTGTCATGTGGGAGTGCTAGAGGCCTAGGCTGTGCCAAACAGTTAACAACAGTGTGTGAGTCAGGAAGGGGCACTGGTTAGATGGGCCATAGAGAGGTGCTGCATGTGACATAGTGTTGGTGTGTATACATGTACACAATTAAACTCAGTGCTAGCCCTACACATGTGTATGGTGGACAGCTGTGGACCATACATGGTAGAGTGGACAGTTCTCCGTCTCTGGCCACAAACACAGGAACTGGCTTCACCAGGAGTAGCATTGGCACCACCATGCCCAAGGTCAGATGTGGTGCTAGTACCTGATGGTGACTGCTGTCTGCTAGGCCCATGTCCCCCACAGGACTGCCCAGGACTATCCCCCATGGGACCACTCTATGTGCCCTTGGCCTGCCATGTCATGGTGTGGACAGTACACTTCCCTCTGTAACACTGGAGGTACTGCCACTATGGGACCATGATTGTGCATGGCCACCTGGACTCTCAGCAGATGGTGTTGCTGGCCTATGTCCACATGCTCGATGCTCAACTCCAGTCAGATGCTCCAGCACAGACAATGTGCTGTGAAACACAGACACTGTCTCAGCCCACTGTCTGTCCACTACATCAGTGAACTGATCCAAGATGTCACCAATGTGGTGGAGGCAGTTATGGATGTCAGACTGTGCTGCATCCACAACCCTAAGCATCTGTCTGGCATTGCATTCAGAACATGTATGTGTCTCCATGATGGCCCAAAAAATGTGGCAAGTGACCTGTGATGTGACACCTATGACAGATGGTGGATGGGTAGCAGTCCTCCTTTGAGCACCCCTGTCAATCTGCTTGCATGGGACCTCACCATATGGCCAGTGTCTACACTCACTGACACCATAGTTGTCACACTGTCCTGTGCAATGTCATTGCCCTCTGACTGTCCAATATCTCTGGCCTCTGGGGACTGGGTATATGTAGGCATACTAATTGTGTGCAGGGGCAATGAGGGAAGAAGAGGAATGTCAACCTCTGGGACATATTCAGCACCCAACAATCTCACCTGTGCCTCACTATGGCCACCATCATCATCAGAGTCTGATGAAACACTGACATCAGGTTGTGACACCATCCCCTCATTCACCTGTGAGAAGCAAAACAAAAGCAGTACATTACTACCTGCACTATTATATATGATAATCCACACAGATGCATACAGATGAGGATCCACAACTGCATTACACATGCCACATCTTCTAGTCTCTGCTCCCATGCACAACAGACAAACTCACAACAACATACACAGACAAGTCAGGCCCTTTATAACATGCATTTCAGCTGCATCCAGTTAATGTTGCCAGTACAATACACCTGTGAGATATGTAATATGACAGTTTATATGATAGAACTACACATAACACCCAGTACACCTATCTTGAGAATGATATGCCAGTTGTAGTATCACTGCCTCAGGTATGTGTCATCTCCCTATTGTGTTTGAACAGGCATCTTGGGAGTAATTGCCTCATGTATAACAGGCTGTGTAGTCACTCATAACTATAAGTCCAAATGTGTTAAAGTTTGCACAAATCCACACCCGTGATTACCCAGTCTATGGACTGTAGTGAACTGTTCCAGACCGGAACATACAAATAGTTTACTCTGGCTACAGTTGTACATAGGGCGAAACGGCAGCCCTGAACTTCCTTAGGGTATATATGATCTGTAAAGCAACAGTATCGCACTTACCAGGTACAGGACCATGGGCTTCAGCCACACCTGATGGACCTATGAAAAGATGAGGAAGAAGTATTGTCAGCATCACCAAATGCTGCAGTGCTACAAGGTAATATGTGCATATAGTCACATGTACAGTAGCTACTGTGATAATGGCTATACTGCTGACATTCTGAGTATGTGTGCACAACTGTGCATAAAACCCAACCCCCCATGCAGTTAGACCTGACACCCATGTACTGCAATGTACAGCCTGCCACATTGACTGATACAGTATTACACTGGTGAACACAGTAAGCTTACCTGGACACTCCTCTTCTGTGAATGCTGTGGCACCCACCCCCAGGATGTATGGTGTGATGGATGCCTGGGAGCTGTTGGTTGATCCTAGGTTCACTGGGAATTCCTCTGTGGCTGAGAGTGCTTGTGCCATCACAGGCCCTCCACTGGTGGCAGCACAATCCCTGACAACAGCAGCTGCCCTTTAATGTGCAGTATTCACCATATCTGTTGCCTGGTGACCTGTTTATAGGTCCTGTCCTGTTGGCCAATCTGATTAACAGCCCACACAAGGTCTGCCCACAATGCTGGCTACTGTTTATGATTGTGCTTAGCCCTGTTAAGCAACACATGATGGTGGTGCCTGAGGCCATCCAGTATTACATCATTCTGTGCTGTTGTGAATGGTGGATGTCTCCTGTGATACATGGTTCCTGAAAGATAATAAGGATAACAACAGGGGAAAACATTACAGGACCAGATACATGGACGTCCACTATGTACAGATCCTGCATGCCCATAATGCCATGCACTAGTGACTGCTCCCTCATAAGTCATACCCCACAGTCTGGAAATATACTACATGTGTGGAAATCACCAAGATAGTACCAATACTGGGTTATGTTCCTGTGTGCCGAGACAGATTTTGCTGTATGTCCCTACACCCATCACTGCAGTCTACAGTGGTGTGTCCCCTGCTGGCAACTTCCCACTAATATATCATACGGTCACTGTCAGACAAATGGCAGTGTGCTATTACAACAAATATATGAGGAAAATCCAGCAACACCAGTGTGTCAAAATGACAGAAAGCAATGCAAGCCTGCTGCCTCTTAACTATATATGTCTGCAGAATGTCAAGATGTTTGCCTCATACATGTGGTTCTATTTACACAAACCTGTGGATGTCTGACAGATATTTGCTCAGTCATTGATGGTTGATGTCAGAATATGCAGTCAGTTTCTGACTTTCACACATCATACCCCTCAGAAAATAGTTATGCTGTAGTAATATGTGTTAGTCTACTCACAGTCTTACATTGTACAGGCAATATATATATATATATATATATATATATATATATATATATATATATATATATATATATATATATATATATATATACCCTTTGGCCCACCATTAATTATGACTTTGTCCTGATTTTTTGCTGTGGGAGGTTGACAGGTATGTTAGCCATAGCTCTCAACCAAACTGGGACACATGTCAATGACACAGGGGCATAGCCAGAGTAGAACAGGGACATTCAGGGACACGTTTACAATGTTAGAACTATGTATGTAACGCATTCACAGAATGAGAAGAGGTGATATACAGTACATTGTTTGATGTTACAGGAGTGTACACCCTTAGTTATTATCAATATGTACTACGTGTAATCCACTAGCTTTCCTACAACAGCTGACCATTGTGAGAGGGATTGATAGGGACAGAGCTGAGATGTGCTGGATGGCAGGAACAGGTGTGAGTCATGCCTGTAGGTATAGGGCAGCATGCCTGCAGCTGTAGGACAGCAGAGTATCAATGACATCTCAATACCATAGATCTACAACAAGCCTACTGCTGTAATCCATATCCCCCATACATCCATCCTCACATCTGCATACCATTATATGGGGACATCTATCACATACTTGGTGGAGTATAGTACTCCTTTTTTGAATCATTCCTCTAGAAAAGCTTGTAGCATTCACTGTATGTGTGCCTGAAATCTCATACAGACCTGTTCCCCAGCACCAGTTGCTTGCCTTTTGAAGGTAGTGCTCATTAGCAGTTAATTGCTTCTACACCAGTCAGTGGCTCAGAGTTGCTAATTGCAGCCAAAACAGCTGAATTGCATTATCAGTAGCCAATGACATGCCACCACAGTGCAATATATCAGGCCTTCATGTAGGCCTTAGTCCCTTTCTTAGTGTTTGAGATGGACATTACTGAGGTGTGGAGACTACAGTATCATAGAAAGTAGGTACAACTACTGTCCACTGTAGAGATTTGTGAAGTATGTGCACAGTTTTGCCTCATATGTTTGGTCAATGTTCCATAACATTGTGGTCATCTGGTATTTCACTGGCAAACATTGTGGGTTGATGTCAGTAAGGGAAAAGAGACGTGAGTGTCACACTTCACACCCATCAGAATATGCATGCTAATGCAGTAGCTGTTATTCTATCAACCTACTATCTTTGTAGGGGTAAACTATTGAACATGTCCCTATCTCTTGCCCTTTATCCCCGCCTTCAGTAAGTATGGCTTTGTCTGAATCCCTTGCTCTAGGGGGGTTGGGAGGTATGGTAGGTCTGTAGCAGTTACCTTTACATACAGCTGTTAACACTTTGTTAGTCAGCAAGCTGCACATCTAACTGTGACAGCTGTGTCAGGGCTGTTGTTACAGCAGAGCCAGGGTGAGGGTATTCTCTATAGTCCAATCAGTGCGTGTGCATAAGGTATGTCTGTTATGCAACAGTGCAAATAACAGAGTGGTAGACAACATATAGTCAGCTGACATAGATATGTGCATTGTGTCTCTGCCTGCAGGCCTTTGTTTTGCAAAACTGGGTAGTAGTTAATTAAGTAGCAGTAAACTGTGGGGATTAAGACTGCAAGACATAGTCATTACTTGCTGTCTGCACAATAATGTAATGGAAAAGCATCACAACACTGGAATCAAACCCAGGACTGTGTGTGGCAAAACCTACTATATACAAGCCATCTAACAGATTGAGCTAGTGAGACACTGGAAAAACACCTGTATTTGCAAGATGTATGTGCACATATACAGGCTGTGAGAGACATTCCTACATCCATGAGTATGTGCATGGCTTTATCTGGCTGTATTTCTGCACCATGGTTCCAGCTGTACATGTACTTTGTCATAGCTGCCTTAGCAGGTGTCTTTTCACAAGTTGCTGATAAAAGGCCACATGTATCTGCTATCACAGGCCTCACATACATCCATTGGTATGTCTTTGGCTGTCCACTGGTGTATTATTGCACCAGGGTCCAAGGTACACTCCTATTTTTCCCATTCCTTTTATATATCATTTACATGCTTAATGACAGTAGGTAGCAGTCAGTATGTATTTTCTGAAAACAGCTATGCACCCTAAAGCCTGTGTAGCATGGTGGGTTAATGCACTATGTTATAGTTAAGAGGGGCCTGGGTTTGAGACTTGGCAGAGGTGTTTATTCTTTACATGTGAGTAATACTGTCATAGACATTAAAGCTCCTTTAACCTAAGTGAAGCACTGCATAAATCTCCACTAAGGAAAAAGGGGGTACTAGGGCAGTGGTGAAATGTGGGTAAACAAGGGAAAAACATAGTGAACAGCAGGAAGGTGTATGAAAGAACCATAGCTGTCTATTTCTTGCACAGCAACAGCTGTGCATTTTAACAGATTTTGTAGATAAATACGGACTCTCAAACATCAGAGAGAGGGGTGAGGACAACACAAATGTGTTGTCAAGCTAATTAGACCACATTAGTTGTGTCCAGTGGACACGTGCAAAATGGAGAGCTATGTATAGAGTGATATATTTTGTTGTGGGACAGGTGCCCATTTATTTTTTAAGGAGAGAGTGAAATGTTGGGGAAGGGACATAGGTACATGTGGTGAGGTCAGTTGGGTAGGAGATGATGCAATAGCAGACAGACAAGACAGCAGACAGGGGTGGTGTTTAACATATGAGAGGGTCAACACCTGGGATGCATTGGGTGTTATGGAATCGGAGACACATGTGCCTCCAGATGGAAGCAGCATGACTGAGGTCCCGACCCATGGGCAGTTGACACTGCTCCTTCATTGCCCCAAAGATGGCTATGCTAGAGGCTGGGCACCAGGGCAAGCCTGCCCCACCAGGTTGGCCAGTGTGCCCTCAATCTGGCACAGGTGACATTCATAGCACTGATGGAATGATCCTGTGCACCATGGCCAGTAGTTGCTGCTGAGTGACTACAATACCTCTGGCACCACTCCCAGGGGGAAGACTGTTCTTGTCCCCTGAGGTGGTTCCACCTAATGCCACACGTGGTGCAGAGGCAGTGGAAGAGGCACCACCAGCCTGGGTCCCAGTAGTGCCAGGACCCAGTGCCACTGCCAGTTGAGGTAGGGTAGGCAGATCACCAGGAACTGGCCTACCCTGATGTGCTGTGGTGATGGAGGTATAGCAATAAGTATAGGTTAGTTATGAACAAAACATATTGTTATTAATAACAGCATCCCAGAGCAGTGGAAATAACCCAAGTACAGAAGAATGCATATTGTGTGAAACACAGCAATAAATAACAGAACAGTCATCATAAAAACAGCATGCCAGTAACAGTTAAGCAGAAGTGCCTGAAACTGTTGAAGACTGGGGGGGGGGGGGGGGCAGAGGGTGGGAGGGGAACTTAGTAATCTAAAAATGGCAATTTTTTTTAAAAAGTATTTACAACCGCAACATAGGTTCACTTGGAGGATGTTTTAAGCTTAGCCAATTTACCTTTTGGTGCTTAAATTAACATTTTCTGATTGGTCTTAACTATCTCATGGCTGATAATTGTATATTAACCCTAGTGAGAATAAATGTGATCATACTATAGATAATTTGAGGGGACCCATGTAAGGGATGCAGCATTTAGGAACTGCCTCTATCCATTAGTGGAATGAGGGGAAATCCTGGAGTACATTTTCTATTACCCATCCTTCAATCCAAGTTGCATTTGAATATGGACAGGGATGAGCTTTGTTTTACTTGAATGGATAGCCTGTTCTGGAACAGTGGTAGCCTCCGTGATATATAACCATCTCTCCACAACATTCAGTTTAGAAACTGAGACTGAGTATATCTGATACCATTTGACTTGCTGATGTTCAGTAGGTCCACCTGTATTAGGTCAGAGGATGCCTTGTATGCCAGACATGTCACCTCTAAGCACTCTGTAGGATACTGAGTATAGTGATAAATCTTTGAGGTGGTCCATGCAAGCCTTACTGTTTAAGACTTGTATCCTTTTAGTAAGGTATCTCTGTGGGTATTCCAATTGTTGCATGGGTCTGGACAGATACATGCCAAAGTGGGCATTATACAAAATGATTGGCCTAATGAGGGCTTTGTAAAGGGGGACAATAACATTTCTAGATCTAGTCAAAATCAATTTGTTTATAAGCTCTGCAATATAGAAATACTTTCTTATGACTCTGGGCACATTAGTCAAAAGTTAGGTCACTGTACACACAAGTTCCCAAGTACTAAACAACTGGGTTAGTTCTCAGGGGGTATTGTCAATTTGGCAATTCCTTGGAGTAGATGACTTCCCAAAGGATACAACACTGTATTTCTTGGAGTTTACTTTCAATTCATGATGCTGGCACCAGTTATTGTTTGAGACAAACCTTCCTGCATGATGGCTAAGTCATCTGGGGATTCAATAACTGCTCCTAGCTTGCAGTCATCTCAAACTTAGTTGGCCAAAGCCCTTTGGTATTTCCTTCTACTTTTGAGATGTATATGCCAAACAGAAAAAGCATCAGCATTGAACCCTGGGGGACTCCATTGGTGACTGGTCTCTTCCCCTATTTTGATTTTCTGCATCCTGTGAGCAAGCATGCATGTTTGTGTTCTTTGATTCACCTTCCTAATTGTATTAACCTGATTTATTAAATTATATTCTTTTTATAATACAGCACCACTTGTTAGAATGTGTTTTAAATTTTTAGTTTGGAACAGTCTTCTAGTAAGTAATGAAACAAAACGTATGAACCAATAATGACAAAACTATCCATTTCAAAAAATGTCAACCTTTAAAGGCCACTCAAACCTCTGTCATTACAATCAACCAATACCAGTAAATATGCAAAATCTTGCAGAAGTAAGTCATCTAAATAACTCCACATTAAGGGGATATGTAACTAATGAAGAGGTTGCTGCTAGCAAACAACTTTATATTTCATTGTTTCATCTACAAATAAAGTGCCTGTTGCCCTTGAAGAATACATTTCCTATGCTACATTAAAAAAATGATAAGCTGGTAATTTTGCAATGGGGAATGGATGGCAAACAGATAACCAAAACATAGTTACTAGGTAACTCCTTCAAAGGAGGACATTCATAGGACTGCAGCATTCACTCACTTTAAAATACAACACAGTACAGTATCAGTGATCTACCTGAATATTCTGGGAGTAGAACCCACAGCCTTCTGTATCAAAAGCAAGTATACTACCTGTTGTGCTAGTAACAATGCATGCAACTTAGCATAAGTAGCACTAAACTTCTCTTCCCCTGAAGCTCTCAGATCCTTGCAAAGTCCACTTGACACTCATGTAAATCTCTCAACTTCGCAGCACAAGAAATCTGGAAAAAGCCAAAATTTATAAAGGCCCAAAACCAGGGACACATTTTAAATATTGCTTGTATAATCTTAAAAAGTTGCTAAATTAAAGTGTTTTTGTTACCATGTGTTTCCTGAAAGATAGGAAGACTGAAACATAAAGGGCTATCATTATTTAGTGAATTTGTTTTTCACTGATTTTCCAGAAAGCCACACATTCTAAGAGGAAGAGAACAAAAGTATGAGCCAAATATTCTGTGAAAATCTGGACAGTTGAGATCTATGGACTCAAGTCCCTGAATCGCAAGTGATGGTATGGGTAGAGAATTCAGGCTTTTGTTTGAGCCTGAGTAACATTAACCACCAGGTATACCTAACTAGGGGCATTACACACACAAACACACACACACACACACACACACACACACACACACACACACACACACACACACACACACACACACACACACACACACACACACACACACACACACACACACACACACACACACACACACACACACACGAGCAGCATAATTCCTGCAAATAAAAGAACAAAACTGTCCTTACTGGCATGACTCTGGCTCTGGTAGCACCAACAGAACAGCGGCAGCATAACTCCTGTAACACAGAGCACTAAAAGAACAAGAAGAGCTAGTTTAGTTATTTTAACTTCCTTGTGCGAATCCACATTAGCGTGAAAGCTCCACTTCATTAATTTTTTTTCCGACAGGTCTTGCAGCTGTAAAAGTGGGGGACTTCCCCTCCCCCTGGCTGTATTGTTCTGGCACCCATGCAGTCACAGCATAAGGCCAACAAAATAAGTAATTCAACAAGATATGTTAATATGCAACCATTATAATACATAACAATAATAAAACCATGCCCCAAAATACAGTTTAATGTAACAACATATGTTAATAGTGAACCATAACCAATGAATAAGAATAATAAATAAATGATGATAAGGGGTGGAAGACAGAGAGAAAAATAGGGCATTACTACATTTATTGGCTATAAACTTGACAACAGTACTACTATTCACTCTACGGGTCTGTCCTTTCTTTATGTGTACAAGTCCCCTATAGGTGCTGTAGCATTTACATACATCTCAAGCTATCCACATGGGACAGTATGGGCCAAGCAGTAACAACTACAGGTACACAACTACACAGAACATGTGCACATCAGGTGGACCTATATAACTACCAAGGTGTAATGTGGGCTGATGGATTGATACTCTGCTATTCAGGTAATCATGTCAATGATAAACGTGTGACAGAAGGATTACACACTACTAATTACATTACATGACAGTGTGACACATGAGAAGCATGTATGTGTACAGCATAGAACTAAACAACTATCATGCCTTGCTTGGCAGGCATGGGGATAGATCCAAATAACAGTGACTACAGGGGACATTTGCATGGCGTGTATGAATTGACTGCAGCAATATTTTTACAGACACCCAAGGCATACAGCCATACCAAGAATACACAATACCTATTTTACTTTATTTTTTATATAATATTTAATTTCCTTTATTTTATGCTGTATTTTCACATTCTTGCCAATGATTCAAACAGTCTGCAATATCTAAACACACAGTTATTTATTGATAATATGGGCTACCGCACACATTATCCTGTAGTTCCTGTGGAAAGAAAAGTTGTGAGCATTATGTAGTGAAACCTAGCACTGGATTTGAACCCTGGTCTGTGTCCTAAAATGTACTTTATACAGTGCATTTAACAAACTAAGCCACTGAGAAACTGCCTATTTTTAGTTGACTGCTATTTGCCTACAGGTTACCTGGAAACAAAATATGACCTGGCAGTACTACTACAGTTTTATACTAGCCTGCAGTGACAGTAGAACACACATGCATGAAGTACAAGCATGACAGAGATAGTAGGTAACCTATACATTACCATATAGACTGCAGGTGTACACAATATATTGTTAGTGGGTTTAAATATTTGTGGAGTCAACAAACAATATCAGATCATGGAGTGGGATATCTCACCCATATACCTTGCTTACTTGCTGTTTGTGGATGACAGAGCCTTATGTGAACAATGGTGGCCTAGAATCAGTCATGACTACTATATATGTTAAACAATTCATTTGGCAGTGATTATATTTGCATTCTACATCTATTACACTGTTATACTTGACTACAGCACCTTAGCTTACAGCCTGAATACATATAGCTCAACTGCAATGATTAAAATAAGACATTCCTGATGTACACAATTTACCTTGGTGTTATTGGGATTGGTTGATGTGTTATTGCAGAACAGTTGTCATAATTCATTTCTTGCAAAGCAGCTCTGAATTCACACTTATTTCACAACAGATTTTATTGGCTATACCCTCATGCAGGTACTGGTATTGTTTTATGTTTTTATTGCACAACAGTTGTCATAATTCATTTCTTGTGAAACAATTCTGCTTCCACACTTATTGCATAACATACTTTATTGGAAATACCTTCATGCAGTTCCTAGAACAGTTTTGAGTTTTTATTGCGCAATAGTTGTGATTATGCAGGTGTTGCAATGCAGCTGTAATTCCACACTTATTGAGCTAGAAACGTTATTGTAAATGCTTTCTTACAGTTAATACTTTACTCTTCCCTGCTTATTGCACTACAGTTGGCAGTATTCACTTATTGCAGTACAGCTCTAAGTCCACATTCATTGCAACACAATCTTTACTGTATATACCTAATTGCAGTTGATGTTTTCCTCTTTCTTGCTTATTTGACTATAGTTAGCATAATGCATCTGTACTCACCACACTCATGGCACAACCTGGCTAAGTGCCTGGCATGCGCCTCGCGGTTATGAGCCCTCTCCTCTGCAGCTGTTGGGAGAGAAGAACACCATTTTGCATACCAGTTTAGCAGAAATTCAGATTAAATATTAGTGGTACAGAGGTAAAAGTACTTACATACATGTGGGACATCCCCTGCCTAAAATTCTTGGAACCAGGTGTCCAAGAGATCTGCCTTACATCTCTTTAGGTCATTGTTGTGGTGATGACACTGGTCACCTGTGCAGGGGTTACCAGTTGCACTAGTGAGGTCCCTTGCCAGCCAGTCCCGGGCCTCTGCCTTGCACTCTGAGCCCTGGTAACCTAACTGCAGAATTCAGCCTTCATGGTTTTTTTATAAGGAGTCCAACCATGACCCTGGATACCAGGATGCCCCAACACTGCACCCGAAAGTGTGAACCCTCACCAATGCCTGTCATAGTATCCTTTAGAGACAAAACTCCAACGGATTATGCTGTATTCCTGCCTATTGTGGTTAATATAGCCTGTTTTCACTACGTTACAGACCACTGGACAATATTTAAAAATGCGTTACATCGCTTAGCAGTGTAAACCTGCCCAGTTCAGCTGAACAGTGCAAAAACCCAAAGATCCATCTGCTTAGTGGTGCTTGGTGGTGCGCAAACCAGCTAAGCAGTGCTAAGCATTGCATAAATATTTTCAGATGCTATTGTGTTTATGCAGTGCTTAGCTGGACTTAGCAGGTCTTAGCAGAGCTTAGTGGAGTGCAGCAGGCCAGAATTTAAAAATAATTGCCATAATTTGAATTTCAAAGCTGAATGCTTACTACATATTCAAACCCTGCACCTACTGCTCATGAGGCCATAACGCTACCCATTTGTCTACATAGATATGTGAAATTTTCCTATACCTTTACATATACCTCTGAGCTATGTATAAGCACTGCTGAGCACTGCACCAAGCCTCATAAACCTGCTCAGCTATGCTTAAACTTGACATTTAAGTAAATAATTAAATGCATCTGGTTTTGATTTTTATATGTTTGGCAGGTGAATTGGCAACACTTAGCATTGCTGTGCTCTGAGCCACACCATGGAAATATGCTTTTTAAATAAAAAAAATACATTACTATACAGCAATTGGACAGTGCAGGGAGTGTCTTAACCATCTGCGGACACAGTTAACATTACACTCCCTACATTGATCCAATAACTGTGTCCCTCGGCTCTCCCTCAGCAGCCCACCATGATTAATATGCATTGTGCGCTGCCGAGGGGGAACCATGTACAAGGACATGGTACAATTCCATGTAGGCTCTACACAATGCTTACATGAATTTTATTAAATCCTGGGGTATATTTTTGAAACAGCTTTGACAGTACTGCTCATGTCAGGGACAGGAAGAAATAGCAGTGAAAATGTTTGATTTCAAGTGAAAGAGTGTCTGTTAATCTGAAAACCAGTAGTCATTGTCCAGTCGTAAATAAACATTATGTTTTGGGTGATGTCTTACAACATCAGATGGGGGAATGTGAAGGATGAGAAGTACAGAGAAGGAAAAATGTTAGTGCATGCATTTTATTTCTAATATGCTTTTATAGAAGAATGAAATTGTGAATGCCCTTCATTTGTCTCTGTTGATTTGCTCCATGTCTAAGATTAATAAATGCAGACAGGGTTAGTAAATTATAAGATTTTTTTCTGAGTAGAAAGTTCAATCATGTAATTTAGAAATCATACCTAATATGGAAAATACAGTTATTTAAGTTGAACTTACCATAGCCTTTTAACCTGCCAAGCATTTAATAGCCAGACAGCTTCCAAAGCTGTAGGGTACCTTACGTGCTCTGAAACTGTCAAGCAGCTTTTACTGAGCTGATTAAAAGACAAGTGTGAAGCCCTTCAGAGCTTTTCTGCCAGCAGACAGATGGAGGTCGTCCCTTAAAAGGATAATGCTAGGAACAACAAAAAATAAATGTCCACACCTTGGCATAAAAACACATCAGAAAACAAGGGGAAGGAGGGAATGAGCGGCTATTGCAGCAATGATCATTTGAAAATATACTGTTGCAATAAGTTCAACTTATACAACTGTGCTATGTTCATCAGATTGATCACTGCTGCAGTAGCCTTAGCTGTATGGGTAGATTACCATTACTAACTATATTGGGAGATGGAAGGAGAAGAGTGCAGAAGCCCCTAGAGAATGGTCCAAAGCTTGATCTGGACTTAGAGAAGGAATCAAGCTTATAGTGCTTTGTAAAAGTATGTACAGAGGACCAAGTAGCAGTTTCTATAATTCTTCTAAAATCCATCCCTTTCTAAAAAGTTATTGATGAGGCTAAGGCCCCAGTAGAATGGGCCTTGACCCTGTCTAGAATAATTCTGCTGTGGTGAGTATAACAAAATGTAATAACCTTAGATAACCATTTATAAATACAGTAAATCCTTCATAGTTGACCACCTCCCTACATTGACCACCTTCTTAAGTTGACCTAATTTTCATAGACCAGACATGCACCACATGTACTTAATGGAAGATTAACCTCTTTATATTTACCACCTCTGTAAGTTGTATTTTGACTACTTGGACTGTGACACACAATATTAATTTATCCTCTATAACCTGACCAATTGAGTCCACTCTACACCAAGGGATAGAAGGTGAGGGCTTTACCCCATAGTTATATTTTTGTTTGTTTAGTCTAAGTTATTTCTTCATGTTTTATTATTACCATGTGTTGGATTAGGCCTAATGTCTTATTGTTTATTATGTGTTGCTGAAGATTTTTTCAACGTGAAGGACTGGTCTGAATTGTAGGTACATCGTACTATTACTGACAAATTTTACAGTTAATTGAGACATGATGGCCCAAAGGAAAGAACTCAAAGAGCTGACATTGAAGGAAAAGGTTGATCTTCTACGTTTTCTGGAAAGCAGCGGCCAAAGAAAGCAGAACATTTTGGTGTTAGCAAGACCACAGTTAGCAACATCCAAAACTGTAAACATGAGTACTTGGAGAGATATGGTAAGGAAAGTGATGACATACAGCAGAAAAGGAGGAAAACTTCCCTTGATGAAGACAATAAAGTCACATTAAGCTGGTTCAAACAAATGAAGGCAGTTAACACCTGAATCTCTGGGCTGATGATCCAAGAAGTTGCTAAAAAATTCACACAGGAATTCGGGGTGGCAGATTTCCAAGCATCAAGTGCTTGGCATGAGAAATTTAAACTGTGACATGAGATGTCCCAGAAAGTCTTGTCTGGTGAATCCAATGGAGTTCCAGTACAAGTTGTGGAAGAGCACATCAAAACGTTTCCAGACTTCACCAGAGGCTTCAAAGATGATGACATCTTTAGCAATGATGAGTGTGGACTCTTTTTCAATGTGATGCCTGACAGGAGCCTCATCATGAAGGGTGACAAAAGTAAGAGCAGAAAACTTTCCAAAGAATGTTTCACAGTTCTGCTTTGCGCTAGCTGAACTGGAGAGAAACTAAAGCCCTTGGCGAATGCACATGGCTTTGCTGATTTACCATTCTAGAACCTAAAGCCCAAAGATGTCCCCGTCACTTGGAGATCAAACAAATGAGCATGGATGACTGGTCCCTATTTGAGAGTGGGTAAGGGGTATCAACTGAAAAATGAAGAAGAAGAAACTGTATATTCTACTGAAAGTAGACAACTGTCCTGACCACCTGCAAGTGAATCATCTCATAAACATGACACTGAAATTTCTGCCTCCAAACACAACCTCAAAAATCCAACCTCTTGACCAAGGCATCATCAAACCATTTAAAATGCACTACCAAGCCCACCTCTTACAGTGGGTCATTACTAAAACACAAACCTGTGGTCCGCCTGTGGAAGCAACTTCATCCACTGCATCAGTTAATGCTCTGTATGATCTCCTCTGGATCAGTTCTGCTTGGAATAAAGGTCATCCAGAAACAATACAGAAGTGCTTCAAGAAAGTTGGAGTTGTCACAACACAAGAGCACAATGTTTTGGCCCCACCAGACAGTCCATCTCCTGTGGCAGAATTCGAAGGAGTAGATTTTGAAGGTTAATTTGCAATGGATGATGAGGTGGCAACCTGAACCTGACTCAGAAGCAATTTTCCAAGCGATATTGACCAAAGTACAGACCAGTATAAAAGTACATGAAGCAGCTGATGAAGTGGAAGATGCAAGTGATGATGACAAAGAAATTACAGACTCCAAAAGAAGAGGAAGTTAGGCATCTGATAATGCAGTTGAAGTCATTTGCTGTGAAAAAAAGGCCAGGTTTGCTGAGTGGTGCAGCCAGCATTGAGAGTGCTTTCTCCACTTACCTTTGTAATAAGAATAAGAAACAGACCAAGATTGACTCTTTTTTTTTCAGAAAGAATGATTAAACTATGAGAAAACAGTGAATGTACTGATTTTGTATGATACTGTATGCATGATTTTACTGTGTTTTGATTATGTATGATTTTGTATGATATTCTCTAATAAAAACTGTACAAGAAAGTAAAGTACATGTATGTATCAATACAGTAGGCCTAGTTCCTTATGTTGACCATCTCTGTATGTTGACCAGTTTGTTACAGTCCCTTGGGTGGTCAACTTACAGAGGTTCTACTGTAGTCTGTTTTGACACAGGTTGTCTCTTCTTAAATTCACAAGAAATGAACAATAGATCCAAAGATCTGAAAGATTTAGTTCCATTAGTACCTGAGTTATCTGTGGACATCCAAGGTATGTAGTATCCTTTCTTCCTCATTTTAGGTTGAGGAAAGAAAACAGGGAGATGGATAGTTTGGCTTAAAGAAAACTGAAATACCATTTTAGACATAACAGAATGATTAGTTCTTAAATAAACAATGCCCCTATGGAAAATGAGATAGGGTTGACTAAAATAAGAGCTTGCAACTCAAATACCCTTCTTAAAGAGGTCAGAGCAAATAGCAAAACTACTTGCCATGATAAGAACCAGGGAAGGCAACCATTTTTCTTGGAAGCCTCTTATGCAAAACCCCTTTCAAGAACATTTTGATATGAAACTGCATTGGAAGAGGAGGATCCATGGACAAACATACTGAAGTGGCCAATAAGTGAACATTGATAGTGGAATAAGAAAGACCATAGGATAGTAACTCATACAAATATTGTAAATCTAGAGAAAAACTAGCCCTGAATGGGTGCTGGTTATATTGTTGGGACCAACTAGAAAACCTTTTCAATTGCTAATATATGATTTTCCAGTAGTAGGCTTTTTTGCCTCTATTAATATCTGCCGAACATCCTCAGTAAACAGGTGCAAAAAAAAATTAAGAGCTTGGTCAACTAGGCAGCTAACTGAAAATGATTGTTGTCAGGGTATATAAAATAAAACTGTTATTGAGTGAGTAGATCCAGTCTGTGTAGCTTGAGGTAAGTGTTCCTGATCATTTCCAGAACAAGGGAGAACCACAATTGCCTCAGCCAGAAGGGAGTCACCACAATGATCTTGGGAGATTCCTTCTGAATCTTCAGAAGAACCCTGGATATTAGTGGAAATGTGGAAAAGCATACAGGCAAATTCCTGTCCAAGGGAAAGAAAAGGCATCTGATTTCCAGGCCTTCTAGCATGGTGTCCTGGAACAGAATCAGTTGTTTGTTCAGAGAGGAGGCAAAGAGGTCTACTTGAGGAGCTCCCCACAGATAGATCAAATCTTGAAGACCCCTGATCTATTTTCCATTTGTGAGGGTCTGCCCTGCTCTTGCTCAGCTTGTTTGCTACACAGGTTCGATCTAATGAAATGTAGGGTGCATGTAGGTGAGACTGTGCTGTGAAGCTATATCCCAACCTAACATGGTTAGTCTGTAAAGAGAGGACAGCCTGGTTTCCCCTTGCTCGCTGATGTACCACATGACTGCAATAATATCTGTAATCATTGAAGAGGTCCTGGTGACCAAAGATGGTTAAGAGAGTTGAGTGCCTTGATAAGGGCAAGCATCTCCTTGAGATTTATGTGCCTGCATCTACCCTTGGGATCTCACTCAGTATCCCACACCTCTACACTTTTATCCCTCCTGAAACTGATCTTTAAGCAAAGTCTAATGTGTCTGTCATGATGGACTGCTTTGGGGCAGGGAGTGAGAAGGGGAGGCCTGGATTTAAGGATACCTGTTGTCTCCACCATTGACTTCTTTTCTGACAAACCCCAGCAGTGGAATTTGAAAAGATAAAGGCTGTTGATGCTGGGAGCAAAAAAGATTTCAGATACCACTGTATCCTTTTCATGTGGAGTCTTGCTACTTGAGAAAGATACAGTGCCATGACACCCAAAATCCTGATGTATTCTGTCTCAGTGAATGAAGTCTGAGTGGAAAACCTTAGAAATAGATATAAATGTCTTTTTTTCATGTGGAAGAAAAGCTCTTTGAGCTAAAGGGTCTATTTGACATCCCAGGAACACAATCCTGTGTGAGGGAGTCAAGAAAAAAATGTGAATGTTTTCTTTGAATCCCAGCTTAAGTTCACAGGTTCATAGGTTCATGGGTAGGTACTAGGCTATTGGCCCTAGGGTCTATATAAGCCTAGCCAAATGGTACCCTGGCTTTCGCCACCCAAGAAAACTATTTTCTTGTGCCACTGTCGAGCAGAGCCACAGAAGTGATCCCCGGGGTGAATTTCCTATCTCCCATCCAATCTCCAAGAGTTTTCTTGAAGAGTGCTAATGAGGAGCTTTGTTTGATATAGATAGGTAGTTTGTTCCAGAGTATGAGCCGTCTCTAGGACAGGAATCTATCCCTACAGCATGTTCTGTTTATTATGATGACAAGGTTTAGGTCCCTAGAGTGTGTAGCTCGGAGGGACTGGGATTTCTTTAAGTGGAACATGTCCAGCAGCTCTGGGTTTGACATAGCTTTGTATGTTAGGCAGAGATCGCCTCTGAGTAGGCAATATGTGACAGAGTAAAGCTGAAGTTTTTTGAGACAGTCTGCGTAGTGCATCTGTTTGAGGCCGGTAATCCTCTTTGTGAGGTATTTCTGCGGCCTTTCCAGTTGTTGTAGATGTCTTGTGAGGTACATACCAAAAGGGATGTTGTACTCTATAATGGGTCTAATGAGTGATGAGTAGAGGGGAACAATGACCTCTTTTTTCCTGGATGCGAAACCTTTTGTGATGAGGTGTGCTAGAAGGATTTCCTGAATACTGTGGTGATGTGATTATCAAAGGAGAGACTACTGTCTTCCTGTGTCCCAAGATCTCTTATCACACTTTCAGTGTTAAGTAGACTACTGCCTATGTGGTAGTTCATGGGTACAAAGTTTTTACCAAAAGGCATTGGGGTTGAGGACATGGCTTTGACACCAGGCATCTTTCTCAGTGAGGCCCTTTTGTAGGATGTCCACATCGTTAGGAGTTTTGATTATGGCTCCTAGTTTGCAGACATCTGTGAACTTCGTTAGCCAAAGACCCTCTTTGTTGGCCTGTACTTCAGAGAAGTAGATACCAAACAGGAGAGGACCCAGGACTGGACCCTGTGGTACTCCACTTGTCACTGGTCTGAAGTTGGATTTGGAGTATGCTACTTTCACAGTGTGGGTTCTGTCAGTGAGCCAGTTGGCAAGCCATCTTGTGACATATGGATTTACACCTAGTTTAGTCAGCTTATCTGTAATTCCAGAGTGGGGGATGGTGTCCAAAGCCTTGGCAAGCTCTAGACAGGCTGTGTGAACCACCTTACCCTCCTCTACAGCTTTGGTGACCACTTCAAAGAAGTCTGTCAGGTTTAGGATACATGATTTGTCTTTTACAAACCCAAATTGGGTAGGGTCCAGAGTTGGAGATTACCAGTGTCATTGTTTATAAGTTCCATAGCCTTGCAGACCAGGCTCATCAGGCTAATGGGGCGGTAGTTCCCGGGGTACGTGGTGGCTCCCCCCTTTGTGGAGTGGGATAATTATTGCTGTGCACCATTCAGTGGGCACAAAGCCTGAGGTGAGGCTATGATTGAACATGGTGCTTATGTGGGGTGCCAGTTCGTTCTGTAGTTCATGTAGAATGCAACCTGGGATGTTATCAGGTCCCATGGATGCTGTGCTCTTGGCTTTGGAGAGTGTGTTTTTTACCTGTGCAGCTGTGATTACAGGAACTTTGCATTCTACTGGTATAGAGATGGGCCCTTTAGGGGATGAGAGGGGGTAAAGTTAGCATTGAACCAATCGGCCAGGATGTTGGCAATATCAGTTGGTTCTGTATATGTAGTGCTATTGTGCATTAACTCAGAGCAGATCTGAGTGTTGCCATTGAGATTCTTGACATAGCTATAGAATGCTTTGTGGTGTCTTTAGAATCAGTGGCAATTTTTTTTTTCGTAACTAGCTTTGGAGGATTTTATGAGGGATCTCAGCTTCTTACTGAGGCTGACCAGTGAGTTCCATGGAATTTTGCTCTTTTTTTGCAACAGTTTCTTTCTTCTGTTGTAGAGTTTGTTTATGGCAGGGGACCACCAGATTGGCTTCCTTTTTTTGGAGGATAGCATCTTGGTTCTGTTAGGGATTGCACGATCCATGCACTCGTGTAAGTGCTTATAAAGTGCATTTGTGTAGGATTCAGCAGTGTACCTCTATTGTCCATCAGCATGGGTGTCGTGAAGTTTGCCACTTCTGTCTTAAGAAGTCTGAAGTTGGCTTTGGAGAAATTCTTTACAGTGGTTTCCCTAATGGGGGGTGGAAGGTGGGATGTGGATATCTAAGGTGATTAGCTTGTGGTCGGATCTGACCAACGAGGAATTGACCTCTGGTGTGGAACACCGGTTTCCCATGTTGGTAATTACCAGGTCTAGGATATTGCTGCCCCTGGTGGGGGTGTGGATAAGTTGATCCAAGGTGTTGGAATTTATTAATTCCAGAAAGCGTTAAGTACAAGAGTTGGTACATGAGTAGTTTTCCCAGTTAAATGTGGGGTAGTTGAAATCGTCCTTTATTAGGGTACTAGGTTGTATCCTAATATTTTCCAGTGTATCAAGAAATGAGGAGTGGGGATCCTGAGGCATGGTGGGGGATCTGTAGCAAGCTACAGTTTGGATTGTGGTCTTGCCCAGAGTTAATTGCACTTGGATAATCTCAGATGCATTATGCTGAGCAACTAGCCTGGAGTTGTGGATATCCTTAATGAATATGGACACGCCTCCGCCTTTAGTTTTTCGATCCAGGTTAGGTGGCCAAAAGGTGTGGTATGAATTATAGCCTGGTAATGCAGGGGTGCTCTCTGGAGCCTTGAACCAGGTCTCTGTCACTGCACAGATGTCGATGTTCTCCATTTTAAGGAGTGCCTTGAGTGAGTGCAATTTGATGTTTAGACTTCTAGCATTGAGTAACATTACTCTCAGATTTTGCTTGCTTGTACCTGTTACAGTGGTGAATTTGTCATTTGAAACTTGCCTAAAAATGGCACTATAGGGGTGGCAAGAGCCAGTATCCAGAATCCCAAGGGCAAAAGGTGCAGGCCATCTCTGGCAAAGCATTGTGGTTTGTCGATCATGTCATCCCAGGCAGACAGATACTGGATCCCCTTGGAATGACCACAGAAGTTTAGCCAATTTTTGAAGTCAATCATTTTGTCCTTGTACTGTGCCTTCTATTGAAGGTTGGGCACCGGGCTGGCACCTAGGCACTGTAAAACTCCACTGCCAATCATGAGTGGACAGGTGATCCGCTGTGGTGACCCCTAACCAGGAAAAAGCCAAAAGAAGAAGACTGTGGTATCATTCTGGGTAATGGCAGGATGCTACTCAGGGCTAGGATCATACCTGCCTGGGCTACAAGATCAGAGAGCTCCTCCATGTATCTCTTCATGTAGTCCATGGAAGTATGTCTCAGGTCATTCACACCAACATGGACAATGACAGAGTCATATTTGTACTTGTTGTAGAGTGACCTGAGTGCATGTGTTATGTGGCAGATCCTGGCACCCGGCAGGCAGCTGACAGTAACTTTCTCCTTGTTTAGCCTGGTGAATGGAACATCAGTGTGCCTGATTATAGAGTCACTGATGACTAGAGTGTTGGGTACGTTGTTATGCCTTATGGGCTGTGGTTGAGTGGCACACTGAGTTTGTGGGCTATGTGTTATTTGGGTTGTGTTGGGGTTGGAGGTTGCTTACGTTTCTGCTTTGGAGGTCCCTGTTGCTTGAGTAGATTTGTATTGAGCGCCTCTTTGAATGTAGGTTTGTGTTTTGTTTTTCTATGTGTGTGTTTTGGTGGTGTAGGTTTTGAGGGACTATGTGACGAGTGTGGTGTGGTGCAAGTGTTTACCTTCTCCTCCTGACTGTCTAGTCCAGTCTTGGGTGAAGAGAGTTTTGCTTCCAGTTTGGCTATATAAGTGCATCTCTCACAGGTTGTAGTGTTGGGTGGTAGGAGGAGAGGGTTGTCTGTGTACATGAGGCAATTGCTGCATTGCCCCAAGATGCTCAGATTCATCAGGTAGACAGGAGAAAACACCAGGAGCTGACCCTTAGACATGCCTGGATAGGTGCTTATTTATTAAGTACTAAAAACTGTTTTCCTCTGGACAAGTAAGGAAAGTTGAGTGCTATAGTAATTTGTAGCTTATTTCGTGCTTACAATGAGTTCTGAACAAGTGCTGAGCTCAAAGAAACAGATTTGAGTGGTGAAACTAAAAAACTGGCTAGTTCTAAAAAACAAAATTAAGTTAGACGGCTTCCCTCCAACACTAAACTACACTAAACTAAAGTAAAAGATATCTCACCCAAGGGAGAGATTCCTGACACTTTGAAAAAGACTTTGGAAATCTAGGCAAGTCATCTATGTATAGAAAATATGGATACAGTGTAGCCTGCAGTAAACTATAACTGGAGCTGGACAATTTATGAACACTCTTGGTGTACTGGATAGTCCAAAGAGTAAGGCATTCCCACTGCAATCTGTAGACCTGATGCATTATTTTCAGAACCTATTTGTCTGAAGTAATCAGTTGTCAAAGATAAAAATGGACATTCTGGAAGAAAACAAAAGAGCTAGGATGGGAGGGGGTCATAAGGTCTCTTGAACAGAAATTTAGACTTGTTAGACTGTCCTTGATTTTGGGATTTTCGAGACTTCTTTTTGGATCCCCTTGTCATTTATTCTTAAACATCTGTTTACCTGAATTTTGTTGAAACTGTTTATTCTGTTTTTGCCAAAATTGGGTGAAGAGATAAAAATCCCTTAGACAATTTGGAAAAGGAGGGCTGAAAAATCTTAGAGATTCCCTGGATCAGCTTGCCTCTTTCATCACACTTTTTTATCACTTCTACAGCAGAAGGACCAATCACTAAATCTCTATCTGATGGAGAATTTAAAATCTCATTTTTAACATCATCTGAGAGGTTCTGAGAATGCAGCCATGCAAACCACTTCAAAACAGTACCAATGGCCATAGCCTTGGAAGAAGTATCAACAGAGTCACACACACACACACACACACACACACACACACACACACACACACACACACACACACACACACACACACACACTGCAAACAGTGCAAAAGAAGAAACTGTTATTTAAAGCAGATGTTTCCTCACAAAAAGGCCTCCATATAAAACATTCCTCATATTTTTACAATTTGTCAGAACAAACTTTAACATATGATCCTGACAATTCAAAATTCTGAAAAATCAAAGTTGCAAAAGTATACACTTTCTTTCATAACTATTAATAATTTTCACATCCTTATCAGAAACAGTAAGATTAGAATTAACTAAGTACATAGTGGCAGTGGGATCAGCTAAAGCTATAGATGCCGGGTCAGGTTTGAGGATAGTGTTTAAAAATGTAAAAGACTGAGGAACTTTATATATTCAATCTGACTTTTAGGGGCAGCTGGATAACTACCAGGAAAATTGTTGGCAGCAACACACACATCCTCTAAAGCTGACAGAACAAGAGGAATGGGTGTAGGTTCTGGAAAATCCTCAGTGTTCCCCTACTGAAACAACTGACATGTTCTAGCAATAGATTCAGAGAAAGAGAATCTCCCACAGGGAGAACCAGAAACTGAGCCTCTTCTGAGTTTGAATCAGTAATCTGAAGAAAAAAAACACACACTCATCAATCTCTGCATCATCGTGTTCATATACGGAATCTTGAATCTCTTCAGAAAAAGAGGAATTTTTCTTTCTTTGTCCAGAAACTACTTTACAAAAAATGATCAATAGCCTGAATTAAACCCTGAGCCAGATCCAGTAAACTAGTCTTATCCAAAGAAATTTGAGAATGACTAGATACATGCTATTTTTTGACAGGAAAAATGGGGCCAACCGTGCTACTAATGGCAGAAGCTGGTTCCACAGGGATGTGCACAACATTGTCACACAACAGGGAAACCTTCCCTGTTCCCTCTTCCAGGACCAACAAGAGCGGCCCTTTCTTACTCACCCAGGGAACCCTAACAGTTGCAAAGGACATGACTAACTCCTGGTCCATTGTGGATGTAAGTGCTATACCAGAGGCATCTGGGTTAAAAGATGAGTAGTCTGAGGTACAAGAAATGGTCACAGTAGAGTCACTCACCTGTGGCTGAGGGAAACTGCTAGCTGCTGTGGTAGCAAAGGTTGTTTGCTTATTTTTTTTTCTTTTTGTGGGTGCAAGAAAGGTCAACCATATGAGACAGGTAGTCTGTTCCATGGTCAAGCCAAAATGATACCTCTTTCCCAGGGAAGACAAGTAGCAATTCCTGGGAAACACTATTAGTCCACAAAAGTTACTTTTTGACAATAAAATGGCAGTAAAAAACGCTTTAAAGCATTATGTTCAATCATAAGCACGGATCAATTTTCATGCAACTCAACATATGCCTCTTGCTCCACAATCTCTACTGGACTTAGAGCTTCTGCCCGACCTCCACAGTCCTATTCTTCCCCTCAGTCATATTCAAGCCAGGTACAGTCATAGAGAAGACAGGATCCTGGTAGACAAAATGTCAGAAGATATGAAGAAAGACAAGGACTTGGTTCTAATGGGGACTATTATAAAGGCTTCCGATGCTATGATAGGGGGTGAGCCTAGAAGCAGACTTAATTTTCTTTGCGGACAAGGCATGAAAGAAGAAATGAAAAGTTCAGAGGGTGTAGTCCGATTGATAATAGAACAGGTAGTAGAATTGAAGTCACCATCCCAAAATTTCAGGAACCAAAAATCCTCGCTGTCTTCTGGTTTTCTTCCTCCTGGGCCTGTGGCACCCAGCAGTCCTTCCCCCACTGACAACAGTACTTGGAGTATAACTAGTGAGTAGTTTCTTCTGTCTCCTTTCAAACTGCCAAGGTAAATTATTCTGATACAGATTCTAATTTAAAAGAAGTATTCACAGCAAAGGTAATGGAAAACAGTCTCCAAAGTGACACTTCACTGCTCCTAAAACTTCTGTTGTTGGTAGTGCTGGCCCTGCATTTTTATAAAGGATAGACTAAAACAAATTCCACCTGGGTGACTTAATCCCTAAGGGGATATATACATAAATATATATATAAACATATAGGTTCTACTTTGAAGTAAATGTGGACTACAGCTTAAAGCATGTGGTCTTGATAGACTCAGGAGCTGAAGCAACTCTGATATCCAAGAGCTTCTATAATAAGCTAAACAGAGCATTACAAGATTCATAGAGACTGAAAATCCTATCTAATGGCCTGCAGGTAATAGGCTACCTGCAAGATATAGGCTACACAAGAAGGATAACCAGTCTTTATGGCTGAAGTTAAATGGAAGTAAGCCATCCAGTGCATGTCACCAGTAAGCCAGGAATTTATTTCCTAATTGGCAATGATCTGCTTAAAATGCTTAGACCTACAGCTGACTGTTTTCATGGAATCACTTTTGTCACAGGTGAATAAGCCCATTACCACTGGAGTTTAAAGGTTACTATGCAGCCAAAATCATTATATTTGTGAAAATATAATGCCATGATTAAAGTGATTTTTTGTAAGGTCTTTGAAACACTTACACAGCAGTGTAACTTGCTGAACATCCAATTGCCAATGTAGAAAATGCAAAGGAAAACTCACTAGATCATGAATAACTTCTTTGCAGAATGGGGTTAGACAAAAATGAAATGTGTATATCAGTTAAAGGAGAAGGTTTGCAGTTAACTAGATCTTTTTGTATTTGGGTCATGACAACTGACTTAAGAGTGCACTATGTTATAGAATGCTAATAATACAAAGATCTGATATGAGATTTGTTAAAAAGTTATAGCAGTTAAGAAGTGTGCAAAAATTATGATGCAAACTTAAAGAGTATATGAATTTTGTGATTTAACTTTCCAGATATGGCAAAAGACATTACTGCATCCTGTACAGGTGGCAAAGGGTCTAAATCCAGGCCTATATGCATGTCTAGTTATTCTTGTGTGCCTGGATGTGTAGGTGGATCTTACCACATGAAATTTTAAACCAAACAACTATGGCGGCCTACTACCATAAACAAATCTATACAGCAAAATAACCTCCTTAATTTTTTTTTTTATTAGACCCAAAACTCCTCTTCTTAAAAGCATTACAAAAATGCAGAATATGAACTTTTGCTGGTCTCTGAAACCAACAATAATTATAAACCTTTCTTTAGCTATGTTATAAAACTAGGAAACAATACCATGCATTGCTATGACATTATTCATAATGAACTATTCTGATCTAATAAACATTGCCAGTATCCCTGAAAAAAATCCAGTGCCAGCTTTACCCCCAAGAATTCTGTTCAAAGCCCCAGAATATCTGTATCCCTTACTCCCCCCAATTATCTCTAAAGAACATTTAATAAAAGTTCTAACTGACCAGAAGTGCTTCCTCCATGCAGTATACCCGGTTGCTTAATTATTAGTCTTAAATATGCCCTATCAAACACATCCCTTAAACTGTTTAACCTAAGTTTGGCTATTGGTTTTGTTCCAGAGTGGTGTACTGCAGTGGATTTGCCCTTCAATTAGTATAGCTTTACAACTGACTCTTTTAAATTCCAAACTATCAGCACAACAAGCATCATCTGCAAAGCTAGAGAATGCATTATAACTGACCTCATAAACTGCAATATCAAAAGTCTTGTTAGATTTGACTCCCAACCGTTTTGTGTAGGGTAGATTCTGTCTATTTAATCTGGTAAACTTCTTCAAAAGGGTTACTGTAGATGGTGGCCTTGCAGTGCATGCAGTGTATCTTAAATGGCCTTTGAAACCATTCCTCACACTGGCATCATACAAAAGTTATATGTTTAAAAAAATGAGCCATGTGGGGTAAGATGGATAATGAATCCACAAAGTGCAAGTTGCATGTGGCTAATCAGAAAGTATGAAAGTGACCAGCAGTGTCCATCAGGGCTCAGTGTTAGAGCCTCTCCTTTTTGGTATTCACCTCTGAGATCTTCAAGCAGATAGCCCAGACCTCTGGCCAACAAAGTTCGCAGACAGCTGCAAACTGAAGTTAGTTGTCAAGTCACCTTATGATACCCAAATTACCAGTATGAACTCTCTTTGGTAAACTCGTTGTGTACTAAAAATGAGCTCAAACTAAATTCTGAAAAGTGTAGTAGCATTACATTTGGTAAAAAAACTCTCTCTAAATAATACTTCATAGAAAACAAACCATTATAAAATGAAAATAAATTAGGGACTTACTTATTACGATCAATTTATTTTTATTTTACATTTGTTTATCAGGAAAGTCCAACTGGACAAGTAGTCCTTTTTTAGTGGAGGCCCACAGAGAAATGCTCCACAATATCAATAGCAGAAATACATTACATACGTTACATATGAAAGAGACATTTAACAGAGGAAACAATTCAGCAGAGCTGTACAATCAATTCTACAGAGCTGTAAAATATCTAATAGAAGAAATGAATACAAATTTACCAATAGTTTCTCTTAGGTCAGGTAACATTCAAACATGGTGGTAAATACTGATGAATGACTAAATGAGTAGAAATTTAGAGATTATCTACAAGAATATATATTACACTGGAGTGGAGCAGGAGCCAATTGTTAGCCAGGTGATGTTTTAAGGATGTTTTGAAATCTGGTGTTGAGGATTTACTAGTAATGTTAGAGGGCAGGGAATTCCATCTTCTGGCCATATAGGTAGAGTATAGGGATTTACCTGCAGAGTTATTGGCCTTAGAGACTTATAATAGCAGTTTGTTACTTGATTTTAATACTCTATTCCCAGTGTATAGCTGGAGTACATTTCTTAGGGCAAGAGTTTTGTCTGGGTATTGTAGGATCTTATGGGACAGTGTTAGCTGGTTATACAGGAGCAGATGGGGGAATTCCAGCCATTGCAGTTGTTTCAGAGCTGCACAATGGTGGGTCTTATAAGGAGAGTTGGTGGCAAATCTAACAATTTTATTGTAGCATGTTTCTAATTTTGAGATTTCTGCCTTTCTTAGGTTAGTGAGAATTGGGGAGGTGTAAGTGAGTGTAGAGATTAGGTGTGTGCAGGCTATAGTTTCCTTGGTTGTTTTTGTTAGGAAAAGTTTGTTCCTATATAGAATCCCTAGTTTTTTGTGGACTTTTGTTATGGTATGGGTAATGTGAATGTCAAATCTCAAATTACAGTCAGTCTCAACACCTAGTAGCTTAGTATGGGTTACAGGTGAGATAATGGTGTCATTTTTGGATACTATGTTAAATGGTAAATAAGGTGGTGTGAATCTAGTAGGGCCAAAATGTAGGAGTTTTGTTTTATTGGGGTTCAGAATTAGCTGATTGACAGATAACCAGAATTCAACAGATAAAAAGTATGCTTGAGTGAGTGTGTGAAGTTCTTGGATGGTGGGGGCTGCACAGATCAGTGTGGCATCATCTGCATATTGTATGACTACAGCATGAGGTGTAGATGTGTGAAGGTTATTGATAAAAATAGAGAAAAGTAGCAGCCCCAGGATGGAGCCTTGGGGAACGCCTAATGATACTGGGAGTAGTGGTGAAATGTCCAAGTGCCACTGTACTGCCTGTTGTCTCCCTATCAGATAACTTTGAAACCAAGTAATAGTGGATGCAGAAAGACTGAGTGTAGAAAGAAAATTGATGAGCTTATCATGTGCTACCATATCAAATGTCTTGGAGAGATCTAGAAAGATAGCTGATACAAAAGTATTATTGTTTCTATATTTGTTTACAGTTTCTGTGAATGACAAGAGGGCAGTAGTGGTGCTATGAGGTTGGTGGGTGTTAAGATGGTCCATGATTTGTCTATGGATGCACCATTCTAGGATTCTAGAAAGAAGAGAGAGGATTACATTGGGGTGGTAATTTGATATTTCTTTTGATGTAACCCCTTTGTGGAGAGGGATTATGCAAGATATTTTTCATATATTGGGCACTAGATGTTCAGCTATAGATCGGTTTATAAGAATAGTTACAGGATAAGCTATAGCTCCTGCAGCTATTTTCAGAAACTCAGCTGGTAGCTTATCTGCTGCCAGAGTAATAGGTCTTAACTTTTTTAGTAGTGTTTTAATTAATGCCATAGGAACAGGTTGAATAGAGAAGCAATTGATGTTATTATTTGCCTTACTTGTTGTAGAAAGGGTTGAAGAAGGTTGGGTTTTGGTTAAGGGAAGAATCGATTCTGTGAAGTAATTATTAAACTGAGTGGTTATGTTTTTGTTACTATTTGTTGTGTTTGGGGGAGGTATACTAGTTTTGCCCGGTGAAAGTACATTGTTGATGGCAGACCAGAAAGTTTGAGGGTTATTTAGGTATTTTTTCTGTATGTTATGATAGCAGTTTATTTATCTAGTTTGACCTGTTTTTTGGCTTTGTTTCAGAGTTCTAGATATGATGTTTTGAGAGCAAGAGAGTCTGTTTTATACCAATTAGTCCAAGTTTTATCTTGTCGCTTCATTAAGGACCTGGTTTCTTTGGTGAGCTAGGGTGCATATTTAGATTTGACCCGTATTGTTCTGGAAGGGGCGTAAGAGTTAAGGATATTTAAGAATATTGAGTTGAAATATTGGACAGCATCATTAAGATGGAGGGTTTTAAGTGGCTCCCATATACATGCTTTTAAAGCAGAAATAAAATGGTTAGAATTAAAATTTGTTTTGCTTCTTATCAGGTGGCAAGTAGTTGGTTTGGTCTGATAGGTATGACATCTTAGTAAATAGGTGGGATGATGGTCGCTCAGGATGTCTGGTAGACAACCAGATAGGATTGAGGGGGATGGTTTATTTATGAGAATCCAATCTAGTATAGATTCCTGCTTGTAGGATTAATCAGTTCTTGTTGGAGAGTGGATAATTTGAGTAAATCCATGCAGGCTTATGCAGATAGTGGGAGTATTCGAGGAACATGTTATCCAGTCTAAGTTAAAGTTTTCCATGACAAACATTTCATGTGAGAGAGAAAATGTGGCCCAATTAAGTAAGTTCTCTAGAATAGGTATATTGTTACCTGGTGGGATGTAGCAACCTATAATACTGATACATTTTTTGGCATTGATTTTTAGTCTGATGAGTATTATTTCAGCTTTGTCGAGAGAAGGGGTAGGTAACGCAAGGATTTCAACGTTAAGCTCATTTTTAAACAATAAGGCAACACCACCATCTTTTGTATTTTTCCTATCATTACGTAGAATATTATATCCTGGTGGTAGGATTTCATTATTTGTGATTTTGGGTTTTAGCCAGGTTTTGGTTAAGAGAATGATGTCTGAGGTATAGTGGGAGATATTGGCATGAAGATCATGGACTTTATTTCTGATGCTTCTTATATTGATAAGATTATATGGTCCCTTCCTCTTTTGACCAGCACGTGGCAACAGTTGTTAGGAAATCCTTTTATTTAGCTCTGTTAATTTTCAAATAAATATCAAGATCTAAATATGTAATCACTCCCTTAAAGTGAGCATTATGATGTAGAATGGCAAGTTTGAGATGCATCTCATGGAACATATCAAACAATTTTATAGACCTCAAAGGGTCCTAACCAAGGAGATCACAGGCCTAAAGTCCTTGAGCTACCAAGAGAGTCTGCAATCCCTATTTATTCTGTGCCTTACAGACTTTCAAGGGGAGATCTTGTTCTTGCTTACTGAACCATTAGAGGTATAATTGGACATCTTTGTTTCTCTTCAAGTCCAATATCTTGACCAATAATAGAAACAAGGACATAAATCTTCTCCAAAACATAAATAAAACATGCTGGAGAAACAAGTTTATATCCAAGTGCATCCCAAAACTCTGGAATAAACTTTCCCTATGTTAAAAAAAATAGGATTATCTTCTTTTAAACATAAATAGATTACTGGATGGGTATCCACAAACTGACTCCAGGACTGACTGGTTGGGCTATCCTGGAGACAGGAGATGTGGCCTAAGGGAGTGTACCTGCAGGCGCGAATAGTTATGAGACTTGGTAACCGTGGAATATCTATGAATCTATAATCTACTTGTAAGAATCAATGACATTCTGTGGTCACATACAAAGGAGGATTCAATACCCTGAAGTTTGACATGACCATGCCCTGGGTATGCCAAATTGTGACTGAAACTACTACAGCAATTCCAGCCAATGTTAGAGAATTCTTTCTGGGGTTAATATTAAGAAAGGTCAAAAATTTCAGACCAAACTGCAGTTTGCCCTTAGCAAACATTTGAAAGACATGGGGTTAAAATTATAACCCGCACCCTATTTTGATACCAGCTGTAGATTAATGCACATTTCAGTGCATAACCCTTGCTGTTGAAGCTCACTTTCAGCTAGGTTTAATAGTTACAGAGCCATTTTATGCTTTGAAATTAGATGTTCTTGTTATTGCTGAATTACCAGAAATTGTAATGCAAAACAGTGAAATGAACGGAGAAAAACATATCACTGCCAAGTGGTTTAATCCTAATGGAGGAAATCTGTTTCACTAATAAAAAGGAAGTATGCTCATGTGAAAGTAATAGTAATTACCTTGCACTGTCTTATGTAGTGATGGAGATAGAAGAGCTTAGGAAAGAGTGTACAGCTGTTTTTGAAAATGTGCTGACATAATAAGGAACAAGGTGGGGCTTGATAATAATTTGCCTTCCATTGATTTCCACTATCAAAATCAGCAGATTATTCAGGCATGCAGCTGTGAGACAGAAAAAGAGAAATAAACAGTGTGCAAGATGTTTATTCAGTTTGCAGATGTGTTTGCAAAATAAGCTTATGACTGTGCAGTAAGTGACCTTCACTTTAGACAGATGCCAACTGATTCTAGTAAGGGTCCCGTGTGTATACATGAGTACAGGAACTCACTGGCAGCTTATGAGCAAATCCAGGAAATTCTGGGCACTAGGAATTATAAGGCATATAAACTCTGCACAAGTCTACAGTCAGGCCCATTATCAAACCAACAGGAAAGTGGAAACACTATAGACTACAGACAGCTATGTCAGCAGGTGCCCTTGTCTCCCTAGCTCTTGACATAGCTAGACCAAATCTTGGCTAGCATTAAAGGTGCACAATACTTCTCAACAGTGGCTATATCAAGAGGATTCTAGACTCTGAAGGCACGTCCCCAAGACCAGTACTAACCGACTTTCAAATGTGTAGAAAGCAGTATACCTGAAATAGGTGTTGTTTCGGGTAACTAAACTCACCTGCAGATTTCAATATCTTCCACAAAAAGTCATGTCTGATGCAGAATGTAAAGGGAATCTGATTTATGTGGATGATATGATAACCAAAACTAAAACTTTCAAGACATATCTTTGTAAAGTGACATAAGTATTAAACCATCAAATAATGCTGGTCCCTGTCCCTCAAAAAATGACAGTGATTCATAAATAAGGACAACTACCTAGGATATGAAATTAGACCAGATGATGGTCTACATCCTCAAAAGAACAAAACAGAGGCTATCCAATATCAACCCTGCCAAAAATAAATAAATAAATAAATAAATAAAATAGGGAGCTGAGAACATTTCAAGGTATGTTATTACTCTGGACAGGTTAGTCAGGACTATGCAAAGGATGTATTTCCCTCATCAAGCTGCTAAAAATGTGAAAACCATGAATATAGGGAAAAAGCTGAAAAAAGTTATGCAAACTTTAAAGGATAGCTTGACTTAGGCCTCATGCCTATCAACTCCATAGAGAGATAATAGAATTCCATTTAGAATGAGAGTATACCATCAGTGACATCATGCTGTCCTACATCAAAAGTGTGACTCAGAGACAATACATGAAGTAGAGAGAAAGGTCTCAGTGTAAAAAGGCTCTCTTTTCAGCTGTATGGGCAGCACAGAGATTCAAAAATTATATTTGTGACAGAACATCACCCCATTGCCTTGTGGGGAACAGGAAAATAAGAGATTGTAATGTACCTAGTTGCAGAATATGGCCTGGATTTTAGCCTTCCAGGATCAAACTTTGGAAATAAAATATGCCAAAAACAAAAAGAGCATAATTCCCAAGGACTGGTAGATCTGCAAATACATGTATGCAGAAAGTCTGAAGAGTCTAAACAACCACCTGAGCAGGTCTCCGCACTGGACCTGTAAAACATCAAAGCAGACACTACCATTATAATGAAATTGTATGAAAACCCCTTCGTAAAGCATAAGTTGATGTCTGCTCTTTTAGCCAGAGTGGAAAAATGTACTGTACTTTTAAGCTAGTTTGGCATGAAGATAAAACATGTCCTCCTGTCATGACACAAAACTGACCTGTAGGCTGAATTATCAGCTGTATAAATAGCTGTCCAAAAAGTAGTTCAGTTCAATTTGCAGAATATTGTATTGTGTATAGAGTTTAATAATGCTAGATATAACTTCCTTACATGTTTGTCAGGTTGGAAGGTAAATGGCATGTTCAACCCTACATGAAAAAGAGTTATGCATGCCAAATAAATCCTATTAAAGATCAGTTAGTGCAAGATCAAGGTTTAACAGTGTACTAGAAGAAGGTCAAAGGCCAGTCAAAAATGCATGGAGCAGACAAAGCTGGAAATGACCTAGCTGGTGCACTGGCTAAGGAAGATGACTTTAAAAGGTAAAACCTAAGACTTTATTCCAGTCCCAAAAAAGTGTAGATGTGTAGGAGTAAATTTTGCATTCTTATAGTGTCAAGCCTGTTTCTGATTTTCAGCAGAAAGATAAAACTGTATGGAAGTTTTATCATTTAATTCAGGATCCAAATACAAATAAGCTTTCTTAAAGGGATCTATAGAACATTCATGATCTTAAGACTGTGTATAACAAGAAAGACAACTTTCTTTTAAAAAAAATGGACTCCTAGTAAGGACTACTGGTACATCACACAGATTCCAATGGAGTACCTTTGGAGTGTGGTGATGTCATGTTACAGCATGGACCCGCTAAGCTAACATGATCCCACAGGGGACAGAAGTACTGATGATAACTTGAAAGAAGTAGTATACTGGCCTCACATGTATAATGATGATGTTTGCAAGTATGTTCAGGGATGTGTAACATGCTGTAAACTCAGTCAGTCCCCCCTAGATACAGGGAGCCCTTTAATGGAAGAGGAATCACAATGCCCTTGGGATGACATCCAAATTGAGTGGACTGGTCCAGTAGCTTGGTCTTCTTGAAACAATAAGTACATCCCAACTGTCATCTGTAACTTTGCAAAATGGATGGAGTACTTACTTGTCCCTAATATTATAGAAACAAATGCCTTACTTTAATCAACCATGTGTTTAGAAATTGGGGCTTACAATGAGGTCTGAATCTGATATTTTTCAAATTTTATTAGTGAGATAAATGAAACAAATATGGAAAAGTTTGGTAGGGAAAGGAAAATTACACATGCCCCATCATCCAGAGTCCACAGATCAGGTGAAGAAGAAAATCGAACCATAATCCATATACAAAAAAAGCATCTCAGCTCTAGAGCAAAAGACTGGGATGGCAAATGATGACTGGGAGAAGACTGGTGTTGCTTTTTCATCTTCTGTATACCACAAAGGATGCATATCTGGCATATGCTATCATTGCCCATGGATAAGTGGCCCATCTAAGACAGCACATTAATTTATCTTTGCTTAGAGCAATTTGGAAAAGATTATGAATGCCTATAAAGCTTATTATGACACAAAGACCAGCACTAGCAAATATCGAACAGGTGACAATGTATTATATTTTAACAGCAGGAGAAAGAAAGCACAGACAAAGAAATTCATATAAAGTTTGAATTGACTGTTCCTAATTTAAATATTTCAAAGGTGGCCTGTCAATGAGAAATAAAGGTCAAAGGCACCAAGGAGGCTTTACATAGATGGCTTCACATTAATCAGTTGCAGCCCTTCCATGAATTCAAAAAAGTGCATCTACCATAGAAAGTGAATAAACAAGCTAGGAAAATGTAAAAAGAGACTTTGGCCAACTGCCTAATGGTAATGTATTACGAGACTAATAAGTAACCAATGGAATAAATAATAGTAATTTTCATTTCCTTCCTTTTCTGGTACTGAATGTAAATGCATCTCTATGGACACCTGCAGTGAATAAAGATGTTTAAAAAAGAGTGCATTAATTCATACAATTTTAAAAGATTTGGTTTTCTAGCTAGGAAACAAGGACTTTTTGGCTACCTCCTGTAGTGATATCTGTTTCAGCGTACAAAAGTAATGCAGACCAAATGGGCTTCAATGCTGGCTATATAACCTGAATACTACTTTTTTCTGGCATATTAAACCATTGTGAGATCCATGAGGTGATACAATCAGAGGAAGTTAAAGGGGATTTAATGTTTAAAAAACAAATACCCTTCTTTCTTCAAAAACATATTCTTGTCGAAGAGTACTAAACCTTTACAAGAAAGATGGCCATGTTTTCCAGGACTGATACTGAAATGAGATATGGGTTAACAGTTAGGAACGGTCAACAGAATAGAGAGAGCAGAGGGATCCCATGTCGTTCACCTTTTTGTCAGAGTCATATATTGCAGAGAAACTTGTACATTCAGTCATTCAGCCTTATTTCTTCAGTCATACTTGAATATGCAGTCATCTGAGGTACCCAGCTAACACACAGAACTGTGCAGCTACAAACAGACTCTGAAAGCCCGTGGGCTGGACATATGACAAAGTACTGCTATACAGCTTCAGTTTGGTAAAAGGACTGAAAGTGGGATATTTCTTCTTGCTGCTGCCAATGCCCTGGTTACAGATGTAAAACAGATCTATTTACAGTAAAGAAGAGGCTTGCCATGGAAAGAAACCAGCCAATTTCTGCCCTGTCATTAAATGGGTACTTGAGCAAGGATATCATAATAGATTTTCAAAAACAATTCCATTTTTTTCTGGATTCCCAAGAGAATGGACACAGAACTCGTAAGAGTTTTTCACTTAACTCATTACAGCCAAGTGATGCCGCTAGGTGCTTCTACAGTTGCATCCTACTGACCATATCTCTCAATCTCTCAGCACAAGAAATCTGGACAAAGCCAGAAATAATGGGAGACAAAAGCCCCAAAATAGGGACAGATTTTAAATATTGCCCCTATAATCATAGACCATGGCTAGAATAATAGGTTTTGCATTATTATGTATTTTCTTAAGGATACAAAGTCTGAAACTCAGATGTATGCTATTATTTAGTGACTTCATTCCTCAATGATTTTCCAGAAGACTTCAAACTTTAGGAAGAACAGACCAAAAATATGAGAAAAAATCTGGACATTTGAGATATATATTACTGACACCTTTAGGCATTAACAAGAAATTATGTACTCACCATAACGTTTGATGTATGTAGTCCATCTCGCCTCACATTCTTACCCGTGGGTTCAGAGCCGAATATCGGCTCCGACTTGGCCGACTTTTCTAGCTCGAAGTCTTTCATTGGCTGGGCTAAGCAGGTATCCCATGGTGCACTGCTCCATATCCCCAGATCTAGTTTGCTGCAAAACTCATTTGTACCCCATGCACACACCACATCCAGGTAAAAGAATAAGCCAAGTAAGGGAACTCTGCAGATGAACAACCTAACCTCCAAATCCTCCAGGAAGGGGGAAGGTGGGAGGGTAAGTAAGAATGTGAGGCTACATACATCGAACGTTATGGTAAGTACATAACTTCTTGATGTTATGTAGTCCTATCTCGCCTACATTCTTACCTATGGGACAGCATCCCTAGCACCTACATCCTGGGTGGCTCATAGGAAAATACTCTTGAGAACTGTGGAGCCAAAGGACTACCTGCCCTTAGAAACCACGTCCAATTTGTAATGAGAAACAAATGTGTGAGGAGAAGCCCAAGTAGCTGCAGCACATATATCATCCATGGACAATCTGGCCTGATAGGCTGTAGATGTAGAAACAGCCTGAGTAGAGTAATCCTTGACTGGAAATGGCAGATCTTTACCTCCTGCTTGGTAGATGAAAGAGATACAACTAGATATTCATCTAGATAGGGTGACCTTGGAGACCAGGGACCCCATTCTGTTTTCCGAAAAGGAAACAAAAAGTTGATCAGACTTCTGGATATCTTTTGTTCAGTGCAGATAGAAGCGTAATTGCCTGTGTACATCCAACTGATGAAATCTAAATTCTGCCTTGTTTGAAAAGTGAGGAAAGAACACAGGCAACTCAATGGATTGATTAAGATTAGACACAGAAGCCACTTTAGGAAGGAACGAAGGATTTGGTTTAAGAGAGACCCTGTCCTTATGGAAGATTAAGTATGGAGGTTTGAGGGAGAGGGCCTGAATTTCTGAAACTTGCCTTGCTGAAGTGGTTGCTGTTAAGAAGGCTGTCTTCCAGGTCAAGAATTTCAATTCGCATGTAGCTGCAGGCTCGAAAGGTGGTAAAGTAAGGGCTTGTAGAACAAAATTGAGATCCCAGGGCATGATTGGTTTGGAGACCGGGGGACGGAGCAACAGAGTACCCTTCAGGAAAGCCTTGCATAGTCTATGAGCCATGAGGCTAGGCTAATTAGCTTCATGAAAATTAGAGATCGCTGCCAATTGAACTTTGATGGTAGCTGATGTGGAACCCTGATGGAAAAGCATAGACAAAAACTCCAAGACTGAAGCGATTGGAGCTGTGTAAGGATCAATGCCTCGAGTATGTGCCCAGATAGAAAACCTCTTCCATTTACTAGAATAAATCTTTCTAGTAGATGGCTTATGAGAGGACGATAATATATGAACCACTTCTGGTGAGAATTTATGAAGTCTAACTAACGATGGAAGTGGAGTAGCCAGGCTGTCAACCAGAGGGTCATCAGGGAGGGGTGGAACTGTCCCATGTGTGTCAGTAAATCTGGTTGAGGGTCCAGAATCCAAGGAGTGTCCACAATGTATTGCTAAAGAAAGGGAAACCAGACTTGGCGAGGCCAGTGTGGGGCAATCAGAATCATTCTTCTTCCCAAGGATTGTGCATTCTGAATCACCTTTGACAGCAAAGGAAATGGAGGGAAAGCATAAAGCAGATCGGAGGGCCAATCGTGAACCAGAGTGTCCCTGGGTGACTCCCCCTGTGGGGGGATCAGCGTGAAGTAGCTGCTGCATTTTGCATTGAGGGGGCTGGCAAAAAGGTCACAGCAAGGCTGACCCCATCTGCTGAAGATTCGCTCTGCAACCAGGCAATTCAGGGACCACTCATAAGGCATCAGAATAGCTCTGCTTAGCCTGTCTGCATTCACATTGGACTTCCCCAGAATGTGCATTGCCACCAGAAACCATTGGGAAGTTACTGCCCATTGCCACACTCGCATGACCTCTCTGCACAGGGGGTAAGATCTGGTTCCCCTTTGCTTGTTTAGATACCACACTACTGACATGTTGTCCGAGTGTATCGCAATCGTCCATAGAGGTAGAACACTCTGAAGTGCCTGCAACGCAAGTAGCACTGCTCTCATCTCTAAGATGTTTATATGCAGATGTATCTCGTGCTCTTGCTGTCCTGCCAAGATAATGCCCCCCACCCCATCTGGGAGGCATCCGTGGTCACCATGGCCACTGGGATGGGTGGAACGAAGGGCCTTCCCCCGTCCAATTTGTTGGTGCAAAGCCACCAACCGAGGTCCTGCTTGCATCCGTCCATGAGCAAAATGAGGTGAGAAAGTGGAAATCTTTGGAGAGACCATTGAACAAAGAGGAGCCATTGGAGAATTCTCATGTGCAGTCTCGCTAGAGGGACCAACATGATTGTTGCTACCATGGTCCCTAGGAGCTGGAGAACCCATCTTGCCTTCACTTTCCTCAGGAGCATCAGCATGTGTATCTGTTGTTGTAAGACTCTAATCCTCTCCTGTGGTAAAACTGCTCGCATTCGAATGGTGTCTATTTCTGCTCCTATAAAGGTGACATGCTGCGAGGGCAATAAAGCAGATTTTTCCCAATTTATTATTATACCCAACTGGTGACATAAAGTGATGGTAGCGTCCCTGGTTTGAACTAGTTGATGCCTGGTGGGGGCGGTAAGGAGCCAGTCATCCAGATACGGAAACACTTGGAATCCCTGATGTCTTAAGTCAGCCATCACCACCGCCATACACTTGGTGAACACCCTGGGGGCTGTGGTGAGACCAAAGGGCAGGGCTTGAAACTGGAAATGACTGGCTCCCAGCCAGAAGCATAGGCGACCCCTGGATGCCATGTCCATTTTCACATGGCAGCAAGCATCCTTGAGGTTGATAGAGCACATCCATACCTCCTCTCCCAACAGTGGGAGAATCGATTGTAGTATCACCATATGGAACTTGGACTTGTGTACATAGTTGTTCAATTGGCTGAGATCTAATATGGGTCTCAGGTCCCCTGTTCTTTTTGGCACCAAAAAGAATCTTGAGTAAGTCACTAATCCAATTTGGTCTGAAGGGACACGCTGGATGGCCCCTTTTCCTAGCAGCTTTGAAACCTCTGAGGCTGCTTGATCCCTTTGACTGGGTGGAACATCTGGGAGTTTTCTGTTTGAGGGGGGTCTGATGTAAATGGAATGAGGTAACCTCCGGAAATTATCCATAATACCCATCGGTCCTGGGTGATGCTTTTCCAGGCTTCCGGATATAATGAAATTCGACCCCCGACTGGCTCTGGATAAGCACAGCTGGGCACTTTTTCAGGAACAAGAGTAGTGAGAGCCAAGAAAGGAATCATGGTCTCCTGAATTGCGGGGGCCCCCTCTGCCCCTGGGGTGGCATCTCCCTGAATAACCTCCCCTTCCTCTGCCTCTGGAGGGGGGTTCACCTTGAGCAGCAGGAAAAAGCTTCTGTGATTTCTTGAACCACATCTCTCCCCCCCGCTGGGCCTTGGGATAAGGCCTGGAAGGAAGGGAAAAATCGATCCCTACTGCAGACGGGGTCTTTCCCTCTTGCTCGTACCTGGTGAGGGTGTCTTTCACTTTGGTCCCGAACAAAGAAGAACCATCAAAGGGGGCGTCAGTGAAGGAAGACTTGAAGGCCTCCACAAAGTGACACAGGCGCAGCCAGGCTTGTCTTCTAAGGGCGACTCCTGAGCTTGCTGCCCTACTCGCTCCCTCAGCTGCATACGAAATGTGCCGCATGGATGAGTTGACAATGGAATTGAGGGAAGAGACCTGGGCATCAACTGTCTGGGCCACCGCCTCAGGAACGTTACCCGCAAGAGTATCTCCTAACTCCTTGAGGAGATCTCTCTGGAGCCGAGTGAAGTGAGACAGGTAATTCAGCGACCGTAAGGTAAAGGTTGCTGATGAGAGGGTACACTTCCCGTACCAGTCCATGGTCCTAGACTCCTTGTTAGGAGGATGGACAGATGAAGAACACTCTGCTACTTCCTTCTGAGTTGCTGCCGCCACCACCATGGCATCTACAGGGACTCCTTTAGACAGAAACTCTTTGCCCTGGGGGGTGGAAAGAAACTTGTTAGGATGCCTGGGCACGGGCTCCACAGAATCAGGGTTTTCCCACACTCTTCGACATATCAGATCAAGGAGCTCGTCGAAGGGTGGAGACACCCAGGAGGTGGAGGGCTGAGCACCAAAAGCCTTAAGGAATACTGACTCCTCCTCGGAAGGGACTTTGGATGGCCACTCTCCTCTTTGTTTCAGTATCTCCAGGATGTCAGAGAAGGAAACATCATCAGAGGATGACTTGGGGGACCCCTCCGATTCCTCAAGGTCAGTATCAGAGGTGAGGGACTCATCCTGGGAGTCTATGTGCTTCCTCTTGCACATTTTCTTTCTAGGGGGCTCCTCAGGCATGAACTCTGAGGGGCCCTCAGAAATTTTGCGACCACTCGTGGGGGTATCCCTAGGCCCTGGTCCTCTTCTGTCCATGGATAGGTGGTGATCAGAGGCTCTCACTGGAGTGGTGGGTGACAGAGTGACTGACCCGTCTGATGTAGCTGATGATCTGGCCAGCGCGGTCCTCATAGCCTCGAAGGCAGGCACCCCCAAGTCCGAGGAGCAAGCAGCCTCCGAGGCCATGACAGGGGTCGGAGTTCCCTGAGCCTAGGCACCGACAGGGAGACTCGGGACTGAAATAAGCCTTGAGATGTCCCCCTCAGGGCCGACCGAAGAATCCTGAGTCCGGAACCCCGAGGACAGAGCCGACAGGGTCGGAGCCAATGCCGGTACCGATGGAGCCAAAGGGGCCATCGGAGCCAGCCTAGGAACATCACACTGTGTGGAACACTCTGGCTCCGAAGACAGAGATGCGCTCAGAGGAGGAATGATCGAAGACAGGGTTGGGGTGGGCTCCGGAGCCAACTGGGCCAGGGCCAAAAATAATTTTGCCAAAACCGGTGACTGGAGGAGCCTCTGGACCACCCTATCAACATCCCCATCTGAAAGGGTCCTGGAGGATTTGGAAGACAGGGGGGGATATCGAGATCTCCTCTCAGGAGAAACTGGCTTGAGACTGGGCGATCAGCTCCTAAGAGGTTCCAATAAAATCTGACCCAACGCCGGTTCCGCCAACACCAAAACTTCCTGCGGCCCCAAGGACAGTGGAGCCGAGGAGGTCGATGCAGTTTTTGAGACTTTATTCCGGAGGCTCCAATGAAGCTGACGGAGCCGGAGATCTCTTTTTAGACTTGCCAGATTTTGATTTACCACTGGAAGATGAATCCATAGCCTCTTCAAAAGAGGGTTTAAAAAGTCCCTTTAAAATCAGCTTATTCTTTCTCTCTTGGAGAACTCTAGGACTGAACGCATGACAAAAACTGCAGGACTCCTGCAGGTGAATGGCTCCCAGGCAATAGACACAAATGGAATGCCCATCGGTGATGGACATTTTGTACCCACATTTAGAGCACTTTTTGAAACCCGAAGGTTTGTGCTCCTTGGAATCTTTGGGCATCTTCACCACTACGCCAAAAAGCAAAAACAAGTCTGAGAATAACTCACAGGCGCTCACACCACAAAACGCGGGAGCGAACACTAAACAGTGACCAAGCACACACACTAAGAAACAAGTCCAAACCTCTAACCAAAAACGGTTGAAGACCACAAGGGGATGGGAATAGCCCAAACCTCTAACTTAAACGATTTAGACTGTACACACAGAAGGCAATGAGAAGGACTAGGCCCTCTAACTGAAATGGGCCTAGCCCAAGGGAACAGTCAGCGGGATACCACACAAACAATCACACGATCACAACCTCAAACAACACTAGACAATAGCTATGAAAATAGCTTTTGATTATGAACCAAAACTTTTCTTTAAGACAAGAAAAAAGAGTACTTAGCCACAGTCAAGTGAGACCACGTCTGAGCTACACGAGTGCCAAACGAGATTTGGGGATATGGAGCAGTGCACCATGGGATACCTGCTTAGCCCAGCCAATGAAAGACTTCGAGCTAGAAAAGTCAGCTGAGTCGGAGCCGATATTCGGCTTCGAACCCACAGGTAAGAATGTAGGTGAGATAGGACTACATAACATACATTATCTGTTCATATTTCCGTCACAAATTCCAAAACCATGCTAAATACAAAGTATTAAATGCTTTCATTTTAAAGCATACACAACCGCAAACTCAACTGTATTGATAGTTGACCTCTGTCTAGTGCAGGTAAAGAGATAGTAATTATTGTTCATATAACATTTTTTTGTATTTTCATACATTTCATGTTTTCTAAATATCTCAATGACCAAGGAACACAGACAGAAATGCTTAGCATCAGTTGGATTTATAAAATGCTGCTTATAGTATGTGTGTAATTGAAGTGGTTGCTGAGATATTATAAGTTGCTTACAAAATTTCACTAACTTAATTGTTAACATTTACTGTGACATATAAAATTAAGTTTAAGGCCTAGAACCTAAAGAATATTACAACTGGAAAATAGCTTGTGCTGAAGAGTTTGACATTTATAGTTTTTTAGTAACTTCTATGGCTCCAGAGATATGAAATGTGAAGACATACCCCCAAATTTAATAAACTCTGTGTAGGAATAATGTAAATCCTACATGGAGTGTACTGTGGCTGTGTCTGCAGTTCCCCCTCGGCAGCGTACTTTGCATATTAATGAAGGCATGCTACTGAGAGAGAGCCATGCAACACGGTACAGAATTTGTGTAAGGGGTGTGTTACAGTGTCCATAGATGAGTAACATACCCCTGCACTGTTAATGTGCTATATTGCACTTAAATAATAAAGTGAATCGTTTAAATAAGTTTATTTTTTTTTGTGTTTGCATGGCATGGTGAGGTGCTTAGCAATAGACATGTGCCAGACATCTATAAATAGAAACTGGATGCATTTAATTAGCTAGGAAAGGTCACGTTTAAGCATAGCTAAGTGTGTTTGCATGGCATGGCATGGTGCTCAGCAGTACTTAAATGTAACTGAGAGTTATATAGAAATTTATAGCTCTACTTGCCATATCCTGGGTAGCTGGCTGGTTAGAGTCACAGCCTCTTGTGCAGTAGGTGCACAGTTCAAATACAGGCCATTCAGCTTTTTACTTGAAATATGAAAATGATATACATTTTTTTTTATCATGTATACATTGACATTTATTAAGTAGGTTAGCCCAGCTGGACTAGAAGCCCATTTTCATTGGAAACCAGAGGATAAAAGCCCCAGTTACACACAATTGTCCAATACATTAAAGTTACACTCAAAGATAATGTAGTGAAATGCATATGCTTAGGAGATATAAAGTAAAATAGATAAGCATAATAATAAAGTATCATTAATGAACAATTACTTTCTATAAGTTTTGTTTTATTTTTGAAAAAACTCTGATTTGTCCATAGCTAAGCTCTGCTAAGCATTGCTAAGCCAAGCCAAGCAATGCTTAAACAGAGCCAGTTTTATCAGTAATTAGAAAAGCGCAGCCCCGCTTAGCTGGTTTGGGCACTGCTAAGCAATCCCAGTTTAATTAGTCCTCAGCTTAGCTAAGTAGGCTTGTGCATTGTGCAAATCCACACAAACCCACTTAAAGGTGCTTAAAACTGCTTTACTCACCTTCTGTCTGTCTGACACTGTTCTGTACATCAGCAAAATTATCACCTTTACAAGGCTTATAATCAGGACCGTGCCAACTATGGCATACTGCATTAGCCCAGTAGGCAACTCAGCTTTGAAGACTAGCAGGTGTTTCCATAAACATATCCTGTTTATCAGTGATGCACAGCAGAAACATATTCAGCTCATGCCAAGTCTCAAACCCAGGACCCTGTCAACTACAGCACAGTGCAATAACTCACTAAGCCACTCAGCTTTGAAGGCTAAGACGTGTTTCCTAAACATACTTGCCAGTGACACAGTGCTTGCACATATAATGGACAAATGACAACATACTTAGGACTGTGATACAGACACCAAACCTGTACAAAGACAAATGCATTTTGATGGATGTACATGAGGCCTAGGATATCAGGTAGAGATGACAACTGCAGACTGTTATAGAATGTCAACAGTTGTGCCACCTACATTTGGCAGAGTTGTCACACAACCTATTCTGTGTGCTGATGTACTGACAAGTCAGTACACATTGACATTATGAAATCATGACAGACACTTCAGTGTCACACAACATACACATCAGATCACACATGTTCATGCCAATCCTGTGTAACAGACTGTATGCATGCACAGATATCTTGCAAATACACCTGCTATAGCATTGACTTTGTAGCTCAATCTGTTACATTATTAGCATGCTTAACATTTGTCCACAGTCAGTCCTGGCTTCCATTCCAGTGTATTGAATGTCAAGTACATAGTGGTCAGAACAATTAAAAGACTGAGTCATGCAATTTTAAGCAGAACTTTTTTTCTGCTACTGCAGTCACTACCACCCATATTAGCACCTCAAAGACTTGTAGGTTGGGACACACTTCACAAATATGTATAGGTGTCCTAAATGTTGCCTACCACTCTTTGGATGGCACTATTACATAACATATGTACCAGAGGCACATGCCTCACTTGGACTGTTATGGGTACTCTCACACTGGCTATGCTGTGACAACAGAGCTGACACTGCTCCCTCACTCACATATACAGCTTGTTGTCTCACAATGTGTTTGCAATCCCCACTATGGCTCCTGGGCAGAATGCAGCAGCTGCAGCCTGCAACATATACATCAGTATGTTCAGCTACCTGCAACAGACCTACCATACCCCCCAAACACCTAGAACAGGGAATCCACACAACACCCATACATAAAGAGGTGGAGGTAGTCAAGTGACAGAGATATGTATCAAAGTCTTCCCCTACAAAAATACACAGCTGATAGACCAGCAGCTACTGCAGCAGCATGCATATTCTGATGCAAATGATGTATGACACTCACATCTGTCTGTCTCCTTACCGACTTTAACCCACATTGTTAAACAGTAATCAGAAAGTCTGTTCACAATGGCCAAACATAGCATGCAAAACTGTGGACATACCACATAAATCCAAACAGTTGAAAGTATTTCAACCCACAACTCGATAACGTCCCTCTCACAGGCCAAGAAAAGGGCAAGGCCTACGTGAAGGTCTCAAATACAGCACTGTGTTGCCATGACTTTGGCTAATGAAAATGCAACCCCGCTGTTCTGAATGCAGTTAGCAAGTCTGAGCCACAGATTGGTGCACAGGCAATCAGCCATTCATGTGCATTACCTACAAAAGGCAAGCTGCTGCCTATGGTACACAGGTCTGTGACTTTCTTTGTGATGACAGACTGTGCTATCCTAGCATTCTACCACAAGATTTCTTCACATAAAGGAGTACAGCACTATACCAGGTATGTTATAGTATTCCCCATGTAATCGAATGGAGTTGGGGGATGCAGGCATGGGAAATAGGGATTACCACAACAGAGGTATGTGGTAAATTTCTTGGAAGTACATGTTGCTGTTAGTCAGCTGTCCAGTAGCTACAGGCTTCCCTTTTTGCTCTGTGTGCTGTGACATAGATCACAGCTCTGGCCCCTGAGTCCCCCCAGCAATGATCAACTCATATATGAATGTGACTGGACTGTATATTAGACAACAGTGACAGTCAGTAGTGGTGGATACAGCTGCCATATCACATGATTTACTGTCAGTATGCTCTTCTCACTCTGTGAATGTCACACAGACATAGTTGAAACATTGTCCAGGTGTCCCTGACTGTTCCTGACATACTCTAGCTAGGTCACTGTATACTCAGCACCTGTGTATCATCACCTGAGAGCTACGGCTAGCATACATATTGACCCCATACAGCAGGACAGCAGGCTATACCCAGTAGTAGTGGAGGGACACAGGCTCCACCTCAGCAACTGAGTGTACATATTGAGCATGCAATGTGAGGGACTGAATACAGTAACAGATATTTAAGTATCATAACTGTTTCCTGAAGTGTCTGCCCTGTGACAGCCAGATTCCTCACAGTCTGGAAACAACCATTACATATTGTCCAACTGATTTTCAGACAGCCACATTTGTCTGGCAGAGGGTCCACATATCAGGCACATGTAAACATTCTGTAGGGTTTATATTAGCACATCAAAGTATTACTGCTTAGAATGTACTAATATCGAACCCTTTGCTTCGAATGCTGAATATAGCAAAGCTGCAGAATATCGAATACTTTCCTAGGGAAAGTATTCAGTGGGCCATTTCTGCAGCTTCATTATTTCCTCGACTGTGGAGCGAAGGTTACGGACTGAGTTAAGGTAAGTGTGTGAACAAAGGTGAGTGTATGATAGGGACTTTAGGGTTAGGGAGTGGGTAAGGTGAGTGTGCGATAGGGACTTTACGGTTAGGGAGCGGGTAAGGTGAGTGTGCAATAGGGACTTTAGGATTAGGCAGCAGGTAAGGTGAGTGTGCAGTAGTTAAGAACCTTAGGGTTAGGGATGGGTTAAGGTAAGTGGATAGCTAGTAGTGTATGTATGGTTTAGTGTAGGGGTTTGTGAAGTGTATGTGTGTGAAGTATGTATTTTGGTGTGCTTGTGTTGTGTCTATGTTTGTTGGAACAGCAAATTTATTCCCTGGGAAAAAATTTGCTGTCCTGAGTGTTTGATGTTGTGGTGTTTTGAGTGAAATGGTTCGATATTAGAGCATTCGATACAGTAATACTTCGATGTTCTAATATAAACCTCATTCTGTAAACATCTGTGTACTGCGGATGTTGGACACCCACAAGGAGGATACACTACAACCCATTTGCAGTTCTGTCTATAATTGTGTCATGCAGATGTTGCTGGACTGTCCCCATACACCTGTGGTAACACTCACCTAACTGTCGGATGGTGGATTTATGACATGGTACTGGTATGTCGCCCACAGGGGACACACCATAGTAGATGGCAGTGATGGGAGTGGACACTTCACAATACAGTTCATCACAGCACACAGGCCCATAACTGGTATACCTAGGATCATACAAGATTACTAGGCTATTGGCCCTGAGGCCATTACAAGCCTAGCCATTCATTTATCCCCAACAGAATCATCAATCAGCACCTGTTGCCCTTGTCATTGAGAGACACAGGTGGGACCCCTGGGACAGATTTGTGGCATCCTATCCACTCATCACGGTTACACTTGATGATAGTCTGCATTGTACTCTGTTTGACATGTTTAGAAAGCACATTCCTGAGACAGGGCAGCTTCTGGGAGACAAATCTGTCTCTCCAGAAGGGTTTGTTGATGTCAACTATCAGATTCAGACCTGTTGTGCTGGTAATGTGCGGAGAAGTCGACTCATACATATGGGGTAGCTGTTGAGGGGAAGTGTCCAACATTGGGTTGCAGGCATGCCACAGCCCACCTCTGGGAAACCTGTCTGATACCAAGTGAGGCACTACTGATTAGAGGCTGTCTGCATGGGGCAGGTATTGGAGGGCATGAATTAACTTTGAGGGTATTACCATAGCCTTTCCAGGTGCTGCAGATATCCGGACAGTTACATATCAAATGGATCATTGTACTAATGTATTGTTGTAGTGACTGAAGACTATACAGAGGTAATGTCCACCTTTTTTCTGGATGTACTCCCTTTAACTATGACTTTTACCACATACAAGGCCTTTCTGACCACTGCCACTACATGATGGTTGAATGCGACATCGTTAGCAAACTGAGTAACCAGGTCTGTCAACATAGGTTGTGTGTTTATGAGGTTGCCAATGATGTAGCAAACAGCAGGACTGTGCCCTTGCCGTATGCTATGATGGTACTGTTTTTTACATTTAGCTTGAGGCCAGGACCTTGACACCAATCTGTACCCAATGTAAGACCCATTTGCAGTGTGTTAACATCATTTCGTGGGTCAATGACAGACAGCACACGACTTACAGTCACCATAGCCTTAGTCAGGACCTTCAACAGTGGGTGGTGGCAGTTAGCATTCATGGCTAGATACATGCGGTTTATGTAGGGGTACTGTCTACCCACAGGGCCTTGACATGTATACATATTGCACATGCATAGGAAACATAGAGTAGGGTTGAAACCTTAATGAATGCCCAATGTCAGACACTTCTAATAGTATTGTTACAGTTGGCAGACACACCATACCAACAACAAGTCTAAAGGACAGGACTTCTCTTGATCTGCCAGTATGACATCTTATTTTTGAAGCGTTTCCCTGGGTTATGCTATGTCTGAGAACATGCAGGTGTTTCTGATATAAAATGACTGGTTTATGCAACAATTACACACATGTAGGAAATGTTTGTTGTCCTACGGTTTTGGGACCTATGTACTGTTTTAGTTGTTTTCACAGGACACACCTTGCCAAACATGGAGTGCAACCTGCATGGTGGGACAGGTGTGGGCCTAACACAGTCACACTGCTATAAGGGGATATACATATACACACACACACACACACACACACACACACACACACACACACACACACACACACACACACACACACACACACACACACACACACACACACACACACACACACTCATGAACTGCCCTTGTTAAGAATAGAACTCCTGCCTGTCTAGTTGTACATACTACAGTGCTACATACATATTGCATGCACCACAGAGCTTATATGTTTTTGTATTGTTGGACACTACCATTCAGGTGGATGACATCTGCAGGTGCTGTAATGGTTGCCACTGGGGAGGGTTAATATGTTTGCACAGGCCCTTAAAATGGTATATCCAGTGCGCACAAACACAGGGAAGACAGCCATACTGCTACAAGGGGACCTGCATAAACACATATATACACACACACACACACACACACACACACACACACACACCAGTTCTTAAATTAGAACCCCTACTTATCTAGTTGTATGTACTACAGTGCTATGTATTTATTGCATGAGCCATGAAGCCTGTATGTGTTTGTAGTGTAGGTGCTAGTGTCTAATCTAAGGTGGATGACTGCAAGCCAGTAAAAAGCAGTAACTCTGGGCGGCAGGTACACACACACACACATAAACACTCACACAGTTGCCAGTTCTGAGATTAGAACCCCTACCAATCTACTTGTATGTACTATAGTGCTATGTACTTACACACACACACACACACACACACACACACACACACACACACACACACACACACACACACACACACATGCTGGTCATGAGTTTAGAACCCCTACTTATCTACTTATCGCATGCGCCATGGAGCCAATGTGTCTGTAGACAGTTTAACAGTGCATCTAAGGTGGATGACACCAGCTGGCCCTATTAAGCAATCTATTGGAGGATTAATAGAGTGGAACAGGCCTTAAAATGTATTGGCATTGCAAACACATAGTCAAGACAAACACACAGCTGCAGGGTGATATAGTTGCACACACACACATGCAGTGAGTTCCCATTGCTGGGATTAGAAGCCCTACCTATCTAGCTGTATTCACTATATGGCTACGTACTTATTGCATGCACCACAGAGCTTATGTTTTTAGAGAGTGTGTAACTGTGCATCTAAGGTAGATGACATCAGCAGGTCATGTAAAGTAGGTCAATGGGGGTTCACAGGTAGGCATAAGCTGTAAAATGTATTGGCATTGCACATACATAGGCAGGAACTGCACATAGCTGCAAGGGGATAGATTGACACACACTCATTGAGTTGACATTGCTGGGATTAGAACCACTACCTATCTAGATGTATACACTATAATGCTACATAGTTATCACATGCACCATGGAGCTTATGCATTTGGATAGTGTCTTCCACTACTGTTGAAATGGAGAATATCCGTAGCTGCTGACAGGGAGGCCACTGTTGTGGAGAACAGCAGTTACAGGGCCATAAAATCAGTGACCATTGCAAAGACATAGGCCTGTTGGGCATGTGTATTCTGCTGTATGTGGAATATATACACAGACACACAAGGTGACTGGTGTGAAATTAGAACCTCTCCCTACCTACTATTACACACAAGAGCTCACCATACTATTTGTACATGCCACTGGTTACAATTGGCATATGAGTCACTGCAGCACTACATCACACTATGGCTTTCCGTATATATATATATATATATATATATATATATATATATATAGATATATATAGATATATATATATAGGATCTGTATGGATCAACAAACGACAACATAACCGAAACAGATTCGGCCAGGCATACTTGCGCGAAAGTGCTTTTAACCGAAAGTATGCCTGTTGTGGAGATCACACTACAGTGGGGATAAGGGAAAATTCCCTTTTCCCCACTTTAGTGCAACCTCGGAGGGAGAATATTTTAGTAGGGGGGTGGGGGGGCACAGGGGGGCTTGCCCCCCTGCAAAAACATAAAAGTAATGTTTTATTTTGTTTTTTTATAAACACACTTTAACAAAAGTGCTTTTTCGGTGAAAGCACTTTCATTAAAGCATGTTCGGTGATTGTGGATTCGGACTATTGTACTTTTGTTCAATAGTCCTAGATCTATATATATATATATATATATATATATATATATATATATATATATATATATGTATATATATATATATATATACACACATATATATATATATATATATATATATAGATAGATAGATAGATAGATACATATGTCTCTCCCCCCTCTGTCTGCCTCTCTATATCTGATTAATATATATATGACACACACACACACACACACACACACACACACATATATATATATATATATATATATATATATATATATATATATGTCTATATTGAACTCAATAGCTCCAGAATATCTTATATGTGCCACATACAGATAGATAGGGGTAATCATGTGTGATGGGGATAGATAGTGACAGTTAAGGCATACATAGCTGTTTGTATGCACAGAAATATATGGACATCACAGTTTTATAGTCAGATGTGGGTTCAGACATGGGCTGAAATTAACTAAGTGTAGGAGCATGCCCAGTATGGCCATCATTAATTACAATGGGACTCTAGGCCAGACCTGCCTGTACTCCAGTCCAGGATTTTTTGTGCTACAGCCAATTTTCTGCTGAACCTGGTGGAACAGTCCAGCACCTCCCTGATATACTGCCTGAGGGATTTCCTGGATGCATGCTGTCTGTAATATCTGATCAATATCTAGGGTGTGTACAGTGTGTATTGGACTGAACAGAGTTTTGCATAATATGCCTGGTGCATTTTATATAGCACTGTGATTTCTTGGTACATCAGTGGCAGATCATTATAGATTGATGTGAGGAAACATTGACAGTCATTTGGGTTACCGACTCCATACACTGCAGGGAACCTATGCTGCTACACGAACTGTTGTATTCTGCACTTTCTACATTAGTTTGCCAGTAGTTCCTCCTTTCCCTTATATGTGGGCCTTTGTCCTGGCACTGCTACAGTTCCTGGCTTTGCCCACAGTTGCTGATCTAGGTAGTTGTAGCTATGCTGTGACTGGGGTAAGAGATGTAACACCACACACAGGGTTACATACTTCACACCTCTGACTGTACCTGTTTTGCAGGTTGTCCAGCATTGTGCCCCATACTTCTGCTTTGGTCCTCAGACGGTTTGTGTTGTACTGTTATTATAAGGCTACATGTTGCCCATACCTGTCAAACTTTTACATGGCTATATATAACAGTGGGACAGAGGCCCAAACACGGGTATAGGGTTTTAATATTGCTCTTACAAACCTAGACAGTTGGTGGAATGCTTTTGTATTAGCATGCAGTTTCCAATGGGTATGAAGTCTGCATCTCAACTGTCTGTTATTTTCTCACAGCAACCTTTAGTAATTTGCCAATAGTTTGCCAGAAAACTGCAAATGTTATGACAAACAGAACAGATATATGAGCCATAAATGTGGACATTCTGTTAAACTCTGTACATTTGTGGGGTATGGATGATGCCCACTGACTTGTTGTAAGTACTGACACAGTTATGTGACAGTCTTTATATCCTGGTGCTAGACTGACTTGTTACAACCTGCTTTTCTACTAGCCACCATCTAGGTTACTGAGGGCTGTGTACTGTCCATATCCATGGCCCACTGTCCTTCCATTGTGCCTGTCTTTGTCCAGCTTTCTTGAAGTAACAAATACTGACATATGAACCATCTGTAGAACTCCTACTATAGGTGTAGCTCACATACAAAACAGTAGGTGCACCCAGTCTCGAACCATGTACCCTATTAACTATGGTAATGTACTTACCCACTAAGCCACAACAGCCACCAGACAGTGCAGTTTACTTCCTGTAACTATCAAACACAGACAAACATAGCACTTTGACCCATGGATATTGGGGAAATGTTGCATGTCACCAGGTTGATTGGGACAGCCCAGGGATTGTGTGGTCTGCTGCTATTACCTTACAAACATACTGTGACTGCAGTTGTATGGGAACACAGGTGTGTTGGGAGTAGGGGATTCTAGCATTGACAGTCAAGTATCTGTCCTGTAACCCCAATGTATGTCATTCCCTCACATAGTGCATTGCGTTTAGCTGGCTTGAGGCCTACTGCATAATAAGGGTTGGCTAGTATTGGATGGAGAGTTCCTGTTGTCCCACACAGCTGTCAGTTGTCTGCAGCTATACTGGTAGCCCACTCTATTCCCTTGCATACATGCGGCAGGTCCATACATATGTGAACATAGTCTACTACCCCTTTCATTTGTGGTAAAGAAGAGTGACTTACATTGTGCCAACAGTGGTTGAGATAACAGTGCTTCAGGGCTGTCTCTGTCTGATGCATGCCGTACACAGCCAATACATGATAAGGAACAGGTTGTGTCATGTGGCTTGCATCCTTTTTACAATGCATGTAAGTCAGAGTGAGATGTCAGTCCCTAGGTCCCTAGGCTGTCAGTGCATGTGCTATGCATTGTCTCTTGGCCAAGGCCAGGACATATTAGGTACACCCATGTCTGCCTACAGGGATAGGCTCAGGGGGTTCCTCCTCCAAGTCCTTCTGTGGCTGTGGGGTCCTTGGCACTGATGGGGGGCTGTGTGTCCCTTCCCTGTGATGTTTCTGCTGCAGCTGTTTCTGCAGGATAATATTGTGTAGCAGGGTACATACTGTGAACATGTGTGCACATGTGACTGGAGAGAACTGCAGGGCTCCACGAGATATATGGAGGCAGTGGAACCGTGACTTGAGTAGCGCAAACATATGCTCTATGATGTTCCTAGTTTGTGCGTGTGCCTCATTATGGCATTCTTCATTAGGTGTGTGTTCATTTCTGATGGGTGTCATCATCCATGGTTCCAGTGCGTAGCCAGCATCCCCCACTAGATGGCTGTATGGGATGTCCTCCCTGGCAAACATCTGCACAGCTATGAGGCATGCCAGATGTGGGAGTCATGATAGCCAGGGCTGCTAGCACACATATTCATGATAATGATAGCTGCCAGGGCTGCCAGCACACATATTCATGATAATGCCCTGGGCATTGTACACGAGCTGGCAGTTGATGGTGTGATACCCATTGCGGTTGACGTAGACCCTACCATCTTCACCAGGTGGTGCTTTGATGTGCACATGAGTACAGGCTATAGCACCCAGTACCTCAGGGTAGTGTGCTACATGGTGGAAGAGGTACATATTGCTGACCCTCTCCTCAGGGGTGCGGGGTAAATAAATGTGCGCACTGGCATGTGCTTGTATGGCATCCAGGAACTGGTGGAGTACCCTGGATGCAGATGCCTGTGAGATCCCCATTATATTCCCAGTTGGTCTTTGAAAAGTACCTGTAGCTAATATTCTAATGGCTACACATACCCTTCTTTCCACTGGGATGAGTCCCCCTCTGTTGGCTCAGGGTCTGAGCTGAGGGTGGCAGAGCTTGGTGAGTTCTTGTAGTATGTCCCTGTCCACCCTGTAGCGCTCTACAGTCTCCAGCTCATGTAGCCCCTGGAAGGTCACCCTGGGCCTGAACACTCTTCTCTTTTTCAGTCTGGGCCTGTTGTCAGCATCATCATCTTCAATGACCTCAGCCTCAAGCACATACAGATGAAGCAGAGCAGCAGCAGCCCCTATCATTTTGTCAGTTAAAATTCCCACGTGTGTACTCCAGTGGTAGAGAGTATGTGGGAAACTCATATCAAACTACTTAGCCAGTGAAAAATAATACCAAGAATCCTGTATTTAGCAAATTTACTAAAACTCTGTCGCCTCGGCATAAACCAGCCTTCAATGAGTAACAAAATGGTCACCACATAACACTGGTATATACATATACAAACAATTACACTTAATTATATAATTACACAATTAATCAATTATTTAAAAGAAACTTTTTAAAGAAAAACCCTCCAGTTGCACTCATTATTTAATTAAAAGTCCTGTAGCCCTACATTTTAATCCTTGTCATAATAATGATTCCTCTTTATTCACAGCTTGTATTTTGGAACAAGTTATAGATATAGATGAGGGGAATGTAAAAAAGAAATTGTTGTATAAAGAAATCCTGTATATTTTTAAGCTCAATACATTGTCTCCAGGAGGTTTAAATAATGAGTTTTGACAGTCCCACAACCACGGCCACAGTCAGCTTTTCTTAAATTAGCTAAAACACACTCGGCATCAGACACAACCCCCTGCTTAGCTGTGCTTAGCTGAGCACAAATAGGTACTGTTGAGCTCCAGTCTGCTTTAACATACTGTGACACACCCCCTTTTAGTGTCAGCTACCTGTTCTACCACTACCTACATGGTTCTAGCCTGACCACGGGTTGTATCTGTGGACACTGTAGCCCTTTTTTGCTATTCGGTACCCCCAGCTCATTTACATACAGCTAATTGAGTATACCCTGGATACTTCACTACTCCAGGGCCTGCCTCCATAGCAACTACTGACTCCTGCCATTGTAATACTCTGCATCTTGGGCACTATAATGCATTATATTGACAAATGTGTATTTTTGGCTTTTTACACTTTTTATTTTTTTTGTGCACTGTGCAAACGTAATATATGTATTAAAAAATATATTATTTTTTTTTAATGATTTGCATTGCTTTCAGGAATCACTGGCCATAGTTTTGGCCATTTGCATGCTTATGGTACCATATCCACCCTTTTCCCTAGCCTTTTACATCCCCTGTGTGAATTTTGCAGTCCAGTACATGGCTTGTATCCACATATATTTCTTCCACCAACATGGCACCTATATGGGTACCTTTCTGCTTATTGGATTGCATGGTTTTCAGCAGCTTATGAGGTGATTTGCATTCCGCAGACACCTTTGTGTCCACACGCTCATACACACCCCTCAGCCCTGTTTCCTGGATCGCTCAGTTGCCCATGTTCCGTGTTCGGGCTGTAACACTATGCCTATATGGAGAATCGCTCCATGTAGGCTTTAATGAATTCCACCCATAATTTAATTCTATCAAAAGATTTAGGCTCCATCCATTGGCAGTTACAGTGCAAACTTCTTCCAGTGCTCCATTGCAGGGAATGAGTTGAAAAGAGACTGACAACCCAGAACATTTGAATGAAAAATGAAATTCAGTTTTAGATTCACAAATTGTATTTTACTTCTTTCTGGTGGAAGTGAAGCTATTGTAAATGGTAATATTTTCCTTTCCTGCCTTGTTAATACTCTGCAGCATAGTTAATTAATGTATATTCATTGTTACATTAATTCATTCTTAATAGGGTAATAAAGTTATAACCTTATTTAGTAGGCCTTCCTTTACCCAAATATCCTCATGTGTTATATTGCTCTGCTCAACATTTGAATAACTCAAGATAACAAGAAAGTATGTTTTAAGAATCATCTCAACATCTTGGAGACTTTAATATAGACTTTGGGCAAATGGAGATGCCATAGAATCAGCTCTGATTTTAAAACTATTTTGGTCCTCAATCTTTGTTGATACTATCAACAGCAATCGCATAATAACCTTTTCTTTTCTCTTTTCATTGACCCAGACTCTACAACTAAACTGCTAGGAATAACCATTGATAACAATCTCTCTTTTGATCAACACATCAAATCAGTAAACAGAAAGAGTGGATCCTTATACCATATTAAACCATTTCTCACCCCCTATCTTACTAGAGCTACTTGCCATCTCATCCATCTCTATCCCACTCTCTTTACGCTCTCCTATCTCAACTAAACCAAAGAAAACAAAACTAACCTAAACAGCAACTTGCTACAATAATTGCCTACTGCGCACACTGGTAACCGTACCCCTTTTTAGAACCATCACTTGCCTTAATTTGAAACTTGGCTACAAAACTATCTTATAATCTCACAACTTACTATTGCCCACCTTGTAAACTTTTGACCAAACCCATAAAAGCTCACAACTTAGCTGGTGACTCTTAATTCACTAATACCACCTCTCCCATCTCCTCTTGTTTGTCTTATGGCATAGCCTGTTTGTATTAAGTAAGAAGCTTTTTTTTTTTTATTTTTTATTCTATGTGTTTATTAACAATATGTTTCATTGTTATGTTTTATATGTGGTTTTCCCTCCCGGCCTCTAAAATAAAAATATATATATCCAGACTAGCCCGGTCAACAAATGTAAAATAAATAAAATAAATAAAGTGTGCCTGATCCATGCTAGCTATTTCAATTCTTAGCTTAATTCAAACCTAGAACAATAGGTTTGGAAAGAAGAAAAATAAGTGTTGAGCCAACTTGTTTTCAGCAACAGATAAATGTATATATTACAATATTAGTATTACATTTCTACCTATTTGTTCTGACAGATTAAAACCAAATACATTATATAAGCAGAAAACTGAGTAATGCTAGGTGGAGATATTCAGTGTTTGAAAGACAATATTTAGCAATTATGTAAGTTCTCTGCACTCCTAAGTACTATGTATTGGGTAGACAATTTTTTGATAGCTATATACCATGCACTAATTCAGTGACCCTACAGCCATAGAGATAATAGGTCCATTCTAGTTGATCAATTGGGCCTTATCTATATAACCATTTCAGACAAACATTTTTCATCTCCTGGGTCACCTTCATATTAGTGCATATGGGTTGTTACAGACCTACTCCCCATATGAGATAAAAAGATCCTGTAGTTCAATGCTGACAGTGAGGTAATTCAATAAAATGACAGCTAGTCTGGTACTGAATACTAGGGGGATATGGGAGAAGAAAGGCATGCCACTACCCCTGCCACTGCTGAGCTTAGCATATATACTAAGGGGAGCATGATGGAAGGCAGGTACAGAGCCTTTAGGCAGGAAGTAGGTTGTTGTTCTTCTTCTTTCGGCTTTTCCTGGTTAGGGGTAACCACAGTGGAACTCCAGTCAGATAATGATTGCCAGTAGATTTTTACGGTGTCAAGGTGCCAGCCCAATGCTCAACCTTCAACAAAGGTATGCCCATTCACGCATGTCTTTTGAACACCACTCGACCGTGGGGAGGACATGCAGACTCCACACAGAAGGTGCTCCAGCCAAGAATCAAATGGGAGAACCTCTTGCTGTGAGGCAACAATGCTACCGCTGCAACACCGTGGCTTACTTAGGCAGGAAGCAGGTACTAAACCTAATGAAAGACAGCTTATCCAGTCTGTATATTAAGATTAACCGTCACTGATCATGTTATAGTCACTTTCCTCTTATTCTAGAGGGAATTCTGTGGAGAATTCCAGGGAATTTGTATAGAATAAGAAGATGGTGTGAGAGTGTGGAAGAGAAACCTGTTCTCCTGTGAAATTAATTGCATCCTTTTTGAATTGGATTTATATTCCCAGTATGGGAAAGCATGAGGAATTCTACAAGTTTCTACAGGCCTTTTGTAATATGTGAGCATGCATCTAGTCAAGGGAAACAGGCACCCAAAGGACTGAGGAACTGTTTCTTAACTTTGTAAAGGTAAAGTACCTACTTGGCACTGCTTCATTTGTTTTTCACTGAGAAATCTCACTTAGAAAAGACTGTAGCAGGGATTCAGAAAAGGGTTCAACACTCATAGTAATTGTGGCATTAGCCACTCCCTCAATTGCAAAATTACCATGCAGCCCTGCCCATGAATCCTGAACTGTAGGGCAGTCTAACAATGGAAAATATTTGTTGGGAGGGATAAAATAGCCATGTTAAGGTCTCCCAGTCATGGTAATTCTTTATGAATCCCAGACTGTTAGCATTACTACTCATTTTTAGAGTGAAGCAAATTGTTTCCTGTTGTTATTTAACACATTTCATTTGGTTGATAGTAAGGCTGTATTTATTACTGAACTCCACAGTCTTTATTACTTTTATATAAATGTAAATTTGCCTATGTCACAAGTGATAATTCAATAAAGGTGTTTGGAAAAAAAAAAGAAGTCCATAGTCTCTGTGCTTTATATGCATCAAAACTGCAATGTAGTTGCATATATATATATATATATATATATATATGTATGTATGTATGTATGTATATATACATATTGTTTATTCATTCATTTGCGTTTACTTATGAGGAAAGTCCAACTGGGCAGAAGTTCTTTTTCAGTGGAGGCCCAGAGAGAAAAGTTCCATAAAGAATATTACAGTGGATGCAATAGCTACACTTTTAACTCCTTTACTGTATTGACCAAACAAGAGGAGAAAAATATACTTCCAACTTGTTTTACAATATTGATGAAACATTAAGAGGAAAAAAAAGAAAAAAAACATTAAGGAAAACGATTAGTGGGAGGCACTGAAAGAAAATGTTAGTGATGATTGGTAAAGACAGGGATTTACACAATATAAAGTCAGTTAGAATGGTAAGAAAAAGCTGGGAAATTACAGTAGTTAAAAATAATGTTTCTACATAGTATCTGCATTATGTGAGTAGTTATAGTAAAGCACAAGAGGTAGGAAGAAATACAATCAGTTTTATATATTAGCTTACATCAAAGTTTGGGGTTAGATGGTTTATCCTGGCAGGAAGCAAAGGACACGTCAGTTTTTTTTTTCTAGGTGTGCCTTGAAGTGTTAATTGTTGTTAATTTGCCAAACTGATGTTGGAAGGGAGTTCCACATTTTTTCAGTATAGTGAGAATATGGTGCATTTCCATGGGAGTTTCTGTTGGCTGTTCTAAGTAATAATAATTTTTCTGAGGATTTTAGTGTTTAGGATAGAAGAGTATCAAGTCATAAGAATTATAACTGAAGGATATTTCCCTGTGGATTGCAGACTTTTTTGGGCTTTTGGGGCTATTTTTAGTTGGGTAAGGCTGACGAGTTTGGGATATTGTAGCCAGCTGAGATGTCTACTAGTTATATAGTAGTGAGTTTGGGTAAAGAGGTTTGTGGCAAATCAAACAACTTTATTGTAACATAATTTGAATTTTGATAGTTGGGTTACTCGCAGATTAGTAAGAGTGGCTGTCAAGCAAATGAGGGTTGGCAACAAAATAGTATTTGCTATACATTTCTGGGTGTGGTCTATAAGGAAATGTTTGGCTCTGTTCAGTACAGCAAGTTTTTGATGATTGTCTTTTGATTACTTCTTGAGTGTGTAGATCAAAGTTTGTGGTTGTGTTGGCATGGTAGTCAAGAAAAGCTGACTCTATTTGCAGATGATATTATTTTATATGTGATAAATCCATTAAAGGACGTTTTAGTGTTGTGGAACATTTTGAGGCAGTTTCAGATCTTTTTGGATACAAAATTAATGAAGTAAAATAAAGGTAATAGCTGTAAATTTTGTACCCATACACAACTGGCTCAGCAATACCCATAGTTATGGGGACATGATAAAATGAAGTACTTAGGAGCATGGATTAAGAAGAATTCTGTTGTGGTAGCTAATGCTATTGTCACTCGTCCTTCTCTAACATAGATGACAAGCAGGCAGGTTATTTCATTTAGATGCTTTAATACATAGAAACACATCAGGATGGATAGCAGCATCATAAAATATAAACAGACTAGTTAACAGACAGGTAGCTATTACTGCAGGTTAACCATGAATACACAAGAATGGTGGAGACTCGATTTATTAAAAATACATCAAAAATGCATAAAAATAAGGTCAAACAATCACGACTAAGTGCTTTCGCCTTACTTAGTCGTGATTGTTTGACCTTATTTTTATGTGTTTTTTTATGTGTTTTGATGTATTTATAATAAATTGAGTCTGCACTGTCCTTGTCTGTTCATGGTTAACCTGCAGTGATATCTACGTATCTTCAGTTTGCTTGATTGCCTTGGTCACTAGAAAACAGACAGACCTTACATACATACATGCTTACATCTGAACAGCTTACTACAAAATGGCAGTCAGGCTGACATGTGCTCCGTATTTATACATTTGTGCAAACCCATGGATAACTTCTTAAAGGTACATGCACACACATTGATCTACATCCTCCCTCCCTCTTAAAAAGATTGCCCTTTTAAAAAAACAACATTAGAGTCAGAAATGCATTACTATAAACATTAGAAACAAAACACAATGTTCATGTCAAGTTGCCTTGTATCTGTTACAGAATTTAGAGATGTGACCATATCTCATAACATAATAATCTGGACCAAATTTAGCAACAGGGACAGTCTTCAGTGAACAACTCGTATCAGGAACTTCTGGATTCATCATAGGAATGGTAATATTCTCTGGAACTTCCTCAGGAATTGGAACACTGGACAACTCACTCTGAGATAAAGAGTCTTTCTCACAGGTTGTGTGCTTTGGTATAGGCTCGAACACCGATCTCAAATGTTTCCGATTCTGCCTAAACTCTGATCCTTGTGATTCCACAATGTATGATCTCAGCTCTGGCAAATACTCTTCATGACACCAATCCGATCATAACCTCTGGACGTTTGCATCCTTACAACTTCTCCTTCTCGTAATGGATTGAGCAGGTTGCTGGTCTTATCATAGTAGGACTTCTGGGTTAAGTGCTTCATCAACAGATTGGCTTTCACTGACCTGTTGTTCTTGACAAATGGAACCAACAATTGACTACTGACTGGTAATGTGGTTCTGGTTTATCTCGACAGAAGTCTCTGAGCAGGTGAACCAAGATGTTCATCATGAAGAACATTTATGACATTCAAGAGATTCAGGAAAGCATCACTATTATCTCATTTTGATTACTCTAGTAACTGTTTTGCACTTTGAACTGCACGTTCTGCCAAACCATTTGACTGTGGGTACTCAGGGCTACTCATCATTTTAAGGGGATCCAGTATCTGTTTGCCTGGGATGACATGATCGACAGACCATGATGCTTTGCCAGAGATGGCCTGCACTTGTTGCCCTTGGGATTCCAGATACTGGCTAAGGCTCTTTCCACCCCTGCAGTGTCTTTTTTAGGCAAAGTTCAAATGACAAATTCACCACCTTAACAGGTACAAGCAAGCAAAATCTGAGGGTAATGCTACTCAATGCTAGAAGTCTAAACCTCAAAATGCATTCACTCAGGGCACTCCTTAAAATGGAGAACATCAACATCTGTGCAGTGACAGAGAACTGGTTCAAGGCTCCAGAGAGCACCTCTGCATTACCAGGCTATAATTCATACCACACCTTTTGGCCACCTAACCTGGACCGAAACACTAAAGGTGGAGGCGTGTCCATATTCATTAAGGATATCCACACCTAAAGGGCTAGTTGCTCAGCATAATGCATCCAAGATTATCCAAGTGCAACTAACTCTGGGCAAAACCGCAATCCAAATTGTAACTTGCTACAGATCCCCCACCATGCCCCAGGATTCCCACTCCTCATTTCTTGATACACTGGAAAATGTTAGGGTACAACTCAACACCCAAATAATGGACAATTTCAACTACCCCACCATTAACTGAGAAAACTACTCATGTACCAACTCTTTTGCTCAATGTTTTCTGGAATTCATAAATTCCAATACCTTGGATCAATTTATCCACACCCGCACCAGGGGCATCAATATCCTAGACCTGGTCATTGCCAACATGGGCAACTGGTGTTCCACACCAGAGGTCAATTCCTTGTTGGTCAGATCCGACCAAAAGCTAATCACCCTAGACATCCACATCCCGCCCCCACCCCCATTAGGGAAACCATCGTAAAAAATTTCTCCAAAGCCAACTTCATGCATCTTAATACAGAAGTGGCAAACTTCATGATACCCATGCAGACGGGCAATAGAGGTACGACTGTTGAATCCTACACAAATGCACTTTATAAGCACTTACACTAGTGCATGGATCATAATATCCCTAACAGAACCAAGATGCTATCCTCCAAAAAAAGGAAGTCAATCTGGTGGTCCCTTGCCATAAACAAACTCTACAACAGAAGAAAGAAATTGTTGCAAAAAAAAGTAAAATCCCATGACTGGAGATACTCCCTGGTCAGCCTCAGTAAGAAGCTGAGATCCCTCATAAAATCCTCCAAAGCTAGTTACAAAAACAAAATAATCACCACTGATTCTAAAGACAACCACAAAGCATTCCATAACTATGTCAAGAATCTCAATGGCAACATTCAGATCTATTCTGAGTTACAGCACAATGTTCAATCATAGCCTCACCTCAGGCTTTGTGCCCACTGAATGGCACACAGCAATGGTTATCCCACTCCACAAAGGGGGAGCCACCATGGACCCCAGGAACTACCACCACATTAGCCTAACAAGCCTGGTCTGCAAGGCCATGGAATGTATCATCATGGATCTTATACACAAAGACATTGGTAATCTCCAAACTCTGGACCCCATCCAGTTCGAGTTTGTAAAAGGCAGATCATGTCCCCTAAACCTGGTAGACTTCTTTGAAGTAGTCACCAAAGCCGTAGATGAGGATAAGGTGGTTCACACACCCTGTCTAGATCTCGCCAAGGCTTTTGACACCATCCCCCACTCTGGAATTATAGATAAACTCACTAAACTAGGTATAAATCTTTATGTCACAAGATGGGTTGCCAACAGGCTCACTGACAGAACCCATACTGTAAACGTAGCAGACTGCAAATCCGACTTCAGACCAGTGACAAGTGGAGTACCACAGGGTTCAGTCCTGGGTCCTCTCCTGTTTGGTATCTACTTCTCTGAAGTACAGGCTAACACGGAAAGTCTTTGGTAATGAAGTTCGCAGATGACTGCAAACTAGGAGCCATAATCAAAACTCCTAATGATGTGGACATCCTACAAAAGGGCCTCAAGGAGACAGATGCCTGCTGTCAAAGCCATGGCCTCAAGCTCAATGCCATAAAGTGCATTGTCATCCCCTTTGGTAAAACCTCTGTACCCATGAGCTACCACATAGGTGGTAGTCTACTTAACACTGAAAGTGTGATAAGAGACCTTGGGACACAGGTGGACAGTAGTCTCTCCTTTGATAATCACATCCGCACAGTAGTCAGGAAATCCTTCTACGTTGCACACCTCATCACAAAAGGTTTCTCATCCAGAAAAAAAGAGGTCATTGTTTCCCTCTACTCATCACTCATTAGACCCATTATAGAGTACAATGTCCCTTTTGGTATGTACCTCAGAAGACATCTACAACAACTGGAAAGGCTGCAGAAATACCTCACAAAGAGGATTACAGGCCTCAAACAGATGCCCTACACAGACTGTCTCAAAAAACTCCAGCTTTACTCCATCGCATATCGCCTACTCAGAGGTGATCTCTGCCTAACATACAAAGCTATGTCAAACCCAGAGCTGTTGGACATGTTACACTTAAAGAAATCCCAATCCCTCTGAGCTACACGCTCTAGGGACCTAAACCTTGTCACTACAATAAACAGAACATGCTGGCGGATAGATTCCTGTCCCAGAGACTTCCTATACTCTGGAACAAACTACCTATCTATATCAAACAAAGCTCCTCATTAGCACTCTTCAAGAAAAATCTTGATGATTGGATGGAAAATTGGAAATTCACCCTGGGGATCACCTCTGCGGCTCTGCTCAACAGGAGCACAGGAACACAGGAAAATAATTTTCTTGGGTGGTGAAAGCCAGGGTACCATTTTGGCTAGGTTTATATAGACCCTAGAGTCAATAGCCTAGTACCTAGCTATGAACCTATGATATGAGTAAAGTCCCATTCTTCCGCAAATCTTTTGAACTGTTGGCTTGTAAACTGTGTGCCATTATCAGAAATAACTTTGTGCAGACTACCATGCACTGTAAAGTGATGCTTCATCTTAGTTATGACAGTACATGATGTTAGGCTAGGAAGTAGGTCAATCTCGAACCACCTGGAGTTAGAATCTACTAACACCAAATAATGTTGACCATTCCACTTGAAAATTTGAGTGACTTCTGTTGACCAAGATAGTTCAGGAATCTGGTTTAGCTGAAGTGGTTCCTTCTACTCTTGTGGCTTAGTACGTTTACACACAGAACAAGATGAAAGTGCTCTCTCAATGTCTTGTGACATAGAAGTTCAAAATGCTAGCTCTCTTACCCTTCTTTTGGTACAGTCAATTCCTGGGTGACCACAATGCAAGACAGTAATGTACTCTGGTTGCAAGGACTTTGAAACAATTACTTTCTGACATTTCATAATGATACCTTTGTCAGACAAAATCTCATCTGTGTATGGAAAATAAGGTTTCACTTCTTGAGGTAAACTAGATTGCTTTGATGACCATCCTTGATTGATAAAGTGATTGAGCCTTTGTAAAACTGGATATGTGGCTGTGTGAGCTCTCAACTCATCAAGACATGTTGAAAAAAAAATTCTCACTTACATGACTTCAAAGTCAAGGTTTTCATTCTCGTGCTGTCCTGTTGTGTTTCTGGGTGGTCTGGATAATGTATCAGCAAGATAAAGAAGTTTGCCTTTCTTGTAGACAAGATTTAAATTATACTTTTGCAATTTCAGCATCATACATTGCAGTCTGGCTGGAGCTGAATGCATAGGTTTTCTCAAGATAGTGACTAGACCTTGGTGGTCTGTTTCAATCTCAATAGGTCTACCATAAACATAATCATGGAACTTTGAACATGCAAACACAATTGCCAGAAGCTCTTTCTCGATCTGGGCATACCGCATCTCAGTTTAGGTAAGAGTTCTCGATGCATAGGCAACAGGTAGAATGACTGCACAAAGACCAAATTTCAAAGCATCACAGGAAAGTGTAACTGGCTTAGTATCTGAGAGTTAGTGGACTTGCAATTCTGTATTTCAGAACATCGAATGTTCTTTGGTGTTGCTCTAACCAAGACCATGAAACATCTTTATGTGTCAGCTCTCTGAGTGGTGCTGAAAGTTGGCTCAAGTCTAGAATGAACTTGCCTAGGTAGTTGACCATATCAAGTAAACGTTGCAGGGCTTGAACATTGTCTGGAACTAGCATCTTGAGGATGTCTGTTTGCTTTGAAGGGGATGGTTGTAGGTCTGTACTGGTAAATAAATAACCAAAGTAAGTAACCTCTTGTAGCCTGAATGTCCATTTCTGTGGACTGAGTTTAAGATTTACTTGATGTGCCCCTTCCAGAACTTTTATGAGGTTTCTGTCATGTTCAGCTTCATCATGACCTTCTACTAGTATGTCATCTACTATAATAGCAGAAGGATACCCAGAAATAATTTGCTCTATTGCATGCTCAAAGACTTCACTTACAGAATTTATCCCAAATGGCATTTTCAAAAATCTGCACCTGCCAAACTAAGTACTGAAAGTAGTGAGCAATGAGGAATTTTTTTGTCAATCTGAATTTGACAAAATGAACTCCTTGCATCTAAGACAGAAAAAACAGTAGCATTTGGCATCAAGGGTGTGACTTCTTTGACAGTGCGCATTGGATGATGAGGTCTTTTTAGTGCTTTGTTCAAATCTTGTGGGTCATACATATTCTGATGTTATCTGAGCTTTTCTTATGAGCTACCACCATGGAAGATATCCATTCAGTAATTTCATCCACTCGACAAATTACACCGTGTCACACCATTTTATCTAACTCAGATTTGACTCTGTCCTGCATGGTTATTGGAATTTCATGAGCTGACCTAATAACTGGACCGACATCTGGCTCTAACTTCATGGAGTACACAACTGGAAGCTTCCTTAATTTGTCTTTGAAAAGATCAGCATAGGTAGAAAAAATGTACTGGGTGAAATTAGAGTAGTGGTCCTTTAAGCTGACTTGGTGGACTTCCTTATTAAATGAAAGCAGCCCCATTTTCAAACTGTCTGTGAACCCTAATAATTCAAAAAAAACAGCCACCAGGTACCAAAAGAAACTAGTAAGACAATCCAAGGCACCACAGGACCAAGAATCAGCCGGAATTCTTTTAAAATCCAACTTTAATTTAAGCACAAAAAGCACATAAATGCAGCATTTTCGCTTGAATCACTTCATCAGATGTGGGTCAGAGAACAATTAATGCCTTTTATAATCCTCTAGGACGTTAATTATCCAATAAAAACCATCCAGTTTAAAACAGCATTAATCCTCATGAATATTCATGTTAAAACCTTGCATGCAGAAAAAACACTACTAACCATAAAACTTTGTATAAAATGTTCATCAGTATTAAAAAACATGATATACATTTTACAAACTTAAAAAATACATCACATGAATTTATAAAACCATAAAATGCTTAAATATATTGGATAACTTAAATAACTGGTACGGTGGTAGCGTTGTTACCTCACAGCAAGAGGTTCTCCCATTCGATTCTCGGCTTGACTTGGGAGTGCCTTCTGTGTGGAGTCTGCATGTCCTCCACGCAGTTGGGTAGCATTCGAAAGGCATGTGTGCGTAAATGGGTGTGCCGTCGTTGAAGGTTGGACGTCGAGCTGGCACCTCGACGTTTCGTAAAAATCTACTGCCAATCATTAGCGGACCGGAGTTCCACTGTGGCGACCCCTTACTGGGAAAAAGCCGAAAGACAAACAACAACAACTTAAATAACTTAAAACCATTTGTATTAAAATAAAAGTAAAATGTTTTTAGCACACTCTAGTGGTTAAAGTTAAAATTGCATTAAAATGTGAAAGAAAAGGAAAAGTATCAAATGCACATGAGCAGCTAGTACCTTGTTATATAATCCCATAATTTAGCTACCCTTAGTTTCAACAGGGGTACAAGAGAGAGATTCTCATTTAAACCTGGAGGGGATGTAGCTTGAAGTGTTATTTGCCACCTGAGCTCTTTATATTCTATTTTCTCTTCCCATTGTCCCCCTCTAACATCTTTTTTGACTCCTTCCAACACAAAGAAGGAATAATTAGCACTGATACATATTAACAAATGTTTAAAAAGGGCATTTGTTTCCTTACTGTTTTGCATATCATATAGATGTTTGTATATCCTCCTTTTTAGCTTACGTTCAGTTTTGCCCACATAAAAAGAATGACATACCTCACACAGAGCTAAATAAATAAGGCCATTTGAGTCACAGTTAAAATATCCTTTACTACTTAAAATCACATTTCTACTGTTTAAAATGACTTCTTCCTTGTTCATTATAAACCTACATTGTGAACATCACCCACATTTGTAGGTACCAACTTTCTTCCTTCCATTTGCCTATTTTTTGTCATTTTCTAAGGCATTTTTCATACTTTGTGAGTTTTTATATACAAATTTCTGCTCTGTTTTGGTTATTTGTTCAAAATCTGTGAGATTTTTGAATTTCTCCCACTCATCACTAATAATTTTCCTTACTAATCCACTGCTAGCATTGTATTCTATCACCATTGCTTTACTAAATTGGTTCTGCTGTGAGGAGTCAGTACTATGGTTCTCAGCTAAGGGCTGACCAAGGATAGGTTTGTATTTGTCATTTCTACCTTCCTGCACTTGTTTTGTAATTTCGTCAAGGAACTCTTTTGGATAGCCCCTTGCTGAAAACAATCCCTTGAGAAAATTGCACTCATTCACAAAGTCCTTGGTGTCAGAGATCATACGACTTGCCCTTACATACTGCCCTTTTACTATATTTCTCTTGTAATGAGAAGGATGAGCACTGTTATAGTGCACATAGGAGTTAGTAAAGGTGTTTTTTCTCTGCACCTTTGAATTGAACCTGTTACTTTCTTTATATAGTTCTATATCTAAGTATTGTAGTTTTTCGTCAAAAACGCTGAAGGTGAATTTGAGAAATGGGGTGGTGGTATGTATAAAATCAACAAAGTTCTGAATTCTATTCTTATTGTCCACCCATAAAATGCAGATGTCATCCAGGAACCTTTTGTAGAGGCTCCAACAATCTTTATACATGGAGTCCAGAACATATTTTTCTTCCCATTTAGCTACAATTAAATTAGCGTAGGTGGGTGTGCATGCAGCTCCCATCACCACCACTCTAATCTGTTGGTACAATTCTCCTTTGAAATAAATGAAATAAATGAAACTGTATTTTAAAACTAATTCCATCAGGTTAAGGCACACCAACCTATCTGCCTGTGACATTCCTGTTTCCTCAAATACAATTTCTTCTAACATCTGCATTCCTTCAGAGTGGGGAATGCATGTGAAGAGGTCAATGACATCAATTGTAATGAATGTTAAATCTTTGTTGAACAAACCGTTATGTATATTCCTAAGTAGATCCCAGGAATCTTTTACAATATTTTTCTTTTTTAACCAAATATTTTTTAACTTAGAATCTACCAATTTGGCTAAAGGTAGCGTTTTGGACCCCTTAGCTGAGATAATCGAATCGGTCTCACTGGAGGGTCAGTTTCATTTTTATAAGTTTTGGGTATCCCAAAGATTGTGGGGATCTTAGGTTTCTCAACTTTAAGATAGTTGTAGGTACTGACGTCTATTAACCCTGCCATTAAATGGTCAGAAATAACTCCATCTGTTCTACTGTAAGAAATATTTATTTGATTTCTTGATACACTTTCATATTTATCTGTGTCCATAAGTATTTAATTCATCTGTCCTTCATATATTACAGTGTCCATTAGTACTGTTCCCCCACCTTTGTCTGGTTTCATCACCCTTATGTGTTTATTCAGTCTGAGCTCATCCAGTATAACTTTTTCATTTGTACTTATGCTGTTTTTATATTTAACTTTTGGCATGGCTTTTCAGTTTCTAAAATCCATTCAAAATTATGGATCTGGGGATGTAAAGGTGGGTTGATGGTACTTTTTCTCCTAATGGGCCTGTTAATGTTGTTCATTTGGTCAAACATTAAGCCCAAATTAAGTTTTCTGGTGAATAATTTCACATCAATTAATGTTTTAGTTAAATCACCTTTTCTCTGGGGAATAAATTTCATACCTTTTTACAACAGACTGAAGTGTTCATCTTCTAGTTCAATTTGACTAAAATTGTAAGTGCAGTAACCATCCTTTGCAAACTTATACATATTATTTTATCCTGCTTAATAGGGGCATTATGTTCATCTAAGTCAGGGTGGGGTGTGTTAACCAGTTCTAATAGCTCCCCTCCCCCTTCTTACACCTCTCTGAAAATGTTGTTGTTGGTAATAATTACCATTCTGTTTTCTGATTCTTTCAGATCTTCTTAGAGGTTCACCTTCATTAAAACAATCTGGTTCATTACCTTGTTCACCTATCTGTACTCTGCCTTGACCGTTCTCATCCGTACCATTATTCTCATTCCATTCATAATTTCTAACATAGTTCTGTCATTTGTTCTGGGTTTAGGGTAACTAGTGTTGTGTTGATATTCATAAAGGTCCCTTTCTAATTTTTTGGTTTTCCTCTTTATTAACTCTTCACATTTAGAGTCAACCTCATTCCTTATGACAAAATATTTTTCTTCAGGAATCGTGAAAATTAAATAATTTTTAATTTCTTTATTCAAAGCATCAATGTCCTTATTAATCACTTCTTTCTGCCTATCATTGTCTTTAACCATGGCTTTTAAAATTTCTAACCCACATCTGTTAAATATTTGCAAAAGTTCTTTGTGATATACACTGTCAGGTAATACATTGTTTGGGTATTTACAAACCCTCATTAACCTCCTAGAGGATTATAAAAGGCATTCATTGTTCTCTGACCCACAACTGATGAAGTGATTCAAACGAGAACGCTGGTTTTAATGTGTGCATTTATGTGCTTTTGTGCTTAAATTAAAGTTGGATTTTAAAAGAATTCCGGCTGATTCTTGGTCCCGTGGTGCCTTGGATTGAACCCTAATAATGACTGGATGTGCCTCTTAACTAAGTAAAATAACAACTTCCAGCTTCTTCCAACAGAGTAACATGAAAGTACTACTGAGCCTTCAGTATGAATTTCTTCACCTCCATAAGGAATAAGCTTCACATACCTTGCCAAAGCAAGCCTTTCACCATGACACACTTTAGCAAATGTTTTTGCTGACATAACATTGCACTTGGAACATGTATGAACTTTGAGCTCTATGGGTTTTCCATTTATCTGGACAGTATAAAATACTTCATTCTTTGCCCTTAAATCTGCTGCATTGACTGCTTCATGAAGCACTGACACACCATCAGCATAAAGAGTAGGGTTGCAGCTTTCTAATTGATCAACTTGTTTCTAAAATATTCCCTTTTGATAAAAGAATGCGGGCCTTCTGATTTACAAAACTTTTTGAAATTATTCCATTTATTGCATTTTTGACATTGCTGACCAAAAGCTAAACATTGTTCCCTTTTAGATTTATGACGTCCACCACAGTTGCAACAGTTGAAAATGAAACTGGGTGGGGGCCCATGCTTTGAGTTAGCTGACTCACTCTTATGCTTCACTGAGACTGTGTTAATTCTGGAATGTGCTACAAAATTTTGGGGATTACCAGTGTTTGGTGCAGAAGCTACAGTTGTTGCCATATGCTTGGGCTTGTTCTTTTAGCTATGTATTGCATACTATCAATGTGAGTTTTATCACTGTGCCTTCCAGCGCTATTCTCATTTGTAAGCATATTTGTTTGCTTTTCTGTGAGCTCATATATCTGACAAATCTCAATGGCCTTATTCAAAGTTAAATCACTTTCACAAAGCAAAATCTTTCTCACAGCATCATCTTTAATACCACACACAAGTCTGTCTTTTATCAATTCATCCCTTGAATCACAAAATCTGCATGTTTTAGCCTCATTCCTCAGGTCAGTTATATATGCTGCAAAAATTTCACCAGGCTTTTGATCCCTTGTGTAATATAAGTGCCTTTCCATTGTAACATTTGTCTGGGGGTTACACATTTCTCTGAATTGATGTTTTAAGCACTCGGGGTCCTCCCTTGACTCAGTCTGCACAATATGACAGTTTTCCCCCTCAACTGCAAAGACAGTAGGAGCATGCACAAATGAACATTCTCTTTAAATGGCTTCTGACCCAGCTAAATTAGGGTCTATATCACATAGCTGAAGTCTTATAACTTTGAACATGTAATGTTCAAACCATTATGTTCAAAGTTACAAAACTTCGACTATGGATAAAAAAAAAAAACAACGGAAAATAAAATAAACTGTTTTAAGCAGGAGGAGCAAGCTCCCCTGGACCCCCCAAACCCCTCACTACTTAAACATACCAACTCCAAGATCATATCCCATTGAACAAAATGGAAATCTCCGCTTATGGAGGTTTCCATTCAAATGCTCAAACTTTTACAAATTCAAAATTATGGTTTCGACCATATGAGGTTTGAACTTGTAAAAGTTTGACTACGTGATAGGAACCCGCTAAATTAAATAGAATAAATGCCTTTGTATGGTCATCTTTATCAGAAAATGCAGCCTGTATGAAAATGTTGTACTCTTGCTCAAACACTCTCCCTTTCTCAGCAATATTATTGTCAAACACAAGTGCAATGGGTTTTCTAAATCCATCTGCCATGCCCACAAAGTATGTATAAACGCACTGAAAATATGGCCCTTGTAATTAAATATGAGAAAACTGTTCTGTGAGCTTGTAATAACATTCAAATACACAATAAACTCTTCAAAATACTGTACTTTGTGAAATATACTATATAATGGCTGTATTTTGTGAAATAAGTTTAATCTAATACTGCACAAACATGTGAACACTTTATACACTTCTGATAACTCAGATATCTTTGAGTAATATAAAAAACATTGATTCACTAGGCACATATTGATAATGTGGTAGTTTCCCCTTATCTTATTCATTTTATGCAATTTTGATTTTATTTCAAACATTTTCTGTAGTAATTTGAATATTTTTTATCAATATTGTAGATAGTTTATGCAGCTATTGTTTAGAATGTTCTGTATGCCTCATTTAATATTTTGTGAATAAGAAATAGTGCTGAACAAGTTTTAATATCTGAAATTAATTTCTGACCTGTTTTGTGAAGTATGCACATTGTAGGGATGATTCACTCTTGTATATTCCAGCACTTCCAAGCAAGTGCCTTAAGTCGTTTTAGCCATGCCACCTCTAACACATTGTCCTTTAGACATCCCACTTCTGACACCAAAGCTTCTTGTCCTTCTCTAACATAGATAACAAGCAGGCAGGATATTTTGTTTAGATGCTTTAATAGATAGAAACAAATTTGGATGGATAGCAGCATCATAAAATATAAACAAACTAGTTAACAGACAGACCTTACATACACACATGCTTACATCTTAACAGCTTACTACAAAATGACAGTCAGGCTCACACGTGCTCAGTATTTTTACACTTGTGCAAGCCCTTGAATAACTTTTTAAACATACATCCACACACATTAATCTACAGATATGTGGGAAGACACTAAACAAACAATAATACAAAAACTGAGAAATTGGAAGCTCTGTTAAATGGATATGGAGATCAAGATACAAGCAGCTAAAATGTTTTAGTCCCTTTAGTTTTATACACAGGTCAGGCATATTTTCATTAACCAAAGGAAAAGTTGTGGATGGCAATTAATAAAGAGATTAATGATTTTATCTGGAAGGGGAAAACTGCAAGAGTCAAGTGGGATAAGATGATTCTTCCAATAGAACAAGGCAGTTTGGGATTGTCCAAGTTGAAGGGGTATTTCAGAGCTACACAGTTAAGGCTCCTATACTTAGCACAAGCAGAAACCAATAAATTCAAAGTGAAAAGGGATGATGAAATGGGAGGAAGCTCAAGAAACAAGTAGAGACTGGGATTTTGGGATGCAGATCCTGAAGGAGAATAACAATAACACTACAGAATATTATATTCATAAAACAGAAGAAAGTCTTCCAAGAACTAGGCCAACACAGGAATGGAGAAAGGAGATTCTGGCAATAGGAATGACTGCAATTAGGGATAAAGACAATAGGCAAGAAGGGTTTGGAATGTATTGCAGAAAACTGGCAGAGGAAGCAAGGTATTGAGAATAAATAATCAGAGAAGGAAAAGTAATAGAATGGGAAGAGGCAAAGAATTTCTTTGGACTGCAGGCTAGAGATTGCCTTCCCAATCAAGGATTAATATCAGAGTGCAGGCAAAGAGAAAGAAATAGGGGGATGCTAAGTGAAAGTCTAGCACTGGTAGAGTTTTTAGCATAATCTAGAAGAGAAGCTGCTGTTAAAAAAGGAATAATTAGTACAGCATATACTGTAAAATATTGCATCATAATTATAAGAATCAATCAGAGGTGGTTAGAAAGAATTGGGATGAGAGAATGGATAAGCAATTCACAAAAAACAAAACAATGGGGGGTATATGTATATCTCCCAGATATGAAACAAAGTCTAGAAGATGTAGGCTCTTTGCTTGGAAATGTTTACATAGGTATAGGGTCTATATTAGATCACCGAACGCTTAAAAAAGCGAACGGTGATTAATCAACCCAATGTAAGTGAAAGCTTACAATTTTGAACTGTCAGAACAGCGATTTTTTTCCCTAGGGGAAAAAAACGCTGTTCCAACAAAAAAAAATAAATAAATGAAACACTTTAAACATTACAAGTAGGGGGCTTTGCCTCCACACCCCCCTACTTAAATATACCAACTCTGAGACTGCACTACAGTGCCGTAAATGGCAAAGTAATGAAGCGGCCAAGCAAATTCTTTCCCAGGGAAATAATTTGCTTAAAAGCTGCTTCAATATTTTGCCATTTCAGGCTTTTGAGTTCGACCAAGACGCATTTTTTCAAATGCATCTTTGGTCTTCTAATAGGGAACCAGGCACTTTTGTACTCCAAGTAGGATCCAAAGAATTTTTCCTCAGGTAGATGGCAAATGTTGGAGGTGTGATGGGAAAAAAAAGTGATTGGGAACATATTTTCTAGGAGTGTAATGAGTTGGCAGACTTTAATGATTCCCTGCAAGGTATTCTGGCTGATATACTGGGTGAACAAATTGGTTTAACTAAGGAAATCATTTTTTTTAGCTATGATGCAGAATCAGAATTGCCAAGGGCTTCCAAAAAACAGTTACTAGAAAATGGAAATCAAAGTCTAAACCAACTATACTAAAAACAGTGAATATGCAGTAGTAACTAGGATAAATCAACTGGAATTGAGATCATTAGAAAATAAAAAAATGGGAATTGTAAGAACATTACATGCAGAGGAGGAATGAGGTTTAAAAGAAGGCAGGATTTGAATGAGCTATGTAATGTTTGACTGGCAATGACGGGAAAGATTGTAAGTGATGTATAATGTTTTCAACTAAAATGATGTCAGTATGGTTTGTGATGTATAATGTTTGCAACTAAAATTATGTCAATATGGTCTGTTTTCATTTACATAAATGCATGATTGCCTATGTCATATGTGATAATTTAATAAAAATGTTTCTTGTTTAAAAAAAGTTTGAGGTTTTGTCAGTAGTGAAACCTAGGATATAGTATGTGATAATGTTTTGGTGAAGCTACTGTTTAACGAAGTAAGGGGGGAAGTTATTTTGGTTATGCTGTTAGTTCTGGAGGTGAATAGCATGAGTTTAGTTTTGCTGGGATAATATACAAGGTTTCAGTCTTTAGTTATGTTTCTATACATAATAAGGAACACTTGGAGATATATTGTAGTTCTACCGTTTTGATGGTGGAATTGTCTGCATATTGAATAATGGTCAAGTTGCTTTTGTTAGACAAAAGGTCATTTATGAACATATTGAATAATAAGGGACCTACAATGGAAAAATGCTGATGCAACTTGAAACCATCTGGTGCTTTATATCTTGTTGGTGAGGTAGGATTTGAACCAGGGGAAGGAAGAGTAGTCGAGGAATAGCTGTAAGAGATTGTTAAGGAGTTTGTAGTGAGAAACTGTACTGAATATCTCAGACAAGTCAAGAAAGACTGATGGCACTAGATTGTTCTTGCTCCTTTGGCAGTGGATGGTGTTCAGAAATATGTACAGTATATACTGTTAGTGGCAAATCCATACTGAGAATGAGACAGAGAAGACTGTTACTGAGAAGAAATGAAGTTGTCGGACGTATACAATTTTCTTGTATTTTGGAGAGAAAGGCTAAAATGGCAATTAGCCTACACTAGTTTAACTCAAAAAGTGTTACATTCTTGTGAAGGCAAAAGATGTAGGATTGCTCCCAACTGTGAGGAAAATGCAATTCCGGTATTGATCTTTTGAAAGAAATGGAAATGGAGTATGCTATGGCATTAGCAGCTACTTTAAGATAGATGTATACTATATGTTTGCATGTGTGTGTGTACATGTGTGTGTGTGTGTATGTGTGTGTGTGTGTGTGTGTGTGTGTGTGTGTGTGTGTGTGTGTGTGTGTGTATATCTATATATATATATATATATATATATATATATATATATATATATATATGTGTGTGTGTGTGTGTGTGTGTGTGTGTGTGTGTGTAGATACACTAGACAATCACGACATACTGAAATGTGGAAATTCAGTATGTTGAGACTGAATAGTGGAAAGTGCAGTTAACCGAAAATACATTATGCTGAATGTGCAAATGTCGAATCCGCAGCTATCGTGGTGTCGCATTCATAACATGTGGTGTGGTTTGTGGATTTATCTGGGGTTTCAGGTAAGTGTTGTGTGTTTAAGGATATTGGGTAGGGATTTTAGTGTGTGTGAGTGTATGCGGTGGTGTTTTTTGTGTGTTTAGTGTGATCTCAGAGTTAGAATATATAAATAGGGGGTGTGGGGGGGCAGGGGGCTTGCCCCCCTGCTTATAGGTAGATTAGGTGTGTTTGTGTGTGTTGTTATGTTTGTTTAGTTAAGTAGGTGTATGTGTGTGTGAGTATGTCCTGGTTTGTGTATGTGTGTGTGTGAATGGTCGCAATTGTAGTATTCGTGATTGTGGGTTTTCGACTATTCAGTCTTGACATACTGAAATTCGACATTTCAGTATTTTGAGATTGTATAGTGAATATATATATATATATATATATATATATATATATATATATATATATATATATCTATGGGTCTGCTTTGAAATCCTGATGCCCAGAATAGCGACGTTCAAAATCCTGAGATGAGACGCATGAAACTGCGACAACACGAATGTTGGACTTTTACTGGGGTAACTAAATACTTTTTCAGCATGCTCTTTTCTCCACTGTAGTACAATCCTGGAGTTGGTATATATAGTTCGGGGGTGTAGGGGCACAGCCCACCACACTGGGGGGGGGTGGTGAGCATAGCCCTCCCACCCAACTAGGTGGGTTTTACTTACCTTGGCGTGAGTTTCATTTCCATTTTGCCAAGTGTTTACTTACCTTGGTAAATATCTGACATTTGAATTTCTGTAGTTTTGTGATTTTCATCTTGGGATTTTAAACGTCAATATTCTGGGCATTGAGTTTTCAAAGTAGACCCATACAGATATATATATATATATATATATATATATATATATATATATATATATATATATATATGTAGATAGACAAATATAGATATAGATAGATATAGATAGAAAGAAGTATTTATACATGCATATGGATAGATAGATATAGATTGATATATAGATACAGATATACATATAGATAGAGAAATAGATATAGATATAGTTATATAAAGTCTTACCTTTGTGAAGCAAATTGACTTACAAGATTGAATTACAAAACTATGTTGCTTTGCTTTTCATAACAGTCTTTTTTATCAGTACACTGTCTTTCTTACTGCTTCTTTCTTCTTTACATAGTTGTTTTGCTATTACATAACTTTTATTTACTTTCAAGAAGAACATTTTGCAATCTATAAGAAATGTGATTAAGTCTTTTCAGTTTCACCATAACTCACAGCATATGAACAGTAAAAAAAAAAAAAAAAAAAATACTGAAGAATGTTCTAAGCGGAACACCTGTGGGACAGATGTGCCCAAAGTGAAGAACTGCCCTACCAGTTTAAGCGATCTTAACTGAATGATTTCTTAGGCACTGAGAAACATGGCAACAGAGTATGAATGAAACGACTATACATTTTCAAACCAACTGCTGTTTGAGGAGTATTGCAATAATGTAGGCTGCATAAAACTTTTGTATTGCACGTATCAGTACACCCTCAGCAACACTGCAGTACATCTGTTCAGAGCAAACCTGTTATGATATACCATCCAACAGATTCATTAAGTCATCTGTTTTTGTCATATTACTCATTTTTGAAACATCTGTCACTTCTAGAATTCTGATGACAAGTATACACAGCCTTTAATAGAGCCAAGCAGGCTTACAAATAAGGAGACTGCAACATGCTTAGAAAATGATGTAAATAAAGTGTGTTATTGTTAGATTATGCATAATTAAGCACATTTGGGTAATTACAAAAACATCTAAATGGTAAACGTTTTCATTTTTCTTTGAATCAAAAAGAATCCTTAGAAATTTCCATTATTTAATATTAAATTCTGGCAGGTCTGCTAAATGAAAAAAGGTTTTCAGATTTTAACCTCACATTCTGTTTCATTATCAAATGATTTAAACATTAAAATCTGAATAACAATAACCCATTAGAAATAATCCTTATTTAAGCCAAAGACCCAGGAGTGAGAAAGACCTGTCTTCAGCAACATAGTTAAATCTAAATGCAGCTGCTACACTTAAATGGAGAAAAATTAATGCATTCACTTGCCAACTGTTTTAAAATTCTTGGGTTACTGTATGCCTCTCAGTGAGTGGACTAATTAAAGAGATACAGCCTGTTAAATACTTAATTGTACCATTCTAGCAAATGTTGTTAAATCACCTATTTCCTAGGCTGTAATTACACCCACCATTTCCATATGTGTGTGTATATACACACACACACACACACACACACACACACACACACACACACACACACATATATATATATATATATATATATATATATATATATATATATCTACACACATTAAGGAATCGTCCACATCTCATGTAAAATTACCGAGCTATAGTCATTTGATGACAGACAGAAGAAAATGACAATAACCTCAGAATCTGTGGACAAAGGCAATGTATCTACTGTTGTGCAAAAACAATGTTATTAGGTTTTAAACTATGAGGGATAAACAAGATTCAGGCAGTTATTCTGAAGTCAAATAAACAGCTGTTTTTATATCCCTTTCTGCTGCATAATGTGTAACAAATGATGTACTTCTCAACTGTACCTCATTATGAGGAATAGTTCCACATTTTGACTTGTTTAAAGTATGTGCTCCATGCTATTGAAAGGATTAGGATTTTAACCATGCTTTGAGTTTCCTAGTTGGAGTTGCTAGCAAGCTTTAACACATTTTTTTTCCACATTGTGAGAGGTAGTATTCCACATTTGCAGATGGAAGATTAACAGTTATGAGCTCAGGATATGAGTACTGAATAAAACTATGTGAAAGTTTGATCTAAATTTCTCTAATACAACTACTTCTACAAACTGCTTTATTCTTGCTTTATAACAGGAATAAATAAGAATATAAGTGCTTTATTCCTGCTATATGCTTATTTCATTTAATGCCTAACAAGTCTTTTGATAATACTGAAAGCCTTGCAACAAATTGCATTATTCTTACGGCATTCAACACCTCAGTCTTTGAACTGGTTTTCCAGTTGTTAAATCTATTAAACTGTCTATTGTCAAAGAGGACCAGTTAATCAGTCCAGCTATCCTATTAACAAAAAGGCAAATGAATATGTAAATAAATGCAATCTTACCAAAAGTCTTCACAAGATCCAAAGTTAGACAGCATCCAGTCTCCATCAATTTAATACTTTTTAGTAGATTCAGAGAGGAACAGATCAATTATTCTTTCAGAAACAGCCCTCAGTACTTGACCTTCCTTTTTATCTTAAAACAAAAAATGAAAGTTATTTCTGTTTCTGTTGTCAATTGAAACTTCCTTGCTTGAGAAAAAATGATAAATCTGTTAAAAAAGGTTCAATTACAGCTTCTGGCATTATGTTGGAAACTGTTAGACTGACTCCTCTAGGTAAGGTACATCCAGACAAGAATGCTTCCCTTATCCTTGACAAATCTGGTCTAGCTACTTCCAGATCTGACCCACTCTCTGTCTTCCCTGTTTTTGATTATGACAGGTAGAAAGATGTCATGTTAAACAGGCCAAGTGTTCTGCAACCTGTTCCACTTCCCCATCTATTGGCTGAAGGGATTTATTGTTAGCTTTTTCTCCCCAACATTATGTCTCCAAGTATCCAGTCAACAGTACTGCAGTTTTTTTTCCTGGGTAATCCTTGCCAGGAGGATGCCAGCCCTGTCCTTGAAGTTGCTAATTCTGTCGCTGAAATCCAGTATAGGTGCAGTGTACAGTGGTGCTGGTTTCAATGATATCTGGTTCTGCATCAGTATTCCCAACAGGGGTTGGAGGCTGGCATAATGGTTAAGGTGTTTGCCTCACAGGCACAATGTACAGGGTTTAATTCTCACCTCTGAGAGAAACTGAATAAGCTTAAGACAGACCACAAAGACAGCTAGCCTAGTACTTACCTACAAACCAATGTAAAATACTGTCAATAACCATTTTCTCAATACCAGCGGTGTTCACAATACTTGTGCAAGGCATAGTACCTAGGTGATGATGACAGTGCTATTCTGGACATGCATGGGTTCTGAGCCCAAAGTCTCTTATCTTTGTTGCAGATTTCAGTCTCAACTTCAGCATAGATGTGAGCACCTTACCTTTGTTTTTTCTCAGTGCTGTATATTCCACCCTGAGTGCAAGTACCTGTAATGCCAGAACACCCTTTGCATGAGCCTCAGCCTTCCAACTTGCTGCTCCTCATCAGGGCAAAGGGATTAAAACCTCACTGGTGTCTCCTGTTTGTAATCTTCCACAAAGAAGGTTTCTTTTTCTTTCTTAGACTTCATCCCACAGAGACCCAGAGAAGCCCAGTATAACACAAAACCTTTAGATTCGCCTTCACCGCCCTCGGTTGCTACTAATGAGAAAGATGCATCCCTCTTATCCCCAAGAGGAACATGTTTGTGGAGTGTTTAAAACTGATGAATCAGTGTGATAGATACCATATTAACTCCATGCTCTAAACACAAAAGAGGCTTCAGACAAACACCAGGTCTACTCAGTAAATACCACCAAAGCTGTTTGTGAGTACCATGATGTGATACAGCAAGACCCCTAACATGGTACAGTAAGACCTCAGAGAAAGCCATCTGCATCCTCCAACCCTCTACAGAGTAGGCTTTTTGGTCAGAACTTCTTAAAATTTGACACTCTTGTTTCAACGTAGCCCTTAAAGAGGCCCTGATACTGCAGAGCCTAGGTATTCACTCCACAGAAACAGAATCAATAGTGATGGACAGGTTATGGGACCTGATATTGGGATTAAAGCCTTGACTGCACCAGGGATGACTTGTATTTAACTAGTGGAATGGATGCTGAAAGAATTAGGCAGTGGAGAATAGGAGTGAATGGCTGATGCCATTTTGACCATCCTGGGTGAAGGAAAGCAACTAAGTTCTTTTTGGTGCCCCAAGAAACAAATGACCTCAGGTGAATTTATACTTAAGCATTCTTAACACCTTTTTCTCCAAATAAGCCTTTTATATGATCACAATGCAGTTAGTTTTTCCCTGACTATATAAAGGAGAATGTATATGCTCTTTAACTTCCAAGATGCCTATGTACACGTTAGGGTCATCAGTGAGTCAAAAAGTTACATATTTTTGGGTATGAGGCAGACATTACCTGTTGTGGATGCTTCTATTTGGTTTTCCCTTAACCCCAGGAGCATGTTCCAAATGGGTAAGTATGGCAGAAGCCCACCAAAGGCTGCAGGGAGCTACAATCGTCCCATACATGGTTGACCAACTCCTAGCTGCTTAATTGCATCAGTCTTAAACTGCCTTTAGAAGTTGCTAATCAGCAGATTCTACTGTGTATGCATTGAAGGAAACCTTGCAAAGTCCTGACTGACTTGAGTCTGAACTAGTAATAAACCACAGTTCACCTGGTAGGAGCCCAATCCTTTAATAGAAAATACAATAAAATAACATGAGCGCTTTCGTCTGTAAAAATACAAACTTCATCAGATAAAATCCCACTGATGCTGAAAACTTTATATAGAAATGTTTATCCAATAAGGTTTTACATTCAATAAATCAATTAATCAATTTAAAATCTTAAAAAGGCAGTGTGCATAGGTGACATATTGATACATCAAAACCAAAAAGCCTGAAAAGGCTAAAATACACCTAGTTAAAACAACATTAAGTTAAAAATGCTATAGTTGAAAGTAATATATATATATATATATATATATATATATATATATATATATATATATATATATATGTGTGTATATATGTATGCATTGTGTTGGTGTAAATATGTGTTTCTAAAAGGAACTTAAACTAATTCAAACTATGTTGGCCTTGCCTGCTAAAATGGCTTTAATGTTGATATATTCATTTAAACCAGGGAAGATGTTAGATTTTAATCTTAGTTGCCATCTTATCTCCTTCTGCAACAACATATTTTTAGGATCTCCCCCTCTAATTTCCACATCCACTGTATCAATGATTCCAAATTTAAATGATGGAGAAAAATGACAAGAAGTGGTGTGTTTGTATAGGGCACTCGTTTCCTTTTTAATTTTCATGTCGTTTCTGTGTTCATAAATCCTTTCTTTCAAATGACGCTCCGTTTTGCCCACGTAAAAACATGGGCAATGACAACAGGTTGCCAAATACACTACCATGGAGGTGTTACAATTGCCCCTACAGAATTTTACTATGCTATTCAGACCATTATTCAAATTAATGCTATTTGAAGTGTTGATAAAAGAACATTGGGCACATCTGCCACATGGGTGGGTACCCCTGGTGTTCCTATGAGAGTGGTCCCTTCCTTCCAGTGTTCTCTTAAAGTTATTACCCACTCGATGAATGAAAGTAGGTTTATTACCTACGATTTCTATTATTTCAGTATTTGTCTTAAGTATAGACCAATTTTCTTATAAAATCCTCTTAAAATTCAAAGAAAAATTGTTATGTTGGATGGAACAAGATCCCGAAAACTCTTTAGATCTAACTTCTGATGTACCTGTAATCGAATTGGGATGCCCAAGTAAAGGTTTAAAATGTGTACCCCATCCCTGATAGACCTCCGTCAATATCTCAACAACTAACTCACTGGGGTAACCCCTTTCACAAAACATTTTGCCCAGGTTAATAAATTCTTGTGTAAGGTCATCAAAATTAGATGTCATCCTCGCCACTCTGACAGCTTGACCTTTTACAATACTTTTTTTCTGAAAGTAAGGATGTTGGCTGTCAAAGTGGAGATAACTGTTACACCAGGTTGGTTTTCTGTATACTTGGGATTTAAAGCCACTAGGAGTTTTTGTAAGTGTAATATCTAAGTAATTAATAAATTCCCTATTGGCTTGATAGGTAAAAGACAGAAAAGAGGTAGATTCATTGATATGAGACATAAATTGGTCAAACTCTTCCTGGGTCCCTTCCCAAATAACAAAAATGTCGTCCAGGAATCTGAAGTAGGCTTTAATTTTAGCAAAGAATGCACTCTCAAAAATGTACAGAGTTTCCCATTCTAATAAAACCAAGTTAGCATAAATGGGGGCGCAAGCCGCCCCCATGGCCACTCCACTTACTTGTTTGTAAAAAACTCCCTCAAAATTAATAAAATTGTTATCCAAAACAATTTCCATTAATTCTAATAATAAACATTTCCTATCCAGTGTTAATTCTGAATACTTGTGAATGCTTGCCTCAAAAAGTTCAAAACCGTCCTTCCTTGGGATACAAGAAAATAAGTCTTTCACATCAATAGTGATAAAAAGACTCTCTTTAGCCCATAAATCGTTATTAATTCTTCCCAAAAAATCCCATGAATCCTTAATGAGATGTTTGTGTTGATTAGCAATTTTTTTAAAATTTTGATCAATGAATACTGCTAGAGGATGAGTTTTGGATCCACGAGCGGAAACTATAGGTCTAAATGGAGGTTGATCGATATTCTTATGAATTTTTGGTATCCCAAAGAAACCAGGAATGGCGGGGTGAAGTTGTCAGAGAAAATGATAAGTAGTCTGGTTAATACGCTGTTCAACTAGATATTCCTCGAGAAGAAAATCTATTCTATTGTAAGCAGTCTGAATCTCATTGTAAGAAACCAAACAATATGTATCATCTGCGTACATATTTTTGGGTATGAGGCAGACATTACCTGTTGTGGATGCTTCCATTTGGTTTTCCCTTAACCCCAGGAGCATGTTCCAAATGGGTAAGTATGGCAGAAGCCCACCAGAGGCTGCAGGGAGCTACAATCGTCCCATACATGGTTGACCAACTCCTAGCTGCTTAATTGCATCAGTCTTAAACTGCCTTTAGAAGTTGCTAATCAGCAGATTCTACTGTGTATGCATTGAAGGAAACCTTGCAAAGTCCTGACTGACTTGAGTCTGAACTCCTAACCTTTACTGACTGCATTACATATATACCATACCATGCCATTGAATGCTATGCACATCTATCTCTATAGACTAAAGTTTTCATGATAACAATTTATATTGAAGGTTTAGCTCTGGCAGACCTAAAATCCCAAGGATTTACAGTAGTGGCTGTAGCAATGGTACCCTGTGCTAGACGTCCCATGAAGGTGTTTCAGTGGAAAGTCATGGTACAGTAGTCTCAGACTTCAGACCCTATGTTCTGCAGACAGATTTTCTCCCATGTAAGTTCATACCTATATCATACCTGACCAAGGACCCTTCATCATCTTCCTACCTTTACATCTTTTTCAAAAAGATCTCCAAACCTTCTTTAAATTTCAAATTAAATGCACATACTTTGGATGCATCACTGAAATTTCTGACTCTTCAGTTTATTTGCCCTATCCTTACATTCACTCACAAGTCCCATTTATAACACTGGGATACTGGTACCTAGGGCAATTTATAATAGCAGCTTTTTGACCTATTTTGGACACTTTGAACATCAACAAATTTTAATCTAAAGTTTATGACTATATTAATCACTTTTTGCATTTCTACCTATTCTCTTGTTATAACATTATGCATGTAGGTATATATATATATATATATATATATATATATATATATATATATATATATATATATAAAACCCAGCCACTGGGGATGCACAAGCCAGTGCATTTCTTTGTGCCGGTCCCAAGCCCGGATAAATGGGGAGGGTTGCGTCAGGAAGGGCATCCGGCGTAAAACTTCACCAAAACATTTCATGCAGTCACCAAAAAAATGTTTATACTGGATCAGTCAAGGCCCGGGTTAACAACGACTGCCACCAGTACTATTAGCCTACAGGGTGCTGGCAGAAATTGGGCTACTGTTGGCCGAAGAAGAAGAAGAGGCGGAAGACATGGCTGAAGGCAGGAAGAGAGGAGAAAGGCTGGGACTGTGGTAGTGAGGGTCGGAACTTTGAATGTTGGCAGTATGACTGGTATAGGGAGAGAGTTAGCTGATATGATGGACAGAAGGAAGGTTGGTATATTGTGTGTGCAAGAGACCAGATGGAAGGGGAGTAAGGCTAGGTGTATCGGAGGTGGGTTAAAATTGTTTTATCATGGTGTGGATGGGAGGAGAAATGGCGTAGGAGTTATTCTGAAGGAACAGTATGCTGAGAGTGTTTTGGAGGTGAAAAGAGTGTCGGATAGAGTGATGTTTATGAAGCTGGAAATTGATGGTGTAATGATGAATGTTGTTAGTGCGTATGCTCCACAAGTTGGGTGTGCAAAGGATGAGAAAGAAAAATTTTGGAGTGAATTGGATGAAGTGGTGATGACTGTACCCAAGGGTGAGAGAGTGGTGATTGGAGCAGATTTCAATGGGCATGTTGGTGAAGGGAACAGAGAGGATGAGGAAGTGATGGGTAGGTATGGTGTTAAACAAAGGAATGCAGAAGGTCAGATGGTAGTGGATTTTGGGAAAAGGATGGACATGGCTGTGGTGAATACATATTTTAACAAGAGGGAGGAGCATAGGGTGACATACAAGAGTGGAGGAAGATGCACACAGGTAGATTATATCTTATGTAGGAGGGCCAGTTTGAAGGAGATTGGAGACTGTAAAGTGGTGACCGGAGAAAGTGTAGTTAGGCAGCATAGGATAGTGGTTTGTAGGATGACGATGGTTATCAAGAAGAGAAGGAGGAGTGTGAGGGTAGCACCAAGGATCAAGTGGTGTAAACTGAAAAAGGGTAATTGTGAGGTGGAGTTCAGGATGAGTTAAGGCAGGCACTGGGTGGCAATGAAGAGTTACCAAATAGCTGGGTAACTACAGCAGAGCTAGTAAGGGAGACGGATATAATGTAACATCTGGAGAGAGGAAGGACGACAAGGAGACATGATGGTGGAATGAGGAAGTACAGGAGAGTATACAGAGAAAGAGGTTGGCAAAGAAGAAGTGGGATTGTCAGAGAGATGAAGAAAGTAGACAGGAGTATAAGGAGATGTGGTGCATGGCAAAGAGAGAGGTGGCGAAGACTAAGGATAAGGCATATGAAGAATTGTATGAAAGGTTGGACACTAAGGAGGGAGAAAATGACCTGTACCAATTGGCTAGACAGAGGGACCGAGCTAGGAAAGATGTGCAGCAGGTAAATGTGATAAAGGATAATGAGGGAAACATACAAGCAAGGAGAGTGTGTTGAGGAGATGGAAAGAGTACTTTGAGGGGTTGATGAATGAAGAGAATGAGAGGGAGAGAAGATTGGATGATGTAGGGATAGTCAATCATGAAGTACAATGGATTAGCAAGGAGGAAGTAAGGATAGCTATGAAGAGAAATGAAGAATGGTAAGGCTGTTGGCCCAGATGACATACCTGTGGAAGCATGGAGGTGTTTAGGTGAAATGGCAGTGGGGTTTTTAACCAGATTGTTTAATGAAATCTTGGAAAGTGAGAGGATGCCTGAGGAATGGAGAAAAAGTGTTTTGGTATCGATTTTTAAGAATAAGGGTGATGTGCAGAGCTGTAGTAACTACAGAGGGATTAAATTGACCAGTCACAGCATGAAGTTATGGGAAAGAGTAGAGGAAGCAAGGTTAAGAAGGGACGTGATGATTAGTGATCAGCAGCATGGTTTCATGCCAGAAAAGAGCACTACAGATGTGATCTTTGCTCTGAGAGTGTTGATGGAGAAGTACAGAGAATGTCGGAAGGAGTTGCATTGTGTTTTTGTAGACTTAGAGAAAGCATATGACAGGGTGCCTAGAGAGGAGTTGTGGTATTGTATGAGGAAGTCAGGAGTGTCAGAAAAGTATGTAAGAGTGGTACAGGATATGTACAAGGGTAGTGTGACAGTGGTGAGGTCTGCGGTGGGAGTGACAGATGCATTTAAGGTGGAGGTGGGGTTACATCAAGGATCAGCTCTGAGCCCTTTCTTATTTGCAATGGTGATGGACAGGTTGACAAACGAGATCAGACAGGAGTCCCCGTGGACTATGATGTTTGCAGATGACATTGTGATCTGTAGTGAGAGTAGGGAACAGGTGGAGAAGACCCTGGAGAGATGGAGATATGCTCTAGAGAGAAGAGGAATGAAGGTCCGCAGGACTAAGACAGAATATATGTGTGTGAATGAGAGGGAGGATAGAAGAATGGTGAGGCTGCAAGGAGTAGAGGTGGCGAAGGTGGATGAGTTTAAATACTTGGGGTCAATAGTTCAGAGTAAAGGTGAGTGTGGAAGAGAGGTGAAGAAGAGAGTACAGGCAGGATGGAGTGGGTGGAGAAGAGTGTCAGGAGTGATTTGTGACAGACGAGTACCTGTAAGAGTGAAAGGGAAGGTCTACAAGAGGGTAGTGAGACCAGCTATGTTATATGGGTTGGAGACAGTGGCATTGACAAAATGGCAGGAGTTTGAGCTGGATGTGGCAGAATTAAAGATGTTAAGATTTGCATTGGGTGTGACGAGGGTGGACAGGATTAGGAATAAGTATATTAGAGGGTCAGCCCAGGTTGGAAGGTTTGGAGACAAAGCCAGAGAGGCACGATTATATTGGTTTGGACATGTGCTGAGGAAGGATGCTGAGTATATTGGGGAAAAGATGCTAAGGATGAAGCTACCAGGTAACAGGAAAAGAGGAAGGCCTAAGATAAGGTTTACGGATGTGGTGAGAGAGGACATGCAGGTGGTTGGTGTGACAGAGCAAGATGCAGAGGACAGGAAGAAATGGAAACAGGTGATCTGCTGTGGTGACCCCTAACGGGAACAGCCGAAAGAAGATGATGATGATGATGATGATATATATATATATATATATATATATATATATATATATATATATATATATATATATACATAGAGAAAGAGAGAGAGAGACACACACACACACACACACACACACACACACACACACACACACACACACACACACACACACACACACACACACACAGGCACAGCGCATTAAAGTTCCTCTACATAACCACAAAGCAATGCTTACTGTTTACTAACTGCATACATTTTGAATCTGCCTTACATCCCTCTGTAATTAACTGCTTCTATTTTTAATCAACTGTTCCTCTACAAAGGTCAATGTCTTTGTTCATAATTTCTCAAACTGTTTCTAATCTGTTACATAGTCATACCAAAAATGCCAATAAGCACCGCTACAAAGCAAATGCTCCCGTTTGATGAAAGATAAAGAAACAAATAACCAAGACAAAGTACATCCATGGGAGCAAACCACGACTGTTCTATAACAGTCCCAAGAGTAAAAAGCAGTCTAGCAAACTCTCCAATGAATGCTGCTGAACGCAGTGAATACGTATAAAAAACCCTTTATTGAAAACACGGTAAGCACTTTCACCATATAGGCTTCGTCAGCCCATAAAAATAAGAAGAAACATCAGCTTATATATGATACTTTTCATACTTAATTAATGACATCACTTCCTACATCCCAATTAATTGGGCTACTGCTCAAGAGCATTCATTCTATACATTCAAAATAAATCTAAAGTGGTATATACCTAGCAAATACGATAAATCTAAAACAGTGCATCCCTAACAAAAACAATAAAATTTAATGCATCATATAAAAAATGCTTTAATACATCATATAAAAGAAACAAAAAGATATAAAAATATCATAAACTAAATGACGTATATATAATATATTTTATGCAAAATATATAAATATATATACATAAAATGTATAAAATATATAATAATGCTACTTTCATTTAAAGCCATGTGTCTAACACCTAATATTGCACTTAATAAAAATAGCCAATCCTACGCATTATATTTACTAAATTATACTATAACTTATCTAACTGCTTTTAGCCTCCTGTTATATAACATAGGCTTTAAAGGAACTTTATCACCCGGTCTCAGTGATAAAGTTGATGTTTCTTCTTATTTTTATGGTCTGATGAAGCCTATATGGTGAAAGCGCTTACCGTGTTTTCAATAAAGGATTTTTTATATGTATTCACTGCGTTTAGCAGCATTCATTGGAGAGTTTGCTAGACTGCTTTTTACTCTTGGGACTTTTATAGAACGGGCGTGGTTTGCTCCCGTGGATGTACTTTGTCTTGGTTATTTGTTACATAGTCATGACAGTTAAGGGACCCCTTAGGAGTCTCATTTACTTATTTTATAAACTAAATTAAACTAAAATAAAAAAAATTCATCCACATGTTGTTCATGCCAATTATGAAAAATTAGTGGATTTTGATTTTTGTTGTATTTACTATACAGACGATCTAAGTGCATGCCATACCTCTCAACCTCTTAGTGCAAGAAATCTGGACAAAGCCTAAAATAATGGGGGCAAAGGTCCAAAAATTGGGAGAGATTTTAAATATTTCTCTTATGAACTTAGAAAGTTGATAGAATAATAGGATTTGTGTTAAAATGCATTTCTGAAGGCTATGAATTTTGAAACTCAAATGTAGGCCATTATTTAATGACTTCAGTCCTCAGTGATTTACCAGAAAACCACACATAGTTTGAGAAACAGACCAAAAATATGAGGCAAAAGTCTGGACAGTTGAGAGACATGGTGTCTTGATGATCTTTCAGTAAATTCTAATAGTTTTAATATTGTCTTTAACCAGTCTGTTTTGTGATTAATGCAGAAACGGCCATATTTAACTCTAGTCCCAGCATTCAAAACCACAATATTAATTTCTCCCACATAGTACTCAGTAATGCATGGTTCATGTCTGTCTCAGATGAATAACTTCAGTCTTCTTCTGCTGTAGATCTCCTATTTTATAACTTCTAAGTTGGAAAATATCTTCCAAAAGTCTACTGCCTCATAAAACATGTATAATCCAGATTATTTCTGCTGACTTGCAAAAAATGTTCCATAGGAATACTACCTATCAAGTTTTGTATGGAAGCTGTCTGCCCTTAAAATATTAATGTCACTACATTCGAGGTATCATCTTGATGTGAATTTTACCACAGTGTTTTTTTTTTTTAATTTTTTTTTTTTTTTTTTGATAACAGGATCTGTTAGTCCACCCAGAGAGTTAGATATTTGTTAAAAACCAAACAGCTATGGGCCAACAGAAAAATAATTAGACTGTCAAAAGGGATAATTATTGCGAGTCGGAGCTCACATATACTGAGCTTATTGGCAGACATACAGTTCTGACCATCATATAAGTGTAACCATGTTTGTTGTGGACCCATGATGCCGGCCCTTTCAGTTCTAATATGTATGAAAAAATCAGCGAGGAATGTGACAAACTTACAAAATGCTAATACTCAAGATATCTTTTTTCAGAAAGCTTATTTTAAGTTAGCAATATTATTTGTATGAAATCATGCCTGCAATTCTTTGCAATTATTCCCCTATTTTATTAGCTTATTTATTGTATTTTACTTAGCTATTTATATTTGTAATAAATTTTGACTGCATGAAAATGAAAACCTGTGGAAAAAAAATTGTAATCTTGCAACTTTCTACCACAAGTTTTGAAAGAATAAAACAGTGAATGTAAAGACCGTGGAGATGTATTGTCGCAGCTAACTTTCAGCACACCTTCCACATCCCTCACAGATGAGCACAAGCTCTGTGACCACACCCATCATCAACATAAACCCTTCACACCACCCTTTGAATGTTATTTATGTCTTTACACTAGATATGAAGGCAGTGCCATACATGCAGAACAAGTGACTATCATGGCCTCATAATCACCATCACACATAAATATTTCTTTTGATCCAGTGCAGATCTTATCTCTATTGAAAAAATGGAGGTGAAGTAATTTACATAAATTTAGGCGTAACAGTCTGCTGTTCAGATATGTCATAATACCACAAGAGTAAGTACATGTTCCATACCCAAAATAAAAATGAAGCTCTTCAGTCTGCTGAGTCACCGTGGAATTACTTGACAAGCTCTGCTCCTGACAATGCAGTACAAGTGGCTGATTATAATGGAGAGTGCTGCACTGACCATTCTGTAATTTCATGCCTGCAGTTCTCCTAAAACATTAGTGGAAATTAGTTTAAATCTGTATAATTATCCTGTACAAAACAAACATATTCTGATACACTACATGTTCTATATCAGAAGATATAATAAAGGAAAGTGAATGAACCAACTAAGGTACTATATCATTGTTTACTCTGTCTGCCTGAAACTTTACAGAAGACTTCTTGGTCAGTTCCAGTATGTGCGTAGATGTGCGTAAAGTATTTTTATTACACTGAATTTATAATCACATTAATTAATGCTGACAAACATACATAGGTACCCTGACCATGATGTAATCTGTACCCATGCTATCACCAGTCATCATTGTGCACCATAAGATAGAATGTTATGAAATGCTATTTTTATTATGGCTTAAAGCAATACTGAATTCTTTTGGTTAAATATAACTCAATTTTGTGACAAAATGTATCTGTCTTTGTAGTAGAATACATTTTTAGACCATTTGTTTACTGTTTTAGCTTCTTAATATAAATTTGGATAGTTTTGTATAGGTTCCCACTTAACCATACTGTGAGATATGAAATGCACTTTTTATTATAAAAATAAATGCAAAACATTTTTAAAGAAGCTGTGATCAATTCTGCCACAGACCCATAACTGACAATGTGTAGTTCTAGCTATTTCTGTCATTGAACGATTTGTTTATTTTGTATACTGTTTACCAGGGAAGTCTGACTGCGTGAGAAGACCCATTTTCAGTGGTAGCCCTGTGAGAAAAGTTCCACCATAACAACAATAATTTTACTACTGTTTTACTTATATAGATAAATAGTGAATGAAAGTCTTTAAAATATAGAAACATTGGTCCTAAGAAAATACATAAGTTAAAAAACACAAAACATGGGGAAATATATTTGATTGGAAGGTACTTAACCTGTAATGTGGTTTACATAAATTTATTACACTTCTACATCCCAATGGAAGTAATCAAATGGGTAAATTCTTTAGGAGTGTGGAGAAAACAGCTGAATGTTATTTTATTTTTATTTTGAATTTGGTAAAGCATTGTTCCCACTGGACCAATTTCTATAACTTCTGGTTCCAAACTATCCTAGAGAGAAGAATATGAAGAAATTCAACTTTTAGTGGGATTAGAAAGGATATAACAAAGATGGCATGATGAAATTAAATACATGAACTGAGTATTAGCTTGGAGATGCACAGATGCATAACTAGTTTGTGATGTAATGTTCCTTGTGATGTGTTTTGTAAGCTTGTGGATTTTCAAGCTGTTTGAGAGTATTTTGGAGGGCATTCCAAATATTGGAAATGGATCAGGAATATAATAAGTCTCCAGCGGGTCTATATCAGATCATCAAAATGGCTCATTATCGAATGTCGCAATGTCGAACTGCAAAACCCGAATCCTAACAATATCAAAACTTCAAAACAGCAAATTTTTCCCAGGAAAAAAATTTGCTGTTCTGAGAAATGCACACACACCACAAGCACACTAAAAAGCAGCAATCCACCCACATACATTAAAAGTTACATCTAACCCTACACTACACTGCACATACACTACTATCTATCCACTTACCTTAACCCAGACCCTAACCCTAAGGTCCATCATTATCGCACACTCACCTCACCCGTGCCCTAACTCTAACTCACTTAACTCACCCCAACCACAAATTCTCACTATCTTACACTCACCTCACCTGCACCCTAACCCTAAATCACTTAGCCCTCCCCTAACCCCAAATTCTGTCGCAATCGCACACTTACCTGACCAGTGCCCTAACCCTAACTCACCCAACCTGTGCCCTAACCCGAACGTCCGCACAATCACACACTTACCATAAGCCAAATCGTAACTTTCCACCGCATCACTGAAAACAGCAAAGCCACAACAACGGCCAACCAAATTCTTTCCCTAAAAGAATTCAGTTTTGTGCAGCTTCACTGTTTTCAGCATTTGCAATATTAGGTTCAATATTAGATCATTCGAAATTCTGCAGTTTCGATGATCTAATATAGACCCGTCTCCAGCTGTGTTATATGATTTAGAGATGGAAAATAGCAGTTTGTCATTTGAGCAGAGGGTTCTAGTAGGATGGTGTTCTTGGAGCATGGGTCTGAAGGCAGGGTATTTATCTGGGTTATAAATTAGAATGTGGACAACTAAGATTGTAGTGGAAATGCTGCAGGAGGTCTGTCTAGCTGAGTTGTTTAAGTGCCACAAGGTGATGTGTTCTAGGTGTTTCATTAAATAACTTCTGTGGTGCTTGTGACTACTACAACACTCTCTAGATTGGTAGGAGGTTCCATGTTCTACACAGGAAACTGTGTGTGTGTGTGTGTGTGTGTGTGTGTGTGTGTGTGTGTGTGTGTGTGTGTGTGTGTGTGTGTGTATAAAATGCTTTGTGCCGTAGCCACTTCCCCTGAGAACAATGCATTTAAATTTGGGAGTTGGTTTGGCACATAGTTAAGGTCTTCACCATATAATCTGAAGGTACACAGATTGATTCTGATCCCAGGATATTGGTTAGGTTTAAAATAGTCCTTCAGGGCAGTTAGCCAAGCATTTACATTTATTTTTGCTGTTCCTAGAATTGCCCTTTCATGGCTCAACCACCCTCTGCCTGTTGGTAGGAAAGCTCTGAAGGGCTTGGCTCCCAAACTTGTGTTTAAGTCAGCTCATTTCATGCTGCCTAACAGTTTGGATGCACAGAAAGTGCCCTGAAGCTCTGAAAGCTGGCCAGCTGCTATATCCTTGGCAGAATATAATCCCTATAGCTAAGGCTACTGCAGTGATGATCATTTGAACATCTACTGTTATGGTAAGTTTACTGAAATGACTGTAGTTTTCTTCCATATTTAGTCTTTTGAATGACCCTTGAAGTTCAGTTGAGTTATTTTAGCTGATAATAGACTACCTCTGGAAGGTTGACCTGTGGGTATTCTGGATACAACTCTCTCTCAGAATAGTCTTTTAATTCTGGTACATACTCTGTGCACTGCAATTCTATAATCTCTTGAGATTCTCTGATAATGCCCTGCAGTGAATCAGATTGAAATTGGTATCCTTGAATCTAGTCAGTCCTTTTCTGTACTCTTTTCCTCTTGAGTAATGTATTTGCCTTAGTTTTGACAATAGATGAGATAAGAGTTGTAGCAGTCTTTTTCATAATGGCTGCTTGCTGTTCTGAGTGACTTTCTTCATGATTGTACTCTCACTACTTCTTCCTGTACTAGCATTGCTGGATACTTCTTGCCAAACTTTTACATTTGGCATGGCATCTGGTTTAGTGAAATGAAAGACACTATGAACTTAGTTTTAAGTCTTCTTCCAATCATCAACTACAAAGAAGATAGTTTAATAATTCGGAGAGGATTACTGTACTCACTGTACATTTTCTCATGATATTCTATGCAATCTGATTTATTCCGTCCATGTGCCCCATTGTCTAAGGCAAATAGCACTGTGTTTTAATTCCCAGTGTTTCAAAATTATATGCAAGTTTTGGCTGAAGCTGACAAGCATTATTTGTTATAAGGCCATCAAGAATTATATGCCTAGAGAGTACTGTCTTGCTATATCTTACATTCTGATTACCTCTTAATACTTTGAATACTAATCTACATAGATTACATAGTGCAAATCTTTAGAAAAAACTAACTAGTTTGTTCCATGGCCTTTCCAGAAATTCATGCAATTTCATTGTTAAACTGATTACATACACAAAACTTCTCTACAATCATCTCTGTCTGTTGAAACCAATAAATGCCAATGCACCATGTCTCTTCAGCTATAAACCACGAACTTTAATGGTAAAAAATAGATAATTTAATGACAAAACAATGTTAGCACTTTCATTTAAATCTCTGTTAAACTTCCTCAGACATTTAAAATGTGTTACATCATTTCCTTTTATCGCCACTTTGTTTCCCATTGGAGTCTCATTAACATAAATTAGCATATATACAAATACTACCATTAGAGTCTATCTAAATACATATTATCAACCCAATATGTCAATTTGCACACAAAAAACTTGAAATACTGCATCGATGTACATTTTAAAGAATACTGAATAGGCATTAAAAATATTTAAAACTTTTAAAACTTAAAATTGTTTAAAATTTCATAAAATTATTTTTACATATAAAAAATGTAAGAAATGTAAGAAGTGAAATAATGTTGCATCAAGATGATTTTAAACAAGAAAAATGTAAATATTTACAAATAAATAAACATTATAATAACATGTAAAAAACTGATCATTTATACATAGCACATAAATAACAAAATGCATGCCTTTAAACAATTTTCTTTCTTTGTAATGCTTTTAATTTTAATACAGGTGCTACAGAAGTGTGTTCATTAATTCCTGGCCACATATTGGCTTGAACTCTAATTTGCCATTTTAGTTATTTTAATGTTTATTTATTTGTAAATATTTACATTTTTCTTGTTTTAAATCATCTTGATGCAACATTATTTCAGTTCTTACATTTCTTACATTGTTTTATATATAAAAGAATTTTATGACATTTTAAACAATTTTAAGTTTTAAAAGTTTTAAATATTTTTAATGCCAATTCAGTATTTTTTAAAATGGACATTGCTGCAGTATTTCAGGTTTTTTGTGAGCAAATCCACATATTGGGTTGATAATATGTATTTAGACTCTAATGGTAGTATTTGTATATATGCTAATTTATGTTAATGAGAGTCCAATGGGAAACAAAGTGACGATATAAAAGGAAATGATGTAACACATTTTAAATGTCTGAGGAAGTTTAACAGAGATTTAAATGAAAGCAATAACATTGTTTGTTTTGTCATTAAAGTATCTATTTTTTAACATTCAAGTTCATGGTTTATAGCTGAAGAGACATGGTGCATTGACATTTATTGGATTCAGTTTGTTTGTTTGTTGTTTTTGTTTATCAATTTGTCTGTCTGTTGAAACACTGCTGAATAAGGGTTCCTATTAGATTGTCAAAACTCCCTTTACGCGAATACGAAATCATCGACACGTATTGTGCAAAATACGTAATCGTTGAACGTGCAAAACCGCAAAATTCAAAATGTCGAAGTGTTTTGGTTTTCCCATCTGTGGTATAGCTCTGTAAGGTAAGTGTGCGATAGTTACGGACCTTAGGGTTAGGGTCCGGGTTAAGGTAAGTGCATAGATAGGTAATGTGTGTAAGGTTTAGTGTAGTGTTAGAAGTAGGGTTTTGTTAAATGTATTTATGTGTATTATTTATTTTGTTTGGGTATATCTCCATAGGGGAAGTGTACGGTAGTTATGGACCTTAGGGTTAGGGAGGGGTTAAGGATAGTACATAGATAGTTGTGTATGTGGGGTTTAGTGTAGGGTTAGAAGTTGAGTTTTGGTGCTTTACTTTAGGGTTAGGAGTAGGATTTGGTTAGTGTATGTATGTGGTTTATTTATTTTGTTTGGGTAGGTAGTATGTAGCGAGTGGTAGGGTTGGTGGACTATGAACGTTCGATATTTTAAATTTCGTGGTTTAGTGTGGTCGGTATTTTCACTGTTCGAGTAATACTTACCACTGTTTTGGTATTCAATGTAATGGATTTTTGTTGATTTAATATAGACCCGCCGAATAAAACATATTTTGTAGATCTTCCTTACTCTAAACTATTCCAATATGTTTTTATGGATTCTCTCCAGCATTTTGTCTAGGAACTGAATTGGTATTATTATTCTGCTTAATTTTAATAACAGACCTTGTGCAAAATTAATCATGTCATGCAATGTATATTACATCTGCATTTGCAATGGCACTTTTTCCTTTTCTTCTGGACATCCTCTCAACATTATGTCATTCAACAACTACAATTCTGTATCTGTCTCTGTGGATTTTCTGAACTCTTGCAACTTTTTCTTTGAAGTCAGTAGACAGAAAATTATAGATCTCACTTCTAAGTCTTAAGTTAGCATTTTTTTCTGGCCTAGTTTTATGTAAGCTATGATGAATGTGCATTATTCTCCTTGGCATGAAAGAAACTTTTAGGTTATACTTCTGTACAGTTAGTATTATCCTTTGAAGATTTTATGCTGCTTTATACAATGGCTTATGAAGATAATCCAATTTATGATCAGTCTCTGCACCGACTTTTCCCATACACTATAGCTAGAAATTCTACTGTAATTTAAAAATATTTAATTTGTGCCTCCTACCCTCTATCAGTGCTCTAGGAATATAGATCCTTTATTGTCAGAGCTCTAGGACTACTGCTCTCATACCATTTTGATTGGTAGTCACTTGCAATTTAAGAGGTTTTGTCACATCATGATAGTTAAGATTTAATGGTTCTGTAAACAGCTTTTTTAGCAATGTGAAACTTTTTTCTTTTTCTTGTTCCTAGTTACACTCCTTGCATCTCTTAAGCAACTTTCTAAAAGGCATAAACACTTCTGATGAGCTTAAAATTAAACTAGAGTAGTAATATTAGCAATGTTTGTATACTGATCTTTGAATTTGGGTTCTAAGTTTTATTTTCTCTCATTCTATTTGAAAATGTTCTTGAGATTCAAGTCATGTTCCATGTGTCTGATACTCCTTATAGAAATTTGGCAGCTGTTCTTATTTAACTTGAATTTATTTTACCTCAGCCTTCATAGGTTTTATGTACACAAGACCTTACATACCCTTCATAATCAATGCAACTTCCTCCAGGAATTCTTAAGGCTAATGAACAATGAAATGACATTCTTAAAAATGTATGTCTTCATAATGATATGCTGAATATAGCCAGAGGTCTTGGTTGGTATCTTGCAGTATTGTGAGAAAAGGAATTATTTTCCTGAGTTAAATGTCATTTGTTAAGTAGTGATGTGTGCCCTCTAGCTCACACAGTTGGCTTTATGTCAAAAATGCATGTGTGTGTCTTTAGAGGCCTCAAGTCCCAAATTTAATTATAAATAAGGGATACAGAAGGACAGAATGCTCAAGTTGATAAGGAATGTGATGCTTGTTTTAAAGAGGACATTCCTGTTGGTATTTCTACTTGCTATATCACTACTGAAAAGTTAAAAACTGATGGTCTGGCACTGGTTAACTTGCTAACAACTATGGGGAGTTTTTACTGCATTTCAAAAAGAGATTGTTTTATACAGGCAGATCTCCCCTATCTTCTGCCTGAAATAATAGTAAAAGTGAGATCTGGTAGTTCAAAGTCCTCTTTTCCTTAATAATGAATGAAACCGGTTCCTTGAAACTTGACATACTTGCTAGAAATAATGTCTCCTAAAAAGAATAAACATAAAAGAAGGGGATTAGGTCATAATATATTTCCACCAGTTGATTTTATGGGAAAAAGAGAATTTATCTGTTAAGACTATAATTGATAGTAGGAGGGATTTATTAAATGCTGAAAGAATTAATAATAATCAGGAGAGTCACTTTGTGACTAGCAATTAACCACTTTGTGTAGAGAGACGGTCTAAGGATGTAGATTTAGTACTTGAGAATAATATGGTATTAGCCCTGACATAATAAATCTCCATGATAGTTACACACCAGATTCTAAAGAAGATGAAGTATTTGATGGGATAAGGAGGCTGAATTTGATTCTGGCAGACTGTCAGTGAATGTTTATTCAGACCCATCTTTCTGATGTTAATAAAAAAATGATCACTTTGTCTAGGCTATCAGGCCTAAAACTTTTGGACTTACCAAGTCATTTGTTAAAACATCTTACAAAAACAATGCCTCATGATTATTTAATATTTCATTCTGGTGTACATGATTTGTATTGCAAGAAGCATAGTGATTCCATTCTAAAACTTGGAAAAAGAAACAACTTTCTGACTGAATTTCTTGACTTCCATGTCCTCAGCGCATATTAAACTGAGTATGATTGGAGACCTGATCATCTTTCTCCCTGTCTTACATTACATTAAATTATATGAAAGATGCTGTTCTTAGTATAACTCATTTGGTATTAAGTGAAATATTAGCCATACCTAAATTTGCAGATTATATGGTCAATAGAGAAATGTTATTTAATAATTGGCTATGGTACTATCACTACTAGTTTTAAAGATGTGATTCATTCTTTACGTACAATATTCTTCATGTTTTCCCACAATTCCTCAGATTAATTTTTACTGGCTTGCCAATTCAAGATGGCAAGACAATTTTCTAAGTCCGCTTTGATTTAATTGGTGTTTAGAAACATCACACCTTGGAAAATGAACAAGATGTTGGTTGGTGCCTTCTCAGCTTGACCTTGACTTTACAAATAAGAAGTTGGTGGTCTGTGTCACAACTGGCACCAGTTTAGTTTTAGCTGACATTATTGAGCTTTTCCAGCACTGATTGCTGCAAATATAGTCTATCTGAGTTCTATGCATCCCACTGGGGGAAGACCAAGTTTATCATTTTTGTTTGTACAGCTGAAAAAGTTGCTTGATGTGAACAGGTTATTGGTTTTGCAGAAATCAACAAAACATTCCCTCGGATTCACAAACCTCCCATGCAGGACTAGCTAAGTCCTGCATGGAAGTGCCCATTTAGGAGCAGGACAGCAGCACGCCATGCATAGTAATGAAAGTGTGCTGGCCAAGCTCCTAGGCTTACATGGAGCATGTACGAGTGCAGGGGGCATGTCTGAGAGCAGAGCCCTCAGAATAAACATGCCCCTGCAATGTAGAACAGCAGAAGCTGATAAGAAATAAGCAATATCGCTCATAGGTGTCCTCATATCCCCACCAACAGCCCCCCATGTGTACAACAGCACCAGGACATATAAATTAAAAGATGAAACCCTCTTATTTTTTTAAAATCCGATTAAAGCTAACCCTAGGTGTGCGGGTGTGCCCATCTCTTAGCTATGGTTAATGTAGCTGAAATAGCAAAAGTAGGATAAAAAGCAGGATATGTGCAAATGAAGCAGTACAGCAATATTGTAGTGGGCAGAGCATTGCCTCACGAGCAGTCAATCCCGGATCGAATCCCACTGCAGAACATTACATTTCCATGTCAAATCACTGTTATGATCAATATATTTAGTTGTATAACCTAATAAATAACTTATATGTATGGAGTAGTAAGCTGTGTAATGAATAATAACCCCATACACTTGCCAAATTCACCACCTCTCCAAGAACTAGTAGACTATTACTGTCTAAAATATAGCAGTAGTAAGGATAAATAAGCACAGGTAAGCAGGTGCAAGTCTGTTTGCATGACTGTAAGTAGTGCTTACACAGAATAAGCAATAGTGAGGCTAACCATGTGTAAGCGGATGTCACCGGAAGTTAGCATTGCTTACCATTGCGCAAACCTGCTGACAACTCTGTAAAAGTGCTTCAACCACTCCATATCCAATGGGCCTCGTTTTGGCCAGCAACAAATTAAGCAGTCCCTGCAAGGCTCAAACCTAGGAGCCTGCACACCATAGCTAATGTGATTTACCACTAAGCCACCACAGATATACATAACCCTGACATTTCCACAAACATAGCATCCAGCAATACCATTCAACATTACAGGACATGTAGCTAAATATGTATAGGCATGTGTGTGTGTGTGTGTGTGTGTGTGTGTGTGTGTGTGTGTGTGTGTGTGTGTGTGTGTGTGTGTGTGTGTGTGTGTGTGTAAAACAAATATATACCTCTCCCTCTCACATATATATATAGGTTCATAGACTAGTACTAAGCTAACTGCCCTTTGCAAGCCATTTTAAGCCTAGCCAAATTATCCCTTGTGAGACTCAAACTCGGCACCTTGTCTTTGTAAGGCAAACACCTTAACCATTAGGCCACCCTCCCAACCAAATAAACTGCCTCTGCAAGGCTCAAACCCAGGACCCTGCACACCATACACAAAGGGATTTACCACTAAACCATGGCAGATATTATTATATATAGACATACATATATATAAATATCCACATATAGATATATACATATGCAGACATTCATACAGCTATATGTTGTTAGATATATACAGCAATATATATATATATATATATATATATATATATATATATATATATATATATATATATATATATATATACACATACATACATATATATATATATATATATATATATATATATATATATATATATACATACATACATATATATATATATATATATATATATATGTGTGTGTGTGTGTGTGTGTGTCTATATATACAGAGATATATCTATGATATGATACAGCACATAAGAATGACATATATGACCACAAGCACCACCAATGGGGGTGAGGGGTCTCAATTAACATACGTGTTACATGTACCAATATCCTCCTACAGCCAAACAGGTGAAACATTCAAACACACAAAGTAAACAAACCACTGCTTCCCAAACCACATGCAGGATAATACCAGTGGGAGAAACATTGTGGACCTGCTAAGTCTAATCTAGAAACAAAGACAAGAACCTCCCTTGTGGGACAACCGAACAATAATAGCATTTTCGGATTCCCATTATTACACAGATTCTTCAAGGCATGGCACGTATGTTCTCGGACTACAAGGTTGGGAAAGCCTGATGATCCATGGGTCGAGACAACATAAGTGATGGATCCCGAGGAGTGGAGAGTGGGCAGTGTGTAGTGGTGTGGTTAGACCCAACCTGCACCCAGAGAAAGGATGATTGCTGCAGAGGAGCAGGGGGGAACGATGGGTATGAAATTATGGGTCGAGACGTGCCAGTGTTGGATGGAGCAGTTCTAATCAGACCTACTTGTGGATGTAAGCAATAGTGTGAATTGGGCAGAGCATTCGCCTAACAAGCAGGCATTCCCGGTTCGAGTCCCACTGCAGCACAGTCTATTTTACATGGCAAAGCACGTTATAACTTATTATGTTGTTGCAAAACCCACTAAACAACACCCAATAACACGTGGTTGCAGCTCCCTACTGTAGGCATGTAATCTGGTCTAAATGGCATTACAACTTATTATTGTTGTCCTCACCCCCACCAAGAGGTTTGAGTGTCCAAATCTACCTCCAAATTCAGAGTATATGCACAACTGTTGCTGTAGAAGAAATGGCCAGCTATGGACCTTCCCTTCAGCCTTCCTGCACATCCCTGGCTATTTTCCCTAATCTCTTTCCCTCTTTGTGCCCCTTATTTTCACCACTTTCCTATCAACCCCTTTTTATTTTCTTTTAAAGAAATTAGCGCAGGGGTAAGTGGGAGTAAGCACTTTTAAGCAGAAGTAAGGGGGATTATGCCTATTTGTGCAGTGGTAAGCAATGCCTACCCTGGTTAAGCAATGTAGAAGCTGAGTGTAAGAAGCTGTAACCAGAGGTTAGCATTGCTTACCCTCATGCAAACCAGGGCAAACCCGCTTACAATTGCTTAAAAGTGCCTTAGTCACTCTGTATCCAACAGCTCTTATCCTGCCCAGCAGCAAAATAATCTGCACTCCGAAGTTGCAAACCATGGACCTTGCACACTATAGTCAAAGTGAGTTACCACTAAGCCATGGCAGATACACATACATCAGAATGTCAAAGCTGGGATGTCGGTTCTGCAGAACTGGGAGATGAGGCTGGGAAGGTGTGTGAGCAAACCACTGCTTCTCAAACCCCTGGCAGGATGCTACCAGTGGGACAAACAATGTAGACCAGCTAAGTCTAATCTTGACACAAAAACAGGTCCGTCCCTGGTGGGACGAACCAAAAATTGTGTGTCAATCCGATGTCTACACATGTTTCGAAAGATGAACAAGGCAAGGCTCATATGTACGTGGACTAAATAGATGAAGAGCCTGAAGAAGCTTGGGTCGAGACAGTATACTGGATGAGTACCGATATGTGGAGAGAGGGCAATGTGTGGAGGTGTGGTATGGCTGGGCTAGCAACTGGAGAATGGATGGTTGCTGTGTACGTGGAGCTTGGGGGGGGTGGGAGAAGGAACCATGGGTAGGAATTTATGGAAGATATATGCAAATGAAGCAGCAAGCAATAGTGTAGTGTGCAGAGCATCCACCTAATGAGCAGGCATTCCCGGTTTGAGTCCCACTGCAACACAGTCTATTTTACATGGCAAAGCAGGTTATAACCAACAGTTTTGTTGCAAAACCAACTAAATAACATATATTTATGAACTGGAGTACTGCAAGAAATGCACATATGAAGTATCAGTGTCATAATGAATAAGTCCCTAGTAAGCAGGTTTAAGCACAAATAAGCAATAGTAAGCATATGTAAGCACTAGTAAGTGGGCTTAAGCCCGTCTGCACGGCAATAAGCAATGCCTACACTGGTTAAGCAAATCTGAAGCTAACACCCTGTAAGCAGATATAATGACAGGTTAGCAGTGCTTACCTCCGTGCAAACCCGTTACAACTGCTTAAAAGTGCCTTAACCACTCGGTATCCAACGGCTCTTGTTCTGCCCAGCAACAAAATAAACAGCCTCTGCTAGCCTCAAACACAGAACCGCACACACAAAGTGATTTACCACTAAGCCATGTTAGATATACACAACTGTGATGTATACAAAAGATATCAACCAGCCCAGTCATTCAACAGTACAGAGAATGTATTTCAACATGTAAATGTATGTGTGTGAGTAAATATATTAATATCTAAACAGATACAAAATATCAATAGATGTATATATATATATATATATATATATATATATATATATATATATATATATATATATATATATATATATATATATATATATATATATATATATATGGCCACACATCTGTAGATAGCAATGGTAGATTGACAAATACAAATATGTCCACATGCACAATTAATGGGGTTGAGATGCCCCAAACAATATACATCAAGTACGAACAGGCAGTCACCCACCACCACAGCCAAACATGTCCACCCTGCAATACACTAAAGTGTTACAGATCCCATAAGCAGGACCTGACATGACATGTGCACAACATGTACACAGTACTACAACTCACCTGTATGATGTCAGGTTGGTATTGGTAACATATCATGCAGTACAGTGTGGCTCCCATAGGAAATGTAAAATATGGAAGCTATCAACATCCCTAGGATGCATATACATAGACACATATATGCAAATACAGATATACACACACACACACACACATATACATATATATATATATATATATATATATATATATATATATATATATATATATATATACATGTGACTACACAGACACATGCAGATATATGTACAGTAAGATACATATGTAGAAGGAACACACAATATGGAACAGCCACTATGCCTACAGTTCACACCTGAACAACTGGCCACCCATACAATTACAATCATCGCCTGCAACATATACCCACAGAGAGGTCATAGGAAAAACACCACACACAGGTTTACAGAAATGGAAAACCTTTATTTGTGTACTATTACGGTTCTATATGCCATGTCATATAGCTGTGCAGACACTGACATCTATATAAACAGAGTAATGCAACTGTGAAACAGTGATACTAATACAGCAATCTAAAAAGGTTCATAACTGTCGCTGTCCAGGCCAATGCCTTCATATTGTACAATAGTAAAGACAGACTGGGCCACAGGATACCAAACAATCAACAGTATGTAATACAGGTGTGTAGTTCAGCAGCCTGCATCTACACTCTGTACAAATTCTCTATGTGTTGAAGACTTTAGTTGACCAAATGGGATGTAGCTGTTACATAACAAGGCATAACTGACACCATCACAAGCACACTGAGAAACAGAACAGTCTTGTATGGCAAGAGGCAATAGGCCTGCTTTAACCCAATATATGTGAGTAATGTAAATATAGGTGAAGTATATGGTACTGTACATGCAGATACCTTAAGGCAGCTCATCCCTAATACCTCCACATTTTGTAACAGCCTAGGTCAGTTATGGTGCATCCCCCCTAGACTCAATACTACAGGCCCATATACCACTGTTACATACACTGGCCTCTGGAGTGCATAAGGGCACACATGTAATGTTTTGGTGTAGCCCACTCATATATGGCCCCAGCACCACTGTATGTGTGGGGGATACAACAGCAGTGTTCTCGTGGCAGCAATGGCAGTGTGATATACACACAGCCCACTACAGAACTTCCCTTGACAGCATGTCAAATGTGTAAAGCTTGGTATGTAGGTGGAGGACAGAGGCTGGAACACAGGTCTATATGTGGGAAACTGTTACCATACACCAAGCAAGTTGCTGGTGTTACAGGATAGTCTGCAACATACCCTTAGCCAGGGAATTGAGGTTAAAAACATAAATGGATGTAGCCATGTACTGATAACACTCAACACATACACTGCCAGTGACATATCTGACACAGGACCTGAGTGGTGGACAGACAAAACATGATAGGCACACCTCTGGCCACCAACAGGATAGGCACACAGTTGAGAGCTATGCAGACAGACTGCATTCCAAGGTAAACTAGTATGTACACACACACACCCTGTAATACCAGTACTATACAAAGCATAACACAACTCTACTCACACTCTGTCTGTAGTTCAGGAACCTCTTACAAATATGTAGCTGGCCTAAGTGTGCTGGTTCCTCTGGAAGAGGTACTGCTACCTGCTGTCTGTAACACTGATGCCCACACACAGGAAGGATGTCCACTACACAGGAAAGGTAAAGGGACTACACCCACATGATGTACAGATTTATAGTAGCTGGTTGCCATGACTGTGGTAATTGCAAGTACTACACAGCAAGCTACATGCAGTTAGCAAGTGTAGGACACTGATTGGTGCAGAGGCCATCACCTGATCAAGTGCATCACCTACTAAAGCCAGGCTGTGGTCTACCTCAAACAGCTCAAACCATTCACAGGAGAGAGAAAGCAAGCAAGAAAAAAAAAAAAAAAAAAAAAAACGGGGTAAAAAGGAAAACTCACAGAACATTTACAGCTGAAAGTACAGCCATCTACACAGCTGCCAGTCATTAATACATACTTCCCACAACAGGTATGTGAAGTATATGTACATGCATTAGAATGTAGTACCTGGTCCATAGTACTGTGATAGATGATGTAGAATGCGTTATATGTGCCAGCAGGTGTTGTTGTGATGATGGTCAACTGAACAACTGCTATGGACAATAGTGTTTGTCCCTGTGGGTAGAGGGCCATAGCTGTGAATTGTGCAGGTCAGCGCTGACAGACAGGATGTAAGCCATCATAGTGTGTGTTGTGTAGTGGGGACTATGCATATGACATGGCCAATAGCTGGTGGTGGACGTAATGCCAGTATGATGGACATGTGGGAGCCATGGACCACCACTGGCAGGATACCCAGGTAAATCTGTAATGCAGCATGGCAGAATGCTATAGGTGTGTAATAGAGTTACCTGCAAACAGCTCCCACATATACCCCACCAATGTCAGGCCATGTCCATATGTGGCACCTGTTTGTGTTGTAGCAAGGCAGAACAGTGCAGCTGTGCAGGGAGATGTCATGAGATTGTGGAGCTGATGTCTGAATGTACCCCACATATAGGTATGCATATGTGTACATATGTCATGGATATAATATCCAAGGATAAATGTATATCAGCATGTATGTCCAGAAATATACATATACCCATGTGTAGACATATATATGTGCACATATATATGAAGTCACATATATCTATACACATAAAAATACATACTGATATGCAAATGTCTACATCTGTACAAACACAAGCACAAACAGACATGTATGGAAAGACATGTCCCCTTACTACCACAGTGATGTGTGCTATGTGCAAGGCAGCAGCACACATAGCAATACACACAGATATCTACAGCTGGCAGTGTGTGCACCATGGATGGGTATGTCACATGTTATTCCCGTCCTAACATCACAATGCCCCACCTGTGAAGTATGCAATGGGAATATGGGGAAGTATGGTAGATACACAAGTGACCTCCACTGGTAGATATAGAGGACAGTCTACAGGGGTGGTATGTGACACATGTGTTGGGTAAACACTGTGGATGATGTGTGTGGTCCATGATATGGATGCCCCATGGTCCCCAATATGGGCATAATGGGAACAAGGCTCCCACCAAATGCCACTCTCAACAGAACCCAACATTCTGAAGATGCCAGGTCTGGCTGCTGAGCAAGAGGAGCATGTTGGTCATGTGAATGTGCACTGGGTGCCTCAGACTGATGTAGCACATCCCTCATGTGTCTGTGGAGCCTGGTATGGAACAGACCCTAGACCTGAGCTCAGGGGACAGGAACATGTTAGTGTGTGCCCTGAGGGGGTGGGCCAACATCCCCCTGGATGGTTCCATCTGATGGTATTGCTGTAACAGTACATGAGGAGGCCCCAGGTTGGCACACACATGCTGTGGCCAGGTATCCTGGTCAGATGGGTGTGGAAAGGTGGATCAGCTGGCCAATGGAACATATACATGTTATTGTGTCATTCTCATAGTACATATGTTGGTAGTAATAGTCTACACAATCCTGATACATGTCCAACAGCATGCATGAACCCCCCTATAACACAGACTGTCAGATGCACAGCAATCTCAGAGCAGCCATACCACTGGCATATATGTAACCATAGTGGCCCTGACAATGGCATGCAAGTGAATAGTCTGTAACAGGCCAGCAATGTTAGTGTCCACACAGGGGACATGGCTACAATCACATAGCAGAAGGTGTGGTACAATACACAATTTGTCCAAATGGTAGTAAAGCTGTAGCCATACCTAATGAGTTGTGTGTATAGTCTGTTGAAGCTGATATGGTGGGGGGGGTCACAGAGATGTGTATTATGAACTGTGGTAACCTTGCCATATGATTCGCTCAGGCCTGTTCCCATCCTCATGCTTTTCAGGCAAGATGGCACACATCAGACTGCCGATGTATTCAGCAGAGGAGAATGAGGTCATTATAAACCACCTGGTTAATCACTACCAGGTCCTGTTTGACAGGACAGCACAAGACCAGCAGGAGCGGGCCGCCCTGTGGAATGATCTCGTCCACAGGGTCAATGATGTCAGCCTGCATAACCACAGTTATGAGCAGGTCCAGCATCATTGCAGTTACCTGCTTCGCAATGCTCATTGGCATGATGCCACAGTCTGGGGGGATCACCTTGCCACAGGGGGGGCATGCCATCCATCTCCCCGTCACGTGTGGAGGAGCTTCTGGTCAGCCTAAGGCACTTGCCCATCTGGAACACCATCAACCACTGGACCCCTTCATGGAGGTGGGAGTCACCCACACACCAGCCGAGGAGCATGCAGGTAAGGACACAGAGCACATCAGTAGACCACTGTTGTGTAAATATCCACAGTGGTACAGGTAGACCATGCATATCTGATATGTCATATAAATATTGTGCTGCTGCATTGTAGTGATAAACAGATGTCCAGATGTAGTAGTATTGTGTGAATTTACAGTTGATGTATGATAGTACCACACCCAGCCTGTAGCAGTGCCACAGGTTTGGCCACTGACATTACATCTCACCCACTTATGTAGGTCCCTCTGGGGTAACAGCAAGGCAGCAGCCTGAAGCTGGTGAGTATGTCTTATGTAGATGCATGCCAAAACACCGGATATGTAATGGTGATGTTATATTCCATGCACACATCTAACACATCTACCCTGAATGCACGCTGTACATGTGCATGTACTGTTGCTGCGAAATGCATGGTCTCACAGGGGTGAACATGATGGGGTATTGAAAGGGTATGTCACACACCTGCATGACAACTAACATCCTGTCATTGCAGAATGTGTCCACAGGGGGTAACATACTGTTGGTAGACATGGCCTACACTAGCGACATGTTCTTGACAACACCCATATACAGTGCATCACCAGTGTACATACCTGTAGGGCAGTGCCAACTGCAGCTGAGATACACTATGGCATATGGCATTAAAGTAGTTCACATTATCAGCTGGGTCTAAGCTGCAACATGTGGCGTGCAGCGTATGGGACACTGCAAGCTGACACATATATGTAGGGCATACCTGTCATGCATCTGCATAAATGCTGAGGGGTGGGGTCGCAGCATGAAACACAAGTGCACTGCAGCAGGGATCCTAAGGATGGTAGGAATAGCTGTATCTGCATATAGTCAGGTCCAGGACCTGTGGCAGCCATAACCCTACCCACACTACAGTAGTGATGGCATTGTGTGAACACCGTGGGATGTGCACATGAGTAGACCTTGCAATCATAGGGGGACATGTGTAGGGTAGGCTGAACATACACTGGCAATTGCAGAAGGCCCACACTGGTATACCCCTGCCATGAGCAGTGACTGCTGTAGTACACACAACAAGAGGTGTGATAAACTGTCATGATAAGGGTGTGCACACATATCCCCACATGGTGTGTATGCATTGAGGTCAGCAGCCACACACCTAACACAATCTGTAGACACTACATGTGAAAGTACACAGCATATGTTACATACTGGCCATGTGTACAGCTAAGATCTGCAGTGCTGTGGTCTCATTGCAGATCATGGATGTGTGTGTAATAGCAATAAAGGTGTGTACACCCCCATAGCCATGGTATACTCTGATGGTTGTCAGTGTAAGCATTTCTGCAGTGGTCATACATGGTCTGTTGATGTTGACAGCTGCAAATCAGGTATCAGGCATTCACCAATGACAACAGTCCACATATCATCCCAAGTATGTGTTGCTAAAACACATAGGAGCTGTGAGAGGTACAGCTGGCATAACTGACATGGTACTACACATTCTGCAATGGGTTGAACACCTGTGAGTTGTGGTGCACAGTACATGGCAGGGTGCAGAACAGGTGCACAGCAATAATGTGCATATGGGTGCAGAGGTATCTAGGGGAAGGGGCATCACCTAGTCACAGCACATGCATCATACACATATACCGCTGCTAGCATGGTGTGAGTATAGCTGAACTGCATACTGTTCTGTACCATATGTTCTGCATGTTGGCAGGTGGGTAATTGGAGGACTGTGTGTACCATCATTGTACAAACTTACGTGTGTGTGTGTGTGTGTGTGTGTGTGTGTGTGTGTGTGTGTGTGTGTGTGTGTGTGCATGTGCGCGTGCATCCTGGTGGTTAGTTAGTTTGCCCGCAGGGTCACTCTGGTGAAGTGGTGGGAGGTAGATACATGTATGATGTGTGGGTGCATGTGTGTGTTTGTGTGTGTGGCCATGTATGCACATGTGTAATTGCAGGGTGTTCATATGGCTGTACCCCCTTTGGGACCATGCAGTACATGGACATGGAGTGCCACATTGCACACCAGGAATACCTGTCATGTACTCACAGGACAGCAAATAGTATAATATGGCCTGTAGCTTGGATCGGGCATGCAGAGGGTAGGTAGACCCCAGGTACACACTTAATATTGCTGTCATTGGAAAGGTCACCTACAGCCCAAGTATGCAGCTCTACAGATGCATTGTGGAAGTAATAGTCAACACCAGGGAGTGTATCCACATATTACAGCTGACACATGATGGGCCAACGGAGCAACATATCCGGCATGTACTGAGCATTACATACACATGACACACCAGTGGGAGTTATTATGGGTACAACATAGTAGCCCACACATATAGGGACCATGCACATCATTCCGGCCATACAGAGGGTGCATACTGAATGACAGCATTAAGGCCATGTTACTCCAATACACACAGGTCGGGCAGGTAATGTCGCAACACGCCTTGTGTTGTGCCCACTTGTGTGGGCATTTAGAGGACTGTGATTTTAATGAGTGGTAGCAATGTGTGTATGTTAACAAGGGTGATGCAGGATGGAGTAACACATGGACATATATGTGGGGCTGTCTGTAAAGCCATGGGCAGATAGGCAGAATGGAGATGTGTGTGTGTGTGTGTGTGTGTGTGTGTGTGTGTGTGTGTGTGTGTGTGTGTGTGTGTGTGTGTGTGTGTGTGTGTGTGTGTGTGTGTGTGTGTGTATTGTTAAGCAATGCTATACAGGTTTTAAAGCATGGTTATTGTTTTCCCCAGAGGTGGCGAGGTGGGTCAGGGTCCCTCCTGCATCCAGTCTGATGTAGGTGTCCTTACAGACACCGATGATGATGATGATGATGATGATGATGATGATGATAATGCTGAGGCACAGGTGGGGTTTTTAGGGGCGAACACTGCGCCAACATTTGACATCCCCCTTTTAGCCACCAAACTCCCACAAACAGTTACAGTGTCTATACACACCCCAGCAGCAGTGGCCATAGCAGAGGGACAGCTGGTGTTCAGTGGTAGTGTACGGGAAAGTGTGGTAACCATGCCTACTGTATCCAGTTGCAGCAGGCATAGCCAGATGTCCAGCAGGCTGCCACATAGGCGGATGTCCCAGGGTGCTTGTGGTAGGGCCGCTGGACATCATGGCCCTGGCATAGGCAACATAGCTGCAACCAGCAGAAGCATGTTTCAGGCTGTAATGGTAGTGCAGGCACATATTGAGCATTACACCTGCAGAGGACTGCACTCGCATCTGTAGGTGACAACCTCCATGAAGTGGTGGCTGCCATCAGTGCTTTTACCGAGCAAGCGGATAGACGGCATGATGAGATGATGGCCCTCATCAGCCATGGTGTGTCTGTGCTTCAACATGTGGTGGGGATGTGGCGATGCCCGCGTGGACATGGGCCAGCAACACCAACAGCTGACACTCAATGTGGGCATGCTAGGACACTAAGGGGCTCCCGTAGTGGCAGTAGCAGCCCTGGCAGTGTGGGGGTGTGCTGTCCACACCACACCACAGCAGGTCACATGCACGTGGTCCTGGCCAGTCCCAGGAGGTATGTGGTAACAGCAGATAAATGTCATCAGCAGGTGAGAGTAGGACTTCAATGTCTGTACCTGCACATGCCTGCAGAACCCCTGGCAAGCACAGTCCACATGTCCATGGCTGGAGGCAGTGAACTGCACACCCTGCCAGGTATGGTCTGCAGCTGTCCATAAACACCTATGTAGGGCAGCCACAAGGCAGAACTGTGTGCATGCATACCCACACACTATGCAAACACACCTAGGGCAACCTCATACCTACACACACCTACTACCTCAGCCAGCTCCCCAGACTACACTCCTCATCCACACACACGGTGTCAAATGTACGGTCCACCATCAGCCACTGGCAGACCAACACCACACCCTGTGCATATGATGATACCTGTGCCCCATCCCTGTCATCCATATCATCAATGCAGGGACAGGCTGATATGGTTCTGATGCACACAGTGATTGTACACCAGTGTACCACAGTCTTGCAGTGTAACATGCTGTAGGGTGTAGAGTGTGAGGCATATTTTGCAGTTAGTGTAGCCATTCAGCAATTATGCCTTCTAGCTGTTAGTAACACTGCTTGGTTGTGGTCTGTAAACTGATATGCAATTGTGTTGCAGGTGTACATCTGTCAGCATGAGGATGCCCTGTGCATATGATGATACCTGTGCCCCATCCCTGTCATCCATACCATCGATACAGGGACAGGCTGATATGGTTCTGATGCACACAGTGACTATACACCAGTGTACCACAGTCCTGCAGTGTAACATATTGTAGGGTGTAGAGTGTGAGGCATATTTTGCAGGCAGTGTAGCCATCCAACAATGATGCCTTCTAGCTGTTTGTAACACTGCTTGGTTGTGGTCTCTAAACTGATATGCAATTGTGTTGCAGGTGTACATGTGTCAGCAGAGGATGCCCTGTGCATATGATGATACTTGTGCCCCATCCCTGTCATCCATACCATTGATACAGGGACATGCTGATATGGTTCTAATGCACACAGTGACTGTACACCAGTGTACCACAGTTCTGCAGTGTAACATGTTGTTGGATGTAGAGTGTGACGCATATTTTGCAGGTAGTGTAGCCATCCAGCAATGGTGCCTTCTAGCTGTTAGTAACACTACTTGGTTGTGGTCTTTAAACTGATATGCAATTGTGTTGTAGGTGTACATGTGTCAGCATGAGGATGGTCTGCAGTCATATTGCACAATGGGGTATGTCACTGTGCTGAAACCATGGCAGTGACATATCTGGGGTACAGTCGAACACATTTCACAGGTTACTATACCAGGTATTGCCTGTGCCACATGGACAGGTGGCCTGCTGAGGTATGTATACCCTGCAACCTGATGTAGACCCATCCACTGTTACTTGCCAACACTGGGACTAGACCCCTACCTAGCAATGTCATGATATTGATGCATGGGGCCTACATTGCACAAACACTGCCTTAACCACTCTGTATTCAACAGACCTTGTTCTGCCCAGCAACAAAATGAGCAGCCCTTGCAGGTCATGAACTTAGTGCTCTTTACACTGAAGTCACAACACATGACCACTACACCATGACCACTGTGGGGACAGCTGTTGTGTTACCAGTATAGCTGTCATTACCCAAATTGAGTGGTATTGAGCACTTACCTTTATGTCCTAGATCGTGTAGTCCTTGTCATTAATATGACTGTTGCATCACATATGTTGTTTTATCATAATGTACACATAGCAGATACATACTGTGGGATACATGTGGGAGGGTATACGCAACCATGACATTTATCCATGACATGCATACAGTTGTATACATATAGGTGTATAGATGTCTACATGTACATACACAGGTATACACATACATATGTCTGTATACACATATGTATAGTGCTACATATATATGGCCATGCGTACACCTCTTCATATGTGCATATGTAAACATATCTATACATATATATGTATCTATACATATGTGTATATATATGTATACGTATATGTACATATAGATATATGTGTATATAGCTATATATGTATGCACATCTATGTCTAGTTATGTTGGTATATATATATATATATATATATATATATATATATATATATATATATATATATATATATATATATATATATGACTATACGTGCATACATATCTATACCGATATACCTACTACTGTCGATATATCTGTATATATCCATACGTATATGTGCATATGTATTACTATCTGTATATGTGTACATGTATATTGTTCTTTATATGTATATATCTGGGTGTGTATATGTATATCTATGTACATATACATACCCATCTATATATGTCAATATGTATATGTGTAATCATATATATATATATATATATATATATATATATATATATATATATCTGGATGATTATATGTATAGATATTCTCACCATATGTCCGGGACACAGAGTATAGACCTACACCAGCCCCTATAGTCCCAATGTCATAGTGCAAGTGGATGTCAGGTATGTATAACAGGTATATTGGTAGACTATTGCTACTATAATTGGGATTGTCTTCACAGACATGGTGTGTGTGGGAGGTCACATCTGCTTTCCACATGTGTGCCATTGTTTACTGACAGACATCCTAAGGTCATCCTCATAAAGTACCACAGCTAGCACGTAATGCCCCCGTGGACTGCAGCACAGATATTGGCCCATATATGTGGACATTCTGAAACACTCTTTACAGTCCAGAGGTATACACAGAACCCCTTAGTGCTAAACATGTGTACCATGCATGACAATATGGATGTTAACAGCCATGTAGATGGGTATAACACATAATGACTGATATACATATGCCACCATAGGTTATGCATTCATACACCCCTGTCTGACCTGACACATTATAACCACTGGTACAGGCGTGCCATGGCCACATACTACCCGCTAAATATTGACTTACATCTGTACAGCATCCCACTGCTCTGTATGACATACATGACTGTTAAGGGAGACCTGGCAGCAGTACATCCAGCAAGTATCTCTACATGACATCTCACTGGATATGTACACTAAGCTGCTAGACATGTAATAGTGCACTGTGCAGGCTACAGCCAGACTGGCTCAACACTGGCCAACATCTCCTATGGGGGAATGCTCATGTACCTGCATATATAGCAGGCTCTGCAGGCATGTCACAGCACAGGGTAAAATACACCTGTGTGAAGGTGCATAACCACATCCAATGTGAACACAGCCACAGCCACATATGGTAAGCTAGCATAAACGTACAGTATATGGACTATCTGTTTAACATCATCCTCATATGTGGCACTCACAGACTAACCCCACGTATATTGGGCTGCTACACAGTGTGGTCTGCTGTCTGTCTGTGGTATGGGACATGTGTGTGTATGGCCCTACAAACATGTAAACCAATACGGTAACATACAGTGGAGCAGCATGTAACATCAGATAGGATGGGACCTATAACAATGACATCTACCACAGTCTGTACACAGGCTAAAGAACATGTTAACAATACACACACTGTCGACATTCACCATAGTTACACAGACCTCAGTACTGTACAAATGACCATGGAATGTCCTGGTAATGTCATCACATATTACCCGCATTGTACATAACATCTGTAGCAGTCTGATATCTCACTGGCTTGCTATCAGATATGATGACACTAATGATGGTGTACAGCACATATGCACCTCTTAATGCATGACATATGCACAAAGGTTGACAGAGTTGTGGCTGGAAGCACATACACAGGGCCAATATTGACATGTTGCTGTGATAACCTTATACATGTACTGTCGTAACAGGATTTGTTGCAACATGTGTCTTATGAGGGATATGAAGTCAGTAACTGTCACGGCTTTCACCATCTACAGACTGCAATCCTCACACTACCTTCTGCAGTTCATAGATATGTGCTCTGTGGGCAACACATGACACTAAGGGCACAACACACTGCCTAGTCTGCAGATGACCCTGCAGATTGGGATTCCTCATAAACAAAGAACTGACATGGCAGGTTTTACAACATGTAGGACAAGCATATCCACACACACACTGTTATATCAACATTACTCCACATGCAGTATCGCAGCACTTACAGTCTGTAGTCAGGTCAGGCACATCCCCCTCCTGTGTGTTGCCCTGTTTCTACAGTGTATGTTGTTAAAGGTAAATCCCCACTCCATCTGAGATGCTGTTTGCCAAACAACAGATCTAGTTCCTGCCCACAGTGGATGTAAAGGGCCAACACCAACATGATGTTCCTAGATATTGGAGTGTGTTTCCATGCAATTGGCTATGGGAATGTTACTACAGTTGTTCTACATACACTCAGCTAAAGGAAGACTGCAATTGGTGCAGAGGCCATAAGCTGATCATGACCATTACTTACAAAACACAAGCTGTTGCCTAGCAAAGCAGGTGTACATCCCACATCCACCAGAGAGGGTGTGAGAGGGACAAGCAGAGACAAAGTATGTCAGGGAAGGTGTGGGTGAGTAAAACCTAGGCATGTTTGTGTCACACACCTACTAGTACAGAGTTTCAAACACCTGACTGACTATGCATAGCTATCACATGTGTATGCAGTTACTGCAAGTGCCACATAGCTTACATGTTGGTGAGCTGTCTAGACATATATGTGCTGATGAGTGACATCTGCAACACTGTAATGATACAGTAGGCATAGCACATGAGCCTGTCCACATTAACAGGTGTCAGTGTCAACACAGCTACACTGTCTAAGGGACTCATACACATTGCTACACTTGGCAGGGTAATGAATACAATTCCTAACCAGTTACTTTGCCACAATACAGTAATGCATAGGTATCAATTGGCCCACAGGGGTTATCCTGGGAATCTATGGTCAAAGGGTATGTGACAGTGTCTGACCTTAGAGAGCATGCTTCAGTATGCCAATGGAGGTGGTACTGGGTATGAATGTGGTTGGAAGCATCATACACCACACACACAGACACAGGGTGCTAGTACCGGTGTGAATGTGTGCATTGCTTCATGGGTGTGTAGTGGATGACAGTTCCAGATAGCTGTACAAGGCTAGGTGAGGGGTATACCTTGGCATCAGGCCACATGAGAATGGTCTGCATTATGGGTAAGGGGTGTAGTGTCTGGAATGACCCACACAGGTGGCTAGTATTCACCAGCCAGTCACCTGGGTTACTATTGTGTGTGGTCAGTGCTGTGCAATGCTTGCCATGTTTGTGTTCTATAGTCCATGACATGGATGGTGTTTGGGATGTGCACATATCCCACATTCATGTACAGTGGCATGTGGAAGTGTCCCTGGTTTGTCTGGCCCATGTTGTGTACACAGAATGTTATGATCAGATGTGACAGTCCCACCCTCATGTGGCGGGGCCAGGTAATGGACAGCAGGTTGACCCTGCACCTACATTGATAGCATGCTACAGGTATTCCCTGGTATCAGTGGCATCTGTCCATACAGGGCATGTGTGTAAGGCATGGTATGTCCCTTGTGGATCACATTAGATGGAACCACAGTTGTTGCAAGCATCCAGTGGGACTGTACTGATGGACAGGGTACTATGCCCTCTGTTGGCCACTGCATTCACACCATAGTTACTATCAATTGTCAATATGCAATATACTACACACATATTGGCTGTTGCCTTGGCATGTGTGTGTGTGTGAGACATGGGTTGAGAGTGTGCTCTGGGAAATACTGGGGTTGCTAACTGTGATTGCCTGGCCTTGATATCACATGTATGGGTGTGGATATGCACCCCAGCCTCTTGGCTATTTCACAGCTGTTATTCCTGTACAGTTGATATTGTGATATGTACTATGGCCACCATCTTCACACAGGATACTTGGTACAAACACACAGACACACACACACACACACACACACACACACACACACACACACACACACACACACACACACACACACACACACACACACACACACACACACACACACACACACACACACCTGTCATGTCTGGGAGTAGAATCCCTACCTAACTAGTTTATTACACTACAGCACTACGCAGTTATAGTACATACCACAGTGATTACTGCAGTACTCCTTCCCCAAAGGTATATATCACATTGGCTGACATCAGCAGGCTTGCCAAAATAGGGCATTTGACATGTACTGAGTGTGACTAACCTAAAATGTATTGTTCCCTACACAGACACAAAACATCCACAACCAACATGTGTGTGGGTATAAAACCCCTAACAGACATCCATAACACACTACAGCATGGAGCTGTTATAGGATGCACCACAGGGATTACACAAGGACTTCTTCCCCAAAGGTGTATAACACATTGGCTGACATCAGCGGGTTGCCAAAGTATGGCATTTGAAATGTACTGAGTGTGACTAGCCTCTATTGCATAGCTTCCTACACAGACATTGAAACACACACAAAACATCCAGAGCAGCCATGGGTGAGTATAGAACACTACCAGAGTTCTGAATCACACTACAGCAGTGCGCACTTATGGCACGCACTACGGAGATTACTGGGCTACAACCTTCCCAGAGGTGTAGTTCAGGGTGAATGACATCAGCAGCCTTACCAAAGTAGAGCATTTAAATTGTAGGGGGTGTGCCTACCCTAAAAAGCATCACCTTCTACATAGACAGACACACACAGTTGCCAAGGTGGGGTTAGAACTCCTACTTAACTAGTTTATCACACTACAGCAGTACACAGTTACAGCACGCACAATGGAGATTACTGGCCTATCCCTTCCCCAAAGGTGTATTTCACAGTTGACACCAGCACACTTGTCAAAGTGGACCATTGGAGGTTGTAGTATCTGTGAATGGACTCAAAAGCATTGCTCCCTACACCGACAAAGGAACACACACACACACACACACACACACACACACACACACACACACACAAACATCCACACTTGCCATGCCTGGGAATAGAACCCCTATCTAGTTAGTTTATTACACTACAGCGGTATGCAGTTACAGGACACGCTATGGAGATTACGGGGCTATAACCTTCCCAGAGGTGTATTTCGGGGTGGATGTCATCAGCAGCCTTACCAAAGTAGAGCATTTAAATTGTAGGGAGTGTGCCTACTCTGAAAAGCATTGCTTTTGACACAGACAGACACACGCACAAACAGTTACCAAGGCTGGGGCTAGAACTCCTACTTAACTAGTTTAGCATACTACAGCAGTACACAATTACAGCACACACCATGGAGATTACTAGCCTACCCCTTCCCCAAAGGTGTATTTCACTGTTGTTGACACTGGCACACTTGTCAAAGTAGACCATTGGAGGTTGTAGTGTCTGTGAATCGACTCAAAAGCATTGCTCTCTACACTGACAAAGGAACACACAAACATCCACACTTGCCATGTCTGGGAATAGAACTTCTACCTAACTAGTTTATCACACTACAGCAGTATGCAGTTACAGGATGCTCTACAGAAATTATTGGATTGCAGCTTCCCAGAGGTGTATTACTAGGTGGATGACATCAGCAGCCTTGCAAAGGTTGAGCATTAGAATTGTAGGGAGTGTGACTAGCCTAAAAAGCATTGCACTCTACACAGACAGCAGACACACACACAGTTGCCACGTCTGGGAATAGTACTCCTACCTAACTAGTTTATCACACTACAGCTGTACACAGTTACAGGATGTGCTACGGAGATTACTGGGTTACAGCTTCCCAGAGGTGTATTACTAGGTGGATGACATCAGCAGCCTTGCAGTGGTTGAGTATTTGAATTGTAGGGAGTGTGAGTAGCCTAAAAAGCATTGCTGTCTACACAGTCAGACAGACACACACACAAACACCCACTCACACACACACAGCTGCCAAGTCTAGGGTTAGAACTCCTACCTAACTAGTTTATCACACTACAGCAGTATGCAGTTATGGGACATGCCATGGAGATTACTGGGCTGTAACTTTCTCGAAGGTGTATTTCACATTAGATGACCTCAGCAGGCTTGTCATAGTAGGGCTATGGGGAGGGCGGTGTGTGCATGGGCCATAATCCATTCATCTAGGGGTTGATGCGCCACATGTGGGCACACACGGGGTCATATTTCATAGGTACATGTATACAGCTGCTAGATGACTACTTCCTTGTACGGTCATGTTGCACAGCTGGCATGTGCACCACATAGTCTGTTTTGCTGACAGATACTGGTGGCTAGTATCTGCAGTGAGTGACATCTGCACATCATGTGTTTGGGGCCCTTTGCCTGTGTGCTGGGTAGGACAGGCCTGGATGGCTCCTTGTCGCAGTCACCCTCTTCCACATCTATGTACATTTACCTTTGGCTTATCATAGTGTGTGGTCCTGATATATGTTTGTATTCCTATCCACTGGGTGTGCAAGGCATGAGTGGTGCATACTGATGAGTGTCTGCACTAACAACTGCAACTGCCAGATATGTCTGGTCCACTGGTGTTTGCAGACATGGCCTTCATGTGTTTAAGTGTGTGAGCATGCCCAGTATGACCTTTCAGTATGTTGTTGACTGACATTGCCTTCATTTCTCTAAGTGTGTGACCATGCCCAATATGGCCATCTGTATTTAACGTGTGGACTGTGTACAGGTAGTTTGTGCTGCAGTGCTGACCTTTGTGTTATACACTGACAGATAGCATGCTGTCTCTGCAGGGTATCCATTGATCATTTGGCTTTGACTGTTACTACATTTCTGCATAGCAGGGGGGCGCACCTGACTATTTCTACATTTCTACACAGGGTTGGAGGGGTCACACCTGATTGTTATTACATCACTATGTAGGATGTGGGGGGGCACACATGACACTTGTACACATTTGCTGTGACTGTACTGATATGTCAGGCACTCCATTTCTTTCTGTATTGCTAACTTACATGCTGACTAGAGGCATACCAGTGTACTACAGATCATGGCTTTGGTTGCCCTACATATTATTGTCTGACTTCCTACCCTTCAGAGCTAACATCCCACTGACTGCCCTGCTGTGGTCTGTCTGTGTAAGCCTGAGGGGGAGGTTAACCATAGCCATCATTCTGCGGTCATGGCACAGGCTCTGTTTGGGTTTGTCTACACCTGTTCTGCTGGCTGAGACTGTTGTTGGGTATGTGAACTGTCCAGACTGGCATGTGTGGGTCATATGGACACACATGTCACTCAGCACATTTCCTGCAGTGGGTTTTGTCACACTGTGTAGTACTGGCTACTATGGTGACTCCAGTATGTGTTACAGATATCATGGTGCCACTGTGGGTGTCTACTGTCTGCTGCCATAACATTCAGCCACCCATTTCCCTTGCATGCTCACATCCATACCATAGCTACAGGTAACGACACATTTTACTCCATTTGGCAATTGGAAGGTTGATTGACTTACCTTGAGGGTGTTCCAGACTTGTGGATGGTGCTGGTGGGCTGCCTATGTTGGATGCACATAGTGCACTCCCCATACATGGTTGGGAACAGGTAGTGTCATGTTTGGTATTCCTTTTACTGTATGTGCAAGTCAGAAAGAGGTGTCATTCCCTGGGTCCCTACTGTGTCAGTGCATGCGCTATGCGTTGCCTCTTTGCCAAAGCCAGGGCATACTGGGCATGCCTCCTTCTGCCTACTGGGGCAGGCTCAGGTTGTTCCTCCTCTGGGTCACTCTGTGCTTGTGCAAGCCTTGGCATTGGTGGGGGCTGTGTGGCTCTGCCCCATGCGGTTCCTGCTGCAGCTGTTTCCACAGGATCATATTGTGTAGCATAGCACATACCATAACAATTTGGCTACATGTAGCTGGTGAATACTGCAAGGCTCCACCGGACATGTCCAGACACCAGAACCGTGACCTGAGCATCCCAAACACATGCTCTATTATATGTCTGGCCTGTGCGTGTGCCTCATTATGGCATTGTTCAGGTGTGTGTGCATTTCTGATGGGTGTCATCAGCCATGGCTCCAGTGTGTACCCAGCATGCTCCACTAGGTGACCATAGGGGATGTCCCCATTGGCAAATTTCTGGCACAGCTGCGTCAGATGCCAGATGTGGGAATCATCATAGCTTTCAGAGCAGCCAGCACACACATTCATTTTAATGCCCTGGGCATCACATATGACCTGGCAGTTGATGGAGGGGATGCCCCTGCAATTGATATAGGCCCTACCCTGCTCACCAGGTGGGGCTTTGATGCATATGTGCATGCAGTCTATAGCACCCAGTACCCCAGGATATTCTATTTGGTGGAAGAGACGCATATTGCTGGTCAACACTTCACAGGGGCTTGAGAAAATATACGTGCTCACTGGCATGTGCTGACATGGCATCCAGGAACTGGTGGAATACTCTGGATGTTGATGCCTGTGAGATCCCCATGATATCCCCAGTTGTGCTCTGGGAGGTACCTGTGGCTAGTATACCTAGGCCTACACATACCTTGGTATTGACTAGGGTGGGTTCCCCTCGGTCAGTTTGGTGTGACAGGTGTGGCCGGCACAGCTCAACAATTTGCTGTAAGAGGTCCCTGTCCACCCTATAGCACTCCACTATATCCAGCTCATGTAGCCCCTGGTAGGATACCCTGGGTCTGTACCCTCTTCTCCGTCTCCTCACTTTGGGTTGTTCGGCAGCATTCACATCCTCACCACCCTCAACCTCTTGCACATGTTGTTCTATGTTGCCTGCTGCAGCCCTTCTCATTTTGTAGGTTTGTTAGTTAAAATTTCCTCGCTTGTATACACCAGTGGTGTAGAGTGTGGGAAAAACCAGAAGGGAAGTTGTTTGCTTAGTTTATAGTAGTGTTCTGGGCTGGGCTGGTCTGCTGCCTGTGTAATTAGCTGACTCTGATATATTTCACCTGCCAGCTAAGCTAGTTCTCCTTGATTACCTTCCTACTGCTGTTTTCCCTTCCCATTGCCTTCCTGTTTAAGCCCGTGTGCACGCCGCACAAATAGAGTGCTCCAATGTGCACACTGCTGTTATTACCTGGTTTAACTTATTTTTTCTTCCTGTACAACCCGATGCATGGTGCGCACACCCGCTTAGGCTTTGTAAAGAGTGCTAGGCAGGTGTAGACACACCCCATAGCTTAGCTGTGCTAAGCTAGGAGCAAACCCAAGCCACAGGGCTCCAATCCACTTACAGTATGCCTGACACACCCCCCCTCATGATGTCACCTACCTCCTAGGCTTGCACCAAGCTATTCCTACTCTTACACTGTTGGGACCTGACTCACATACTGGGGAAAACTGGTATTCACTATCCTTCCCCTCATTTGCATAGGATTGCCTGCTAATGCATAGTTACATATCACACACTGAGCCTCCCCCCTTAGCAATCACTACTCACTGGCCTGGTTGGTATCTGTCTGCCATTGACTAGCATGGCAGAATACTTATTTTAGTTAGAATGCTTAATTTAGGTTCATTTTGTTATTTTCCACCTGATCCCGTATGTGCGCCGCTGACCTACGCTTAAACAGCCGGGATCGGCTAAAAAAAAGTAAAAGTTGATTTTTTTAAATTTTTGTATTGTTTGCAATGCCAGTGGCCTTATACATGGCAATTGGCATGCTTACTACATGATATGCAGCCTTTATTTGGAGCTGTCATAGCTCCGTTTTGGATTTTGCAAAATGTACTCGGTTACTAACCAAGTACATTTCTGCTGATTGTACTAGTTCAGCACGGATGGTCGCAAGCTTCCTGGATCACAAAATCACCTCATTTGCATGGATTTCACCTGCAAATGGGGTAATTTGCATACAAGGGCTTCGTCCATGCAGGATTACTGCAGAAGCTCTCGTGCACTCCCCTGCAGGCTGTTCCTGGATTGCACAGCAGACATATTGCCTGCTAGAGCTCCTGCACTGATCTTGCACTCCGTGCAAGATTTTGAGAATATGGGGGATTGTCTGGCATTACTTCTATTTCCAACCGCTGAGGAATAATTTTCACTTCCACCTTTCACACTGCAATCACCCATGACTACCAGCACATCCTGCATGCATGTACAATTGATTTCTACTAGAACTTGTGCATACAATTGATCAAGGTCTTCTTCCTTAGCATCTGTTGTTGGCTCATATATCTGAATAATGTTTATGTTAACAAGTTTTCCATGAAGATGTATTGAGATTATGAGATCATTGACTGCATTATATTTTGGTACCCCATTTGTTAGTTTCTTCTTCATTACCAATGCAACTCCATTTTTTAATATTTGTCATTCCCTGAAAAGTATATCATGTGCTCATCTGATTGAAGATGCCCCATGATCCATTTCAAGTCATTAACACCCAGCAGGTCAACATTTATTCATTTCATTTCATTCTTGACAACTTCCAGTTTTTCTTGATTCATAGTTCTCACATTACATTTACCTAAAATTAAGATATCATTACAGCTACTTTTGTTTTGAATGCCAGCATCACCAATTCAAGGTCCCAAAGGCTTTACTCCAACTGCATTCTCAAACAGCAGTACACTTATGTCGATGGTTAATTGGCTTTTTCCCAGTAACTTGTTGAGTACCTTTGGACCTGAGTGTCTCATCTTACAGCACTATATCATATCTCATTTTATTGTAATTGTCTATAGAGTTTTAGTGGCATAATACGAAAGTAGATTACCAAGCCTTTCTTTTGCGAAGATACTGCTCCTCCTGCCCAAGTGGTTTGTCTTAGCCTGGCATCTCTGCTGAGATCTTTCTATCAGAGACCCTACCAACAGATAATTCTTAAGACAGTACAGCTTGCAGCTTCACTGATACACACACTCTGTTGTGGCACAGCAAGCTGACAAAACATGCGAGGATACCTGAAAAATGCAACAAGTCTTTAAAACCAGCAGTGAGACAAAACAAACAGAAATGGATGTCCAATGCAACTTTAGAGATTGCCTTGAAACACAGAGAGGCCAAAGCAAAAGAAATGCAAACTGCTATCAAGGTCAATTACTCTTTTCAATGAGCTACACGGTGAGATAAAGAAAAATATTATAGTGACATATGTAAGGAATTAGAAGAAGAAAGCATCTGAGGAAGAACCCAAGATCATCCTTTTTAAAGTTGCATGAACTCCAACCTAGAATTCATATCATGAATGATGCTCAAGGTGTGAAGTTGAATGAAGCCAAGGAAATTAAATTTAGATTGCTAAGAATCTACAGAGTCCTTATATCAGAAAAAATGATCAATTCAACAGCAGTTCCAGGCTACAACATACAAACTGGAACTTATGATGATGAAGAGGGAGGTTGAGGCACCACTAAAAAACTTTACCAAAAAACAAATCCCCCAGTTGTGATGGAATTCCAATATAAATACTGAAGTCCTCAAATGAAGCTGTTTATTTGTTGATAACACACTGAGCCAAGAAATATGGAAGTCACCATCATGGCCAACCAAATGAACAAATTCCGTATTTCTCCCAGTACTGAAGAATGGCAATTCTACTGACTATTCCAATTACCGTATCATCTCACCTGCTAACAAAAGCTTACTCAAAATCATACACCGAAGACTGGAACCTTATCTGAGGCAAGAATTCCCAGATGTGGAAGTTGGATTCCAAAAGGGAAGAGGAACATGACATATTATCACAAATGTAAGATGGATCAAAGAAAAATCCAAATAATATCAGGGAACATACACATCTGTCTTTATTGATTATAAAAAGGTTTTTGATTGTGAAGGGCATGAAGTTTTGTGGTCAGCTTTGAAAAGGGTGACCATGCCAGAGCACCTAATCATTCTCATGGGCAGTCTCTGTTGTTATCAAGTAACAATGGTCTGACTTGAACAATGAGAAACAGAATGGTTGAAATTCAACAAAGGTGTGCACCAAGGATGTCTTCTTTTTCCTTATCTATTTAATATATATGCAGAGCAAATCATCAGAGAATTGGAGCTGTATGAAAGCAGTTGTGGGGTGAAAATTGGTGGTAGAATTATCAACAGTATTCATTATGCCACTAACATGACAATCTTGGCTGAGAGTGAAAATGTCCTGAGACATTTACTACCAAGCATTAAGGAGTACAGACTCATGATCGGCCTGTAACTCGATATGCTGGTGGCACAACCAACTTTAGTCTTGATGGAGATGACATCAAAGTTGTCAATAACTTCAATCTTCTTGGGTCAGTTATTACTATGGATTCAACAAGTGGGGAGAAAATTCCATGGCAATTGTGTATCTGCAGAGCAGCTATGCATGGTTTAGAAAAAGTGGTTAAATGTAGAAATGTGTCTGTTCAAACAAAGATCAGATTAGTTCAAGCCATCATTTTCTCAACAGCATTATAAGGTTGCAAAAGTTGGACAGTCACGAAGAAAGATAGGAAGAAAATTGACACCTTTAAATTATGGTGTTGGCATAAACTACTATGAATCCCATGATCTGCTCATAGAATAAATCAGTCCATCATTGTTGAGATTCAACCCAAGTTCACTCAAATGTCAATGCTGAAGCTTTTCTATTTTGGACACACCATAAGAAAGAAAGCATCACTGGAGAAAGAATGTATGATTGGTATGGTCAGCAGCCAGCATAAGAGGGGAAGACCTCCTATTCGTTGGTATGACATGGAAATAGTAGATATGCACATGCCACTGTCAAACCTTACTGGGATCTGTAAAGACTGAAAACAATTTAGAAAAACTGACTAGAGTCACCATGAGTCAAACTTGACTCAACAGCACCTAGTAAATCTAATATGATAATGTGGCTAAATGTTTAAAACTGAGGTAAATAAAACATCGGGAGATCGGTTTTTCACCTATTTTATTTAGTCAGGATCAGCAACACATAAAAGTAGTACACTTTTGGGCAGGTAGACTTTAGCAGCTGCTTAACCCCTGTTTAAGAAAACCCAGTAAAGAAGGATGAGTCAGGTTACAGACACTCTAGATGGGACAATTAAAAGCGCTCATTATGCTGCTGCACATAGCTCAAGCAAGACAAGATAAGAACTTGAATTATAACAGAGAATGGTTTCAAAACCTGGTGCTATTACAAAAGTTGAGGATATAACATGTTAGTTTGGAAAGTTTCCAGAAATGTTTATTGTGAGAGGCAAATCTGAACTGGAGAAGGCATTCTGGTCTTAACACATGCCTCTGTTTTTTTCAAATGTAATATTTTCATATGCCTCCTCTGAAATTTTAGATCTTATGCAGAGATAGCAGGCATAAGAACAGTAGCTGGCATTCTCCTTGGTGTAAATTGGACCATCTTTTAAAGGGTCTATATCAGAAGATCGAAGTTTCAAAACTTTGAATCTGATATGGTCAACACCATATGATCGAAGTTTTGAAATTTTGAATCTTTTAACTGAAATCTCTGTACAGCACAGAAAGGGAAGATTTCCCTTTTTTGCACTGTAGTGCGATCTCGGAGTTGGTATATTTAAGTAGCGGGGGGTGTGGGGGTACAGGGGGGCTTGCCCCCCCTGCTTAAAGCATTTAAATGGTTTGTTTTTGTAGGTTGTTGTGCTTTATTATATTTTAGATGTTTCAAAACTTTGATTACATGGTGTCGACCATATCAGATTCAAAGTTTTGAAACTTCGATTATGTAATATAGACCCTCTTTGAAATACCACATTAGAAAAAAAGAAAACAGAGTACACTTGTGCAACTCCCATCCATGTTCTTGACTTTATTAATGTCTCAATGTTCTTCCATTGGTTTTGTTTGCCTAGTGAAACTTTAATGATTCTTGCAGTCTGGCAACCATTCATTTATAGCATATATGATACAAGATTAAGGAATAAACTGCTCCTTTTTTTGTCTGACCAAAAGCCTTTCTGGATTAAGGACATTCCTCAACCAGCTACTAAGAAAATATAACTGTATGACATGCCAGCAGCACTGAGCTTAATACTGCCATTGTATGGGTGTTCAATCTTTCAGAGAAACGTCTGTAATGAGATATCTTAGAGAAGGGTCTATATTATAAGATCGATGGTTGAAAACATTAAACAACATATGGTCGACACCATATGGTTAATGTCTTCAAATGTCGACCTTATAAAAAGACAAAAAAAAAAGACAAAAGTACCCTAACGGGTTTAAGCAGGGGGGCAAGCCCCCTGCACCCCCCACATGGAGGGCTATGCCCTCCACACCTCCTGCTACTTAAATATACTTACTCCGAGACTGCACTATATTGCAGTAAATGGAAATCTCCCCTTACGGAGATTACCATTTACACTCTAGATTCTGAGCGTTCGATATTCTCGTGTAGACAATGTCAGATTCAACATTGTCGGCTTTCGAGAATATAATATAGACCCTTAGAGGAGCTAGAGTGTGAAAAATATTCCTCATATTAGATAAGATTAGATGCTTGTGCTTTAACTGCCAAATTTGGACTGGTTTACATTATTGCTCAGGGGTGACAGAAGTATCCATGGCATCTCTATCCTGTTGCTGTTGAGTTTTCAGGCATACAGAATGTATTGCATATTTAAGCTTGATAAATGCATCAAAGAGGTGGCTGACCACTAGATTCCACATTTTGAAAGATTGAGAAAATGGAAGCTGTATTATTTATGGCTATGTAAAGTATGGCTTCTCCATTTCCAGGAGGGAAAGTTTTTCTTGTACATGTTCAAATTTAAGCAGTTATATGGTAAAACCTCTGGCTAAGAACAGCTCCTGCTATCATGATGTACACAGAGACAATATGTACCCGTTATTGAGAAAAGGAATGAGATAGTTTAAACCTTTGCAAAAAAAAAAGACAAAAAAAAAAAATTAACCACACTGCGCCATTTGATAAAGACTCCAGGTACTGAAAAAAATTAAGAGCTTTCTACTGAAAATTATATTTTGCTGCTGTCTATCAGTGGCACTACAGTGGTCCTTTAAATATTGATGTTCTCTCAGGTAGTTTACATGTATAAGGATAACATCCAGGACCCTTGGACAGAAGAGGTTCATTGATTGTAGAGACATCTTCAGTTTCTTTTATTTTACTCAATGAGACTTCTGAGGTTCGGAGAATATCTGGAGCCCTTAATTATCTTTGGGATCATGAAAATGTAGAATCTTCAACCCAAGAGCATGCTGGGTCTAAGCACGTGGCTCTCTTTTCCAGAAGTCTTGAAATTTTTGACTGAGGTGTTCTTTTGGGAAGGTAAGGATTCATGTAGATATAAAGAAAATACTGATTAAATTGATCATCCCATGAGGCAGAGACATCTCCTATTTGTCACTTTTTTCTTCATTTGTTAACTTGATGAGGCATAAGGTTTTCCAGGAGTGAATTGGAAGCACTGACTTTTTTAAGAGATTTGTTCAAAGTCACAGTGTTCACATCTATAGACTGATTTGGTTAAGATGAAAACTGCAATTTCAGGAATGGGCTTGGGCGGCTAATAGAGATCGCTAGGGGCAATAGGATGAAGCTGCCAATGAACTGCTGTCCTATCCCAGTGGGAGTGTATGGAAAGGTTCACTGTCTGTGTAACCTCTAGTAGATTTCATGGCCTAACAAACCAGAGTAATTATCTGGGAAGGGACACAGCTTATCTGGTGACATCTTCTGATGCTTCTTCTAGTGAAATAAGGTTTCTAACCTGCTATCGCTACTGCTACATAATGGCTCCCACCACTTATTTTCTCCTTCTCATTAATTTCTCACTCCAGAGCTCTCATTATTACACCACAATGCTGACTTCCCAAGTAGTCATGAGATCTGTTTGGCTAAGAGAGATGACCAGCACTGCCATAAATAAGTTATAGGGATACCTCAGGAGGTGTCAGGATCAGATACAGAGTCAGCAGTGGGTTGGATGGGGATGGATGGTGTTCAGAAAGAAAAAAATATATATATAAAACTGGCAGATGAAAAGAAAACTGCAGCAACTAGTTTGTTTGCAGGACAATACCATAAAAGTGTTGTGCAGTACTCTCAGACAAAGATACATAGATTTTCTTGACACAACTGTGTCTAGAAAAGAAACAATTATCCATAAATAATCAAATGCCTTTTATTTGCATATATCAATGCTTTTAATATATGACCATAACACATAGGAGTAAATACATTTTCCAGTTATCCCAAAGTTAAGATCTCAGAGTCAGTGTGTTTAGTGACTTGACATTGTAAGAATATAACATGAGTAATTGAGTGGCTTGCCTCCCCTACGTAAATTATTTTGTTTGTGATTTTACAGAAAACTGACCTTTTCCCTGTTGAGACAGCCAGCTTTTCTATGTCTTGCTGATGCCTGGGATTAAGTGTAATGATTGATTTTTTTGAAGTATGGTGTACCATAATTGGAGATATGTATGTCCTTTCTCTTAGTGCACTGAATGTGCTCTGTTTTGTTTTTTTGTACTTTTTGCCCTACTACTTGTTGATTATCATAATTTATCTTGGCTATTTTTATTCACTGGGTAAAAACTGATTAACAGGGTCATCATCTGGGCACCCTTTAGGGTGGTTATAAGTTTTTCCATTTCCTTCCTGGCCCTAATGATGCAAGCACTCAGCAAGAGAGAGGAGATATACAATGAGCTGAAGGTAGTGGACATTCCATGCCTACTGCAAGGGGTGTTCCCTCCATGCATCCTTTTCTGTCTCCTTACAATATTAGTGTGAACTCTCTAGTCTATGCCAGGGAGAACGCACCATAATTTGTGCCTCTGAGTATACACAAACATCACCCTTCCCCTGGAAACGTTACTACCTAACTCCTGTTCACGCTGCCCTCTCCTTACTTAGTTCCTAGAGAGATGGGGCTGCTGGGTCACAGTCAGGCCTTCATCCCTCTGTGGCACATAGCCATTATTCCATTTTTTTTATGCTGCTGTAGTTCCAGTGCAGCTATTACTGACAAAAATTGGCTTGAAGGATAGTCCTTCTTAAAGAGCTACTTAAAGGATAGTCCTTCTTAAAGAGCTACTACTCAAAGTTAAAGAATTGTATGGAAAATTTAGATAAATTGATTCATATACTGTTATGGCGAGTAACTTATAGAACCAATACTGTCTCAAATGAGAAAATAACAGCATCTGCTAGAAGCATGCATTGCAGCTAATGAAGTGTTTAGAAGTGATGTAAAAACACTGCAATGTACTGGTGGAGGTTGCAGTGAATGGACAAAGAACTGATAAGCAATGTTTGCAACCAAAAGTATTTATTTTCTGATAACAAATTCACTCTGATTCTGAAAATGTTTGATTCTTTTCACTGTGTTTGACTCAGTTTATTTGGATTTTACTCTTCAGCCATTAGTGGTAATTCTGAGAAAATAGTGCACCAGAACAGGAACTTATGGTTGCTCTATGGATATGTCTAAAACATTTTTGTCTGAAGTGGGTTAAACCAAGAAAGTTTAGTGTTTGTCCTTTGTTGTTTTAATTGAATATACATTGTTTCTACTTAGCATAAAATACTGTGCCTAGCATGGTTGTCCTTAAGTCATGTGGTGCCCTAGGTAAAAGGGCTCCACAGTGCCCCCCAACACCACCTGGTACCACAATCTCGGTCTATTTACACCATCCAGTTTACTGGAAAAGTGCCCCTGCTAAAGTGGCACCATAGGTGGCCACTTAGTTGGCCTATGCCTCAGGCCGGCTATAGTGCCTATTGCATTTCAGATTATTTGGAAACAGAAAAAGAGCTTGTTGCTGCACTTTCGATACATGTGTTAATCTGCTACACCTGCCTATTACGACACTTGCCTATTACTTTAGTTTACATCTTTATCTTGCTTTCCACAGCTGATGCTGCCAAATCACTATTGTTTTCCTTGTCTCTCATATTAATTTGTCAATTGCTCATAAGATCTTCCTTTTGGTGTGTGCACTGTGTAATGCATTAATGTATATGATAAAAGAGTGATTTTTTAATGCAACTTCTTTCTCCTCGTCACTTATCCTGTATGCAAAAACTCTCAGGTAGCAATAAACACTGGCACCATGGTGAGCTCCATATCCATAAAGAAAAGCAAATATGAACATCATGGGTGAAAGATGAAAAAAAGACTTGGAACACCTTGTGAGACAACATGTCACATTAAGAGCCTAAATAACCGCATAACTTTGGAATGTTCTACTCCAGTTTTAGGCATCCCAGAAAAGACCAGATATACAGTGGTTATTGAAACGAGGTCAGTCACTGCTATGAACTCGATTCCCATAAAGAAAAGGAAATATGAATATTATGAGTGTTGTATAAAAAGAATTTGAAGCACCTTGGAAGAACAGAAGTCACTTAGAGAGCTTAGATAAAGATCTGACTTTAGAATCTTCTGTTATTGAGTTAGATGTCCCAGAGAAAACTAGACATGCAGTGGTAAGTGAAACAAAGAGAGAGACATTGGTCTAAATACTCTTCCTGTAAAGAAAAGGAAATATGAATATTATGAGTGCTGGATGAAAGAGTTGTATGCATCTGAGAAGACAAGTAACCTGGGTAGCATAGATAAAGGTAAGACATTGGAATGTTCTGTTTCAGAGTCATATATCCCAGAGAGGACTTGACACAGAGTCATAAGTGAAGCAAAGAGAAGCATTGCCCATAACTCTCTTCCTATAAAGAAAAGAAAATATGAGCATTATGAATGCAGGAAGAAAGAAAGAAGAGTTGGAAGTAACCAAGAATACGGTAAGTCATTTTGATAGCCTGGATAACATTGCAAATTTGGAATGTTTTGTTCAAGATTCAAATGTCCCAGTGAGTACCAAACAGACAGTAACAACTGAAACAACCACTGCCCTGAACTCCATTTTTGCTTTGCCTATAAAGAAAAAGAAATCTGAACATCATGAGTGCAGGATTAAAGAGAGGTGGAAGCACCTGAAAAGAACAGAAGCCAGCTGGACATCCTAGATGGCAGCATGACTTTGGAATGTTCTGTTTCAGAGTTCGATGTCCCAGGGAAGTACAGATGCAGATGGATAACCAATGTAGCCAAAGATTCTTTTTATGCACCCTTTTTCTGTAAATTAATATGCTCATACCATGCACTCCAATGCCATTGTAAGATAGCCAGAAAATCTTGACCGTGCAGTATCTTACTATTATTTCCTAGTACAGGAGCATACATACAGAGTACTCCTGTGTTAGTGGTAGCATACAAATGTGTAAATGTTAACAGACTCAGAAGCAGCTGCTACTTGTAATGTTATTTATTTATTTATTTATTTCCATTTATTAACCAGGATAGTTCAGCTGAGCAACAAAGACCCTTTCTGATGGAGTTCTGGGGAACGAATCTCTACAGTAATGCTCGTTATATTGTGAAATACAAAAAAGACTAAATTACTTAGCAGTACATTAATGATGCATAATAGTTGGTGATCAACTATTAGGAATGCAATAACAATAAACAAGCCAATATAATCTTAGGAGTATTTTTAAAATAACATATCAACAATCAGTGGTGAGATCTATGCACTGATCTATACGGTTGGTGATGTTCCAAGGGTGGAGAGGTAGGGATACTTATAGAGAAGAAGTACACAAGTATAACAGTTGTTTCTGTAATATTAGCTGGCTAGAATGTTTTTGCTATTAATAAGTATTATTATATATGGACTGGTATTGTATCAGACACCTGGCATACCACCTTCTTCTCCTCATCAGTGTAATTACCTTGGTAACCCTCTCTTCACTGCCCAAGCAGATGCAAAGTGGGAGCTATATTTAGGTCATTGTGTGTAAAGTTATGGCACTGTAGATATAGTGGAAGAACAGAGCTGGGTATTTCAGATGTCTAGATTATTTTCATATATGACACCTCTTAACATTCAGCAAATAAAGTAGAGATGGGGAAATTATACATTCTGATGCATTAATTCAGTTATATGCTATGCTTGTTGCCCTGTACTGGGGAACATCCATAAGGTTCCTTCTCTGGGGCGAATAGTGCAATGTTGACTGATAGGTAATAGTGTCCATCAAGTCATATCCAAGAAAAGCTTGTGTGCGTTTCTTCTATTCATCCTCCTCTACAGCATTTCTTTGTGGCCAAGAGGAGCTCACAAATAAAGGGTAGTTTAAAATACCACAACATAAGGTTGATCACAGTGAGATTAAAGCTCTTCATTAACTCATGCTGGTAAGACAGTAACTCTCAATGGTTCACAGAGGGTAGTCCATCTGCCTGTTCATTCTGTTGGTAAACAAATATCTTGAGAAAGCTGTTACCCCACAAATCATTTGCTGCCTTCCTGAGAACTTTGTCCTCATTCCAGAATTACACCACTTTCATGATGATCACAGCACTTTCATTGTTTTTGTTGTCCTCATAAATGCCAGGCAATGTCCATGAGCAAATGAGTGTTCTGTAGAATTATGTTTTGTTAATCTCAGAGAACAAACAAACTGTAACCCCTGCAGAAGTTGGCAAAACAAAGACAAGTCCACTTTGGTTCACTTTTATTCACCAGAAATGATTGAGTGCTTTCATAAAACTGTATCAAAACTTCATCAGAATCAAGTAACTCTCAAATATAACAACCATAAATAGTTGAATCACAGTACATCACCTGCCCTACACCACCAATAACAACCCACAGTTAATAAACCATTAATTAGATGAAATCTGCTAAAAAACATAAAAAGACATAAAAAATATACACAAAATATGTGTATATAATAAAAAAATAATAAAATACATTAAATTAAATGTGTTGCCTCATACATAATAGGACCTTAGTCTCAAAACACTGGCTATAGAGATGGAATCATCCAAGCCATGGGGAACTGCGACAGTCAGCTTCAGATGCCAAACCAGTTCCTTGTATTGAATTAAATCACACCATGACCCCCCCCCCCCATATGCTGCTTGTGAACAGTATCTATACCAAAAAACAAAATTCATGATCTGGATGATCCCCTAGATGACAATAAAGAGAATTACTTGTTTTTTTGTTCCATGATTTTCTACATGAATCAGGGACCTTTAGTAATAATGAGATCAATGTTCTAAATGCCCTTTTGGAGATAGTGCTGAAAAACAATTTATCTTTTTGGATGGACAGTTTTTTCATCAGAAAAAGGGTGTAGAGATGGGAGCGAGTTGCACTCCAGTATTAGCAAATATAGTCCTTTTGCAATGGGAAAAATGTTTATTGTTTAACAGGGAGAATATTCCAGCATGGCATTTTTATGCCAGATATTTGGATGATATATTTATTGCATGGGATGGAAACGACACTGGGACTAAGACATTTATTGATTTTCTTTACTGAACTACTTCTTTTTAAAATTCACTTACACTTACAGTGAGAAAGGCATTAGTTATTTGGACGTATTGGTGGTGAAGGATGACCAAAAGAAGGTTTTTCAGATTACTATTTATAGGAAGAGTACCTATTCTAATAGTCTTCTGCACTATGATAGTTGTCACTCAGCACAGCAGAAAAAAGGTATTATAAAAGGACAATTTATTAGATTAGCCCGTATGATATCAGATGATGTGTTATTTAGTCAGGAGTGTCTTAAATTAAGGAATATGTTTTTGGCTAGGAATTACCACCTAGAATTAATTGACAAGATATATGAGGAAGTTCACCAAACACAAATAGTCCGCTGTTCTGCCCAATAAAGGGATTTCCTCCAAACTCCAATAAATATTCCACCACCGATAGTGTTAGGAATATATAAATTTATTGTTAAAACAGTTTAAACAAAGTTTAAACACAAAATTAAGCAGCAAACAACACCAGCAGTTCGTCTTCCAAATAAACCTTTAGATTCAAATATAACAACCATAAATAGTTGAATCACAGTACATCACCTGCCCTACACCACCAATAACAACCCACAGTTAATAAACCATTAATTAGATGAAATCTGCTAAAAAACATAAAAAGACATAAAAAATATACACAAAATATGTGTATATAATAAAAAAATAATAAAATACATTAAATTAAATGTGTTGCCTCATACATAATAGGACCTTAGTCTCAAAACACTGGCTATAGAGATGGAATCATCCAAGCCATGGGGAACTGCGACAGTCAGCTTCAGATGCCAAACCAGTTCCTTGTATTGAATTAAATCACACCATGACCCCCCCCCCCCATATGCTGCTTGTGAACAGTATCTATACCAAAAAAACAAAATTCATGATCTGGATGATCCCCTAGATGACAATAAAGAGAATTACTTGTTTTTTTGTTCCATGATTTTCTACATGAATCAGGGACCTTTAGTAATAATGAGATCAATGTTCTAAATGCCCTTTTGGAGATAGTGCTGAAAAACAATTTATCTTTTTGGATGGACAGTTTTTTCATCAGAAAAAGGGTGTAGAGATGGGAGCGAGTTGCACTCCAGTATTAGCAAATATAGTCCTTTTGCAATGGGAAAATGTTTATTGTTTAACAGGGAGAATATTCCAGCATGGCATTTTTATGCCAGATATTTGGATGATATATTTATTGCATGGGATGGAAACGACACTGGGACTAAGACATTTATTGATTTTCTTTACTGAACTACTTCTTTTTAAAATTCACTTACACTTACAGTGAGAAAGACATTAGTTATTTGGACGTATTGGTGGTGAAGGATGACCAAAAGAAGGTTTTTCAGAGTACTATTTATAGGAAGAGTACCTATTCTAATAGTCTTCTGCACTATGATAGTTGTCACCCAGCACAGCAGAAAAAAGGTATTATAAAAGGACAATTTATTAGATTAGCCCGTATGATATCAGATGATGTGTTATTTAGTCAGGAGTGTCTTAAATTAAGGAATATGTTTTTGGCTAGGAATTACCACCTAGAATTAATTGACAAGATATATGAGGAAGTCTCAATTAAAAGATAAAAGGGGAATGCTAAGCCTATTATTTGTAGTCTTGATAGTTTTAGTGATGAACAACAACAAAAAAAAAAAAAAACAAAGACACTCATTCTTGTTCTTTTATTACTACTTATACCCAGGACTATTCCCTGATTCAACAGATTATCATCAACAATCAGGCCTTTGATGGTATTAAAGACATTTTGGGGGATCGACCAAGTTTTGCAACTAGGCATGCTAGGTGCCTTAAAAACATGTTGGGGTCCAATGATAAACCTTTACAGATCATTAGTCACAAGAAAAGTGGAACATTTAAGTGTAGACGCTGTAGTCACTCAGTGTCCATTTATTTTGGAAAAATGTGAAGTTAAAGTCAACAATATTTTAATTAGAAATATGTCTCATTTCACCTCTAAAACTGTGGGTATTATTTATTTGGCCTTGTGCCAAAAGTGCCCTAGTTTTTATGTAGGTAAAACTGTCTGTCAGTTTAGGGAGAGAATATATGAACATCTTTATGACATCAGAAACAAAAAACAAGTAATTCTCTTTATTGTCATCTAGGGGATCATCCAGATCATGAATTTTGTTTTTTGGTATAGATACTGTTCACAAGCAGCATATGGGGGGGTCATGGTGTGATTTAATTCAATACAAGAAACTGGTTTGGCATCTGAAGCTGAATGTCGCAGTTCCCCATGGCTTGGATGATTCCATCTCTATAGCCAGTGTTTTGAGACTAAGATCCTATTATGTATGAGGCAACACATTTAATTTAATGTATTTTATTATTTTTTATTATACACACACAGTTTTTTGTATATTTTTGTGTGTTTTTACTTTTTTAGCAGATTTCATCTAATTAATGGTTTATTAACTGTGGGTTGTTATTGGTGGGGTAGGTCAAGTGATTTACTGTGATTCAACTATTTATGGTTGTTATATTTGAGTGTTACTTGAGTCTGATGAAGTTTGGTACAGTCTTATGAAAGCGCTCAGTCATTTCTGGTGAATGAAAGTGAACCAAAGTGGACTTGTCTTTGTTTTACCAACGTCCGCAGGGGTTACAGTTTGTTTGTTGGTTCTTAGTTTGTCTTTTAATCTCAGTGAACATTCAGTCTTGATGATTTCTGAGTACACCTTTGACACCTTGATTTTCTAACTACCTGTCTAACCAGTTTCAGACTGTGCTGCCTGTAGTTTAAGTACTTTGAGCTCTGTTATTTGCAATTTATGTAAATTACAGCACAGTATGTTGCCAGTAGTAAATGTCACCACTGTTGTGGTGATTCAGTGATCATCTACATAAGTTTTACCAGGGCAAACCAGGAATATGTTTGCTAACTTTTACGTTCTTCTGAAATAGCTTGGAACAAAATGCCTCTTTCCTATTGACTGGATCAATTATGCAATGGCATTGGTATCATGCACACTAATAATGCCACATACATTAATCTTGGCTACATAGGCATAAAATGATGGGTCAAATAACCCATGAAATGAAGCTATAGACAGCGGTAGCACCTCTAACAGGAATAATAGCACAGGATAAATAAAATATGCTATTTTCTGCACTGGTGAGGAGGCTTTCCTAATATCTGAATGAAATGTGATGCATTTTTCATAGACAGATATAGCATATCAACATAATGTGATGGGCTGCTTTAATACCTGAATGAATGTGATATTATGATATAGCATATCTATGTAATGTCAGGAGGCTATCTGAATACCTGAATGAAATGAGATATTTTCTGAATAGACTGATAATGCATACCAATATAAGGAGAGGAGGTCATTGTAATGGCTGAATGAAATGTAACATTTTCTGCATTGACATATATACTCATAACAAAGTAAGATGAAGATGTTGTTACTGTATCTACTCTACAGTCAGTATTTAAAGGGTAGAGGTGCAACTCCCAGTTAATCAGGGATTTTATTTTCATCATAAAAGAAAAGTATGGGACCTCACTCCCTTAAAACTGTAAGTGGAGTAATTTTTTTCAGCTTTTTGTGGTAGTTTTCTTCATATACATGTTTAGGAAAGGAAATAAAATGGTAGGGTGTGTAAAGGCTGCCAGCCTAGCTAGATAAAATTTTGTAGATAATTTTATGTCATTTATAAATATTAATATAATCCACAGGCTTGGTTTACAAATGTAAAGAGAAGTATATGTTATGATTAAACTATCCATGGGATTCGCAAATGGTTTTTATCCATCAGCCGCTCCTGCATGGAATATGAATGCCGAGCGATCTAGGAACGTGCAGTTTTGATGTGCATGAGGAAGCTGACACTGTTCCTGCACAGAATCCCATGCAGAATGCTAATTACCTAATTTGCTGTTGAAAACCATGCAAATGAGGTGAAATAGCGATTCAGGAAGCAGACAGGTAACCATGCAGGAACAGTGTACGGTGCAGAAATGTATTCGGCTACTAACCAAATACATTTCTGCAAAAATGAAAAAGGAGCCATGACAGTTCCAATAAAAGCATGTATCCTAATCTGTAGGCATGCCAATGGTCATATATATGGCCATTGGCATGGAAAACATTTTAACGTGTATAAAAATAAAAGTTTATTTTATTGTGGTCGATCTCGACCGTTGAAGCATAGGACAGAGCTGCGCAAACTGAATCGTGGGGGAAACAAATAGTGAAAAATCAATTTTAAGGGAAACCTGCATTTTGCCATTATACTGTATGGCAAGCAGAATCAAAACAATGGCAGAGAACAGTGGTTGCTAAGGGGGAAGGCTCTTGTGTAGTGCAGTAACTACAGATTAAGACAGTGGGGTATGTTAATGAGGGGACTTATACCGAATCACAAAATAATTCTAAGTGCCACACTGCACCTAACTGTGTAGATGGTCTAACACCATTGTGTAGGCAGGAGGAGCAACTAACATGAAAAGTGGGGGGTGTCATGCTTGCTGTAAGCACATTGGAGCTCCATTGCCCGGGTTTGCACTTAGCTAAGCACAGCTAAGCGAGGGTGTGTATCTAAGGCTGTATAGTATTCCATGAACTGAGGAGCATGTTCACACCCAGGGGAGGGCCATTTCTTGCTGTTTACACTAGCTAAATGAGTCTGCATGGCGACCCCTGGGGCTTAAACAGGAAGGATATAGGGAAAAAAAAGAACTAGCAGAACAAGTGAAATGCAGTACAAATCAGCTATATGGGATTCTGCAACTCACAATGGGCCATTGAAAGCACTCAATAATACAGCTGGCAGGTGGCTGCATAGATGAAAATGGAAGGAGATGTAAAAAAAAAAGAAATAAAGGGCAACAGCTCAATAAAGGAGAAATGAAGTAGAAATCACTAATATGGGATTCTTGCAACTCACAATGGGCCATGGAAAGCACACAATAATACAGATGGCCGGTGGCTGCGCAACTGAAAATGGGAGAAGATGTAAGTAAAAAATAATTAAAAAAGGGCAACAGCAGAATAAAGGCAATCATGCAGAAATTACCACTAATGCCTCTAGCACTCACAGTGGCCAAATCAAAGCCATGAGTAATATAGGTGGCAGCTGGAATGTATCATTAGTCAGTCAATCATACAGACAGCATCTGCACCACAACAGTATAAAGTATGGAAACACCTTACAACCTGTTGTTTCCCAGAAACTCTCCACCACTGATGTATACATGCAGTGGAATTTTAACTGGAAAAATGTTAGAGGCTGCCATTGCTTTGATCGATCAGTATGTGCCAGAGGCTGACAGTGGAGAGGAGGACAATGCCACAGTATAAGGACAAAATGATTGACTTCAACAATTGGCTAAGCTTCTGGTGTCATTCAAAGGGGCTCCAGTATCTGTCTGCTTGGGACGACATGATCGACAAACCACGATGCTTTGCCAGAGATGGTCTGCACCTGTCTCCCCTGGGATTCAGGTTACTGGCTAAGGCTCTTGCCACCCCTATAGTGCCTTTTTTATGCAAGGCTCAAAGGACAAAACCACCACCATAACAGGTACAAGTATGCAAAATCTGAACGTAATGCTATTCAATGCTAGAAGCCTAAACAATAAAATGCACTCTCTCAAGGCACTCCTAAAAATGGAGAACATCGATATCTGTGCAGTAACTGAGACCTGGTTCAAGGCTCCAGAGAGCACCCCATGCAATACCAGGCTACAACTCTTACCACACTTTTCGGCCACCAAACCAGGACCGAAACACTAAAGGCGGAGGAGTGTCCATGTTCACCAAGGATATTCACACCTCCAGGCTAGTTGCCCAACACAATGCATCCAAAATTCACCAGGTGCAATTAACACTAGGTAAGACTGCAATCCAAATTGTAGCTTGCTACAGATCTCCCACCATGCCCCAAGATTCTCGCTACACCTTTCTAAACATACTGGAGAATATTAAGATACAACCAAACACCCTAATACTGGGTGATTTCAACTACCTTGCCATTAACTAGGAAAAATACTTGTGTACCAACACCTTTGCCCAACAGTTCTTGGAATTCATAAATTCCAATGCCCTGTGTCAACTAATCCATAGTCCCGTAAAAAAGAACCAAAGCAACTCACTGAAACTTGTAAAAACGCTAGTACTGTCAACAATGAAGGATGGTGCAGGAAAAAAGTAATCCACTGCGTATAAGGTTAGCAACTTATTTAAAGGTTCGTTGGTAAGCGTAAAATCAGCGAAATACACTCGTGTGAAACTTCTAAGTAAGCAAAAAAGTTTTAATAAACAGAACAAGTAACGTGAAATGCTACAAGCGTTTTTCGTTCTGTATGTAACAGAACTTCTTCAGACAACAGCCAGTACAAGTTCAAACAGTCATTAAATAAACTTTTCAAATTTAATGCAAGCACTTAATTAGCTAATTAGTAGCATTTCAGCCTCCATTTAAAGAGGCAATGCACGCTATTAAGCATCACTGCAACAAAACCAAGTTACTAAATCTAGCTGACAATACAAAAACTCATTTTACCAAAAACACATAATACTGTGTAGTGTTAAAAAATATTTATAGAAAGTATACATATACAATATATAAAAAATGTTAAAACTTAAGTTAAAAACATAATAACTAAGTACAACCCTTATTAAAGGCTTTTCTTGTGTGTACTTAGTTATTCTAAGCTATGGATTGTTTAAAAATATATAGTAATAATACATAAACCCCATTACTTATTACTTTAATCATGTTAAAAACATCCAAAAGACTTATATATTAGTTAAAAGCTAAAGTCTACCTCATAAGATTTTTAATCCTCAAAATACAAGAAATTGAACACGAGTCATTAAGTCCTGGTGACTTACATGCTGCTAATCGAAGTTGCCAAGCTAGTTCTTTTTTCTCTAGTTCTAATTTTAAGAGGTTATCATTTGTTAAGCTGTGGCTTACTAGTTGTTTATTAATTTGACTAATACCCATAAAATTAAATGAATGGTCAGGGTGACTAGCACAGTGTCTAGCCAAAGCATTCTCATTTTTACCTTTACTAATTGTATATAGATGCTCGTAAATTCTATCACGTAAATGCCTGTCCGTCTTACCCACATAGAATGATGGGCATTGACTACACTGTGCCAAGTAAACCACCGCCCTAGTATTGCAGGTATATGATTCCTTACTCCAGGTTCATCTCAACGACACCAGGTTGGTGAAATAAATACAGGACATTCTGTCAGTAACTTTAATATTGGAATGTGGTTAAACAATGAACTGGATATGGATTGTACAGAAGAAGGTACTGACATCACACATTTAAGTGAGTCTGATAATTTAATCACAGACAAATTAAAACTATTTGATGTCAAGCTTTTTAAAATCAAAAAACTCCAGCTAGAGCTCAACTATTTTAAGAGATACATTAAATAAAACATTGTTCCAAAGGGTTTGAGGCATTATTCATACCCTACTGGTTTGGAACATGGTTCGGATTTTTTAAAGGAACTAGTAAGTATTTACAACAGGCAAGGTTTGGAAATAATACAATGTATGGTAAAACATTACCAAATTTCCCTTGACCTGTTAGTAAAAGAGACTGGTTCCCTTGAACAGGATATTAAAGTAGACCTTGATTTTAATAGATATGAATTTGAATATGACAGAATTCTCTCTAGTATAGCTCAACAAATGTCTAAATTGAAAATTAATAAAATAAAAAAACTTCAAAGAGACTTGAAAGCCTATCGTGAAGGGACGGCTTTTCCTAAGCCACCAATGTCTCAAAATGTTTTACGCAGTAATAATAACAAAAGTTCTACAGTCCAACCTGTTCATAAGGATCAAAGAAGACAAAAGCCCACTAGAAATACTTCTGCACCTTTGGATTTGGGTGTTGAGCCCAGCACAGAGTACTTTATAAATGATGATGACATTTTTGGAGAAGAAGCAGGTGGCTCAAATTCTAACCAGTTTTTTTCAACTGACAATAATCAAAGATACAACCAGGGCCCCCAAAAATACTACAGAGGGGGGAGGGGGGGCAATTGGAATGTGAACTCATCCCAAGGACCCAAGCGGAAATACAATACCCGCAGCAACAAGCATCTGGGTTAAAACTTCATGAAACCCTTGTAAACAAAGAAGGCAATTTTACCATCTATAATTTTACTGAGTGTTGCATTGACCAAATTTTGGTGGAACTATTTGCTAAAGGATTAACGTTTGTGCCATCTAAAAAATGTGACATTGCTGAATTACTGCTTGACTTTAAAATGTTTATTCGTAAACTAAATTTAAATTTACTGTTAGGTAATTCACCACATATTGAGAATGAACTGAGAGTAGCTAGTACTTTCAACCCCCCCCAAAATAATATAACAAGTATGTTTGAATATTTGTGTGAAAATGAATTTAGGGATCTTATGAAACATTCAGATAAAAACAAACATGGTTCTAACATTTCAGTAGAGGAAAAAACACTACTAACCTGTTTAAGAAATCTACCGCTCAGGCTCATGAAGCCGGACAAGGGCGGTGGGCTGGTGGTGTTTTATAATGAGGATTATTCTAACATTATGTTGACCTTATTAGAAAGTAATACATATGCACCAGTGAGTAAAAATGAGTTGAATCAAGCCTATAACAGGATTAAAATGTTTATTTCTGACCTATTTACAGATGGTTTATTAACTTTAGAACAGTACACTTATTTGACTATGTTAGCACCGAGGATCCCAAAAATTTTTGGGATCCCGAAACTACATAAAAATATATCAAACCCACCATTGAGGGTGTTGGTAGATGCGAGACAGTCAATAACCTACCCGTGTGCTAAACTAGTGGATACTATCCTGAAAAAATATCTGAGTATGGAACATCAAATATTGAAGGATTCTTGGTCCTTCCTGCAGTGTATGCAGTCCATAACATATGATGACATGGCAAACTTTGTAACTGTGGATGTGACAGATTTGTATTCCTGTATCCCACATAACTTGGGGATTGAATGGGTGACTGACTTTATTAGACTCAAAGGGGCAAATAATAATGAGTGTAACTTAGTTGAACAACTTCTTGATATTATTCTAAAAAATTATTTTGTGTTGTTTGAAAACAAGCTTTTTATTCAAAAAATAGGAGTAGCGATGGGTTCCCCTGTAGGGTCAAGCTTTGCGAACTTGGTCATGGCCCATTGGGAGAATAATTACATTTTTAACAGCCCTTGGGCCAACCAATTTGTAAGCTACAAAAGATTTTTGGATGACATTTTCATTGCATTTAAGGGTAATAAGGAAGAAGCAAACCAACTAGTGGATTTTTTTAATTCTACTACAACCTTTTTAAAATTTACCCAAAACTTCCAGGAAACTACCATCAATTTCCTGGACGTTGAATTAAGTAAAAATAATGGACATTATACAGCAAAAATCTTTAGAAAAGTAACATATTCCAACAGTTTCCTCCATTTCACCAGCATGCACCCTCTGTACCAGAAGAAAGCTGTGGTAAAAGGACAACTAGTGAGGGCAGCGAGGATGGTTTCCTTATTTAAGGAATTTGAAGAGGAATGTGACCTGTTATATCATATGTTTCTAAAAAGAGGATACCCTGTATCTTTTTTGAATAACATTTTTCAAGAAGTTATTAAAAAGAGAGAAATAGGTACTTACCAACCAATTCTGATGGGCGACAACAGAACTGATAGCCCTAACAGAATTATTGATTCAGAAATAGGTAATGACAACGCACATTTGACTATTACTGGAAGTACAGATCAGGGCCTTGTGTATGGTACTGGGCATAATGAGAATTTTACAATTGCGTTTACTTTCACATTTTGCCTAGAGGCATTTGAGATAGGGAAAATTGTGAGGAAATATTGGTCCTATTTATCTACAGATAAGGATGTTTCTCAGATTCTAAATTTTAATCCTGTAATCACATACAGAAGAGGTACTAACATGAAAAGGATTCTTGAAACTAAACCTATTAGTACCAATACTAAGGGGGGAACTAAGAAGTGTGGAGCATGCAAATATTGCAGGTATATTGAGACATCAGATGTATTTACTATTGGGTCAGTGACCTATCAAGTTAAGGAATCATATACCTGCAATACTAGGGCGGTGGTTTACTTGGCACAGTGTAGTCAATGCCCATCATTCTATGTGGGTAAGACGGACAGGCGTTTACGTGATAGAATTTACGAGCATCTATATGCAATTAGTAAAGGTAAAAATGAGAATGCTTTGGCTAGACACTGTGCTAGTCACCCTGACCATTCATTTAATTTTATGGGTATTAGTCAAATTAATAAACAACTAGTAAGCCACAGCTTAACAAATGATAACCTCTTAAAATTAGAACTAGAGAAAAAAGAACTAGCTTGGCAACTTCGATTAGCAGCATGTAAGTCACCAGGACTTAATGACTCGTGTTCAATTTCTTGTATTTTGAGGATTAAAAATCTTATGAGGTAGACTTTAGTTTTTAACTAATATATAAGTCTTTTGGATGTTTTTAACATGATTAAAGTAATAAGTAATGGGGTTTATGTATTATTACTATATATTTTTAAACAATCCATAGCTTAGAATAACTAAGTACACACAAGAAAAGCCTTTAATAAGTGTTGTACTTAGTTATTATGTTTTTAACTTAAGTTTTAACATTTTTTATATATTGTATATGTATACTTTTTATAAATATTTTTTAACACTACACAATATTATGTGTTTTTGGTAAAATGAGTTTTTGTATTGTCAGCTAGATTTAGTAACTTGGTTTTGTTGCAGTGATGCTTAATAGCGTGCATTGCCTCTTTAAATGGAGGCTGAAATGCTACTAATTAGCTAATTAAGTGCTTGCATTAAATTTGAAAAGTTTATTTAATGACTGTTTGAACTTGTACTGGCTGTTGTCTGAAGAAGTTCTGTTACATACAGAACGAAAAACGCTTGTAGCGTTTCACATTACTTGTTCTGTTTATTAAAACTTTTTTGCTTACTTAGAAGTTTCACACGAGTGTATTTCGCTGATTTTACGCTGACCAACGAACTTTTAAATAAGTTGCTAACCTTATACGCAGTGGATTACTTTTTTCCTGCACCATCCTTCATTGTTGACAGTACTAGCGTTTTTACAATAATCCATAGTCCCACCAGGGGCTCCAATATCCTAGACCTGGTCATTACCAACATAGGAAATCGATGCTCCACACAAGTGGTCACCCCCTCGTTGGTTAGATCTGACCATAAGCTAATCACCTTTGACATTCACATCCCACCCCCACCCCCCAGTAAGGAAACATCCAGAAAAACAATCTTCTCCAAGGCCAACTTCATGCTACTCAAGTCAGAAGTGACAAACTTCATGACACCCATGCAGATGGGAACTGAATGTTCGACTGCCAAATCCTACACTAAAGCACTGTATGAGCACATCCACTCGTGCATGTATCGTGCCATCCCAAATAGAACCAAGACACTCTCCTCCAAAAAAGGAAGCCAATTTGGTGATTCCCCTGTCATAAACAAACTATACAACAGAAGAAAGAAACTGTTGCAGAAAACAGGAAAATCCCAGGATGCAAAAACTCCCTTACCAGCCTTGGTAAGAAGCTGAGATCCCTCATAAAATCATGCAAAGCTAATTATGAAAATAGAATTGCCAAAGATTCCAAAGACAAACACAAGGCATTCTGTAGTTATGTCAAGAATCTAAATGGCAATGCTGAGATCTGCTCTGAGCTACAACAGAATGGCATTAAATATATTGATCCCAATGACAGTGCCAGTATCCTGGCAGATCGATTCAGTGCCACCTTCACCCCCTCTTACCCCCTAAAGGGCCTATCTCAATACAGAAAGATTACCAAATTCTGGTAATCATGGCCCCACAGGTAAAAACCACACTCTCCAAAGCTAGGAATACAGCATCCATGGGACCAGACAACATTCCAAGCTGTGTACTACATGAACTACAAAATGAACTGGCACCTCACGTAAGACTCATGTTTAATCATAGCCTCACCTCAGGCTTCATGCTCACTGTGTGGCACACAGCTACAGTTATCCCACTCCACAAGGGGGGAATCCACCTTCAATCCTGGGAACTACAGTCCCATCAGTCTGATGAGCCTGATTTGCAAAGCCATGGAACATATTATCATGGAACTTATTAACAAAGACATTGGCAAACTTCAAACACTGGACCCCACCCAGTTTGGGTTCGTGAAGGGCTGATCATGTCCTCTGAGCCTGATTGTCTTCTTTGAATCAGTCTCCAGAACTGTGGATGAGGGTAAGACAGTCCACACAGCCTATCTGGACCTCGCCAAGGCCTTCAGCACCATCTCACACTCTGGAATCATATATAAACTTACTAAGCTGGGCATAAATCCCTACATCACTCAATGGGTTGCCAAAAGGCTTACTGACAGAACCCACACTGTAAAAGTAGCCGACTCCAAATCCAGCTCCAGACAAGTGACAAATGGAGTACCTCAGAGTTCAGTCCTGGGACTGCTCTTGTTTGGCATCTACTTCTCTGATGTACAGGCCAACACTGAGGGACTCTGGCTAACAACGTTCACAGATGACTGCAAACTGGGAGCCATTATTGAATCCCCAAATGATGTGGATATTCTACAAAAAGGCCTTGCAGAAACAGATGCTTAGTGCCAGACCCATGGGCTCAAGCTCAATCCCAAGAAGTGCATAGTTATCCCCTTTGGGAAAAAAACATGTACCCATTAATTACCACATAGGTGGCAGTACACTAAACACCAAAAGTGTGATAAGGGACTTAGGAACACAGATTGACAGGGGTCTCACCTTCGATAACCACATCACCACAACAGTCAGGAAATCCTTCTATGTGGCACACCATATCACTAAGGGCTTTTCATCCAGAAAAAAGGAGGTCATTGTCCCACTGTACTCATCCCTCATTAGATCCATCATAGAGTACAATGCCACATTTTGACATCTGCAACAAATGGAAAGGCCGCAGAAACACTGCACTAAAAGAATCACAGGCCTAAAGCAGATGCCTATGCTGACCAACTAAAAAAACTCCAGCTATACTCTGTCGCATATTGTCTACTCAGAGGCGATCTCTGCTTAACATACAAGGCCATGTCAAACCCAGAGCTGTTGCACATGCTACACTTAAAGAAATCCCAATCCATCAGAGCCACATGCCCCAGGGACCTAAATCTTGTCATCACAATGACCAAAACATGCTGAAGGGATAGGTTCCTGACCCAGAGACTCTCCATACTCTGGAATAGACTGCCCATACATGTCCAGCAGAGCGCCTCCTTGGCCCTCTTCAAAAGGAACCTTGACGACTGGATGGGAGATAGGAAATTTACCCCAGGGATCATGTCAGTCACCCTGCTAGACAGGGATCCAGGGAAGCAAATATTGTGGGGAGAAATAGCCAGGGAATTGTTATGGCTAGGCTTGTATAGGCCCTAGGGCCGATAGCCTAGTACCAACCTATGAACCTATGAACCAATGAACAACCGCCACAGACCAAGGAGTAGGAGAAGAGTGCTCAGACCCAGGGTAACCTACCAGGAGCTACATGATCTGGTGATAGTAGAGTGCTACAGGGTGGACAGAGACATACTTCAGCAAATCACTAAGCTGTGCTGGCCACAACTCAGAGCTAAAACCAACAGAGGGGAACCCATCCCAGTGGATACCAAGGTATGTGTAGCCTTAAGAATTTTAGCTACAGGTACTTTCCAAAGACTTACTGGGGACATCATGAGAGTCTCACAGACATCTGCATCTAGGGTACTCCACCAGTTCCTGGATGCTATGCTACCACATGGTGGTGAGCACATTTACTTCCACAACAGCTGTGAGGAGAGGATCAGCAATATGTGTCTCTTCTACCATGTAGCAGAATACCCGGAGGTACTGGGTGACATAGACTGCATGCACATACACATCAAAGCACCACCTGGTGAACAGGGTAGGGTCTACATAAACTGCAAGGGCTTCCCCTCCATCAACTGCCAGGTCATGTGCAATGCCCAGGGCATTATTATGAATGTGTGTGCTGGCAGCTCTGGAAGCTATCACGACTCACACACCTGACATTCATCTCAGCTGCACCAGATATTTGCCAGTAGGGGCATCCCATATGGCCATCTGGTGGGGGATGCTGGCTATGCACTGGAGCCATGGATGATGACACCCACCAAAAATGCACACACACCCACACAAGAATGCCATAATGAGGCACACGCGCAAACCAGGATCATTATAGAGCATGTGTTTGGGATGCTCAAGTCACAGTTCTTTTGCCTTGACATATCTGGTGGAGCCTTGGAGTACTCTCCAGCCACATGTGCACACATGTTCAAAATTTGTGCCATGCTACACAATATGATCTTGTTGAAACAGCTGCAGCAGGAACAGCAGAGGGAAAGGCCACAAAGCCCACCACCATTGCCAAGGTCCCCACAGGTACAGAGGGACTCAAAGGAGGAGGCCCCAGAGCCTGCTCCCATAGGCAGATGGAGGTGTTCCCAGTATGCTTATGCCTTGGCAAAGAGGCAGCATGTAGCACACACACTTACACTGTAGGGATGCCAGAGACTGACACCTCTGTCTGACTCGCAACCACAGTAAAATGGATGACACACACATCACATTACCTGTAACCTGCCATGTATAGGCAGTGTACTGTGTGCAACCAACATAGGTGTCCCTCAAGCATCATCCTCACAACTGCCACAAGCACAAGGTAAATCAGTCTTCTTAACAATAAATGAATGGAATAGTATGTTCTGCTAGCATATCTATGCATGTGTGCAAGGGAATGGGGTGGCAAACTGGGATAGCAGCACATAACTTACAGCTATGTGGACACCAGGAAATGTCTGACCAAAACTGGCCTCCACACACTATGCAGTAGTGTTCAAGTTGCCAAATCCCAATGCAGTATATGTGTGGGGACAAGTAACTGGGGGGGGGGGGGTCATAGGTCACAGACATGAATGTCAGGGTGGTGTCACATAACCACCCCTCACACCCACACAGCAAGTCAGCTGTAGAAAACCACAGACAAATGTCTGGTAAAGGCACACAAATGGTGGCAATGTTGAATTAACCCCCTACAGACTCACACAGTGATAGCACAGCAGGACCCGCAGTTGCAGTAAGGCTATGAGCGGTAAGAAGTACAAAACTCAAATGTATGCCAGTCCAATCTGACCTGGGCTCTTTACTGATATACCTCCAGTCCCCAATACAGGGCACAATAGTATTGTAAACAGAACCAAAATGTAAAGCAAATATCAGCACAGTCTGTGCAAATGTGTATAGTTGGCAGGTGTGCCCCCCCCATATACCCACACAAATGCAGTAACGTAATATGTTTGCCTGTAAATAGCAGCATAGCACACATTGGCAGGGCTGTACCAATACACTTGAAAACATGTTGCCTGTCCACAATATGCAGGGGTCAATGAGCTATGTGTATGTGTGGCTAATACTGTCTGGATCTGGCCAGCATGTTCTCCTGGCAGTTGTTGTGTACTGCTCTTGGTACAGTGCTGCCTTTGACAGGGCCATGTGCAGATAACTGCAGTGCCAACAGTTATGCTTGTCAGTGACACCCACTGCTCTGCCACTGACATACTTGGAAGTCACAGTGCTATGTGGAATATACTACACATATTAGTGACATCTTGAAGGATGTGTAGCATAGGTGCCAATGCTTTTGTGAATATAAGTGCTTTGAGGTACTGTTGCCAGTGGTCAGTCTCAATAATCCTTTTTCTTATGTTTGCTTTTACAAATAATGGACATGCCTGCACAGTTGAATGCACTCTGTACCCACACCCATAACTCCCAACCTCTGACAACAAGATGTCTGGACAAGGGCAGAAATAAAAGTGGAACAAAGGCACAAAGATAGGCATGTGTTGTAAATATCACCCTTACATACTGAGAAAGTAGTAGGGTGAGGGGTTTGCAGAAGCGAGAATTGTCTGAAGGTTATGTATTCTGAAACAGTAATGTCTGTATTATTTTGTAACATCACACTTCAATTATATGTAACTAACTTGCCATAAAAAGCACATGTTTATGTAGAAAGGATGAAACTTCTAACCAAACACCTGGACAACCTGCCAAAAAATTTACAGGTCAGAGGTATGCACACACAAGGATATGGCATCTCAGGTTAGAAAGATATCACACAAGCAGGAGATCCCCAGCCAGTATATGACCAGGTTGCTGGACTGTTTACACAGCTATGTGTCATTACTACACTGGTTGTAGCCACACCTCACGAATGGCCTTGTTGGGCAAGAATTTACATAGCTGCCCTCATAATATTGGTGCATGCATCATACAACTAGTATTCCTCTGGTAAAGCACTGTGATGATTGGAGGATGTCTGGCACTACATAATGCCACAACACATTGCAGTTTCTGACTACAGATATGTCAGAAAATGTCTGCTAAACAAAACAAGTACCCTGAGGAAAGTCCTGTGTACTCCTGAGAGGTATTGCTGTATCACACAAAACCTGGACTGGAGTTCACCTATCTCTGGAATGGAGTCCCACCCTAACTATAGAAAGTCACACTGGGCATGCTCCTACACTTAGAGAATCACAGGACGTGTTCGAATCCACACGACTGTATTATGTATATATGTCCATACACACAGACAGCAATGTACACTTCAACTTTCCTCACACACACACATACCAGACAGAATTATCCTCAGCTAGCAGTAGGTGGCCCATATGTGATATATCTGCATCTGTTGCATGAGATGCACACACATATATATCGGTAACAGATAACAGCATATGTCAAGCAAATACATACATAGATGTGGGGAACTGAGAGACAGACAGTGATACAGAGAGATACACAAGGGGACACAGACAGAGTGAGTCACACACACGAATACCCTGAATGGCATACAATGATGTTCTACCACCGTGGACAGTGCCATACGAGTTATAAACAGTTGCACGTGCCAGCATAAAAGGTGAGCCCCATTGTGTAACATTACTGAGGTTGAGTTTATAATATCACATCACCTGCGCATGTGTGTGTGTGTGTGTGTGTGTGTGTGTGTGTGTGTGTGTGTGTGTGTGTGTGTGTGTATGTGTGTGTGTGTGTGTGTGTGTGTGTGTGTGTGTGTGTGTGTGTGTGTGTGTGTGTGTGTGTGTGTGTGTTTCTCATAGGTCCAAGTATTAGGAGACTCTTCTCACTCAGTATAATTCACATTGCCCTACTTCACAAGATCTGCTATTTTCATTTATCTTAGAAGTACCATTGGACACCAATCACCCCATATAAGCTCTGTAGCATATGCAATAACTGAGTAACACTATAATACAAATAACTACATAGGTAGGGAGTTCTAATCTCAATACTGGCAACTGTGTGTATGTGTGTCTGTGTGACAGTTGTGTATGTGAGAGTGAGGGGATGTTTGTTTGTAGGTGAAACAGTTTTAGGCCATTCCCACCCACAACATTTCCCAGTGCCCCACTTTATCAGTTCTGCTGATGTCATTCCACTTATTGGCAACTTTGGCCAGTTGTCATCTCAGTAAGCTCCGTAGCATGTGTGATAACTGTGTAACACAATAGTACAAACCACTAACTACACAGGGGTTCTAAACTCAGATCTGGCAAATGAGTCTGCATATGTTTGTAGGAAGAAGTATGTTGGTATTTTTCCCACCCACTGCCCTACTTTATTACTCCTGCTGATATAATTTCCCTTATCAGTGCCTTTGGCCAGTTGTCAGCCCAGTAACACTATGTACACATAACTAGATAGGCAGGGGTTCTACTCTCAAATCTGGCAAATGTGTGTGTGGGTGTATAAGTGTGTATGTTTGTAGGAAGAAGTATTTTTATACATTTCCCACCACTGGCATACTTTATCAGTCATGCTGATGTCATTCCCCTTATCAGCACCTTTGGCCAGTTGCCAGTCCAGTAGCTTCTGTAGCATGTGCGATAACTGTGTAACACTACAGTACAAATAACTAGATCAGCAGGGGGTTCTTCTCTCAGATCTGACAAATGTGTGTGTGGGTGTGTAAGTGTGTATGTTTGTAGAAAGAAGTATTTTGATAAGTTACCCACCCACTGGCCTACTTTATTAGTCATGCTGATGTCACTCCTCTTAGAGGTTCATAGGTGTGTACTAGGCTAATGGCCCTGGAGCTGTTACAAGTCTAGCCCATAGAAGTGCCCTGCCATTGTGCCACCCAGCATTAGTTCCCAGTGACCCCATCCAGTAGAGCCACTGGAGTGATCCCTGGGGTGAATTTTCTATTACCCATCCACTCATCAAGATTTCTCTGGAACAGGGTCATCTAGGTGCTTTGCTTGACATGTATGGGAAGTCTATTCCAGGGCATGTGCTGTCTCTGGGTGTGGAACCTGTCCCTCCAGCATGTTGTATTGATTGTGGTAATGAGGTTGAGGTCTCTGCAGTGTATGGTGCAGAGGAATTGGGATGTCTTTAGATGTAACATTTGTAAAAGAACTGGGTCAGACATGGCTTTGCAAGTCAAGCAGAGATCACCTCTAAGTAGGTGATATGAGACAGAGAATAGTTGGAGTCTTTTGAGTTGGTCTGTGTGGGACATGTCTTTAATGACTAGGATCCTTGTTGTGAGGTACTTCTGTGGCCTCTCCAGCTGTTGCGGGTTTTTAGTGAGGTATATGCCAAATTGGCCATTATACCTGATAATTGGTCTAATGAGGGAAGAGTACACAGAGATGATGACCTCTTTCTTCATGGACACAAAACCCTTGGTAATGAGATATGCCACAAAGAAGGATTTCCTGACCACAGTGACAATGTGGTGGTTAAAAGAGATGTTACTGTCAACCTGTGTCCCCAGATCTCTTATAATGCCTACAGTGTTCAATGGGCTCCCATCAATGTGGTACTTAGTGGGAACTGAGATTTTACCAAAGGGGCTGATGATGCATTTTGTGGTGTTAAGCTTCAGGCCATGGTTTCCACACTAGTCAGTGGTCTCATTGAGGCCTTTCTGTAGGATGTCTGCATCACTTGTGGAGTTAATGATGGCTCCCAGCTTGCAGTAGTCTGTGAACTTGGTCAGCCAGAGTTCCTTTGTGTTGGCCTGGACTCCTGAGAAGTAGATGGTGAACAGTAGGGTACCCAGGACTGATCCCTGTGGGACTCCACTCATGACTGGCTGTCAGTATGACTTGGAGCTCACTTCTTTCACACTGTGTGCTCTATCTGTGAGCCAGTTTACAACCCCTTAGTGATATAGGGGTTGATGCCTAGTTTGGTGAGTTCATCCATAATTCCTGACTGAGGATTGGTATCAAGAGCCTTGGCCAGTGTGATGTAGGCTGTATGCAGTGCCTTACTGTCATACACAGCCCTGGTGACTAACTCAAAGAAGTCAACCAGATTGAGCAGGCATGATCTACCTTTCACAAAGCCAAACTGTGTTAGTTAGGAGATTACCTATATGTTTGCCAGTCAGGTCCCTGATAATGCGCTCCATAGCTGTACATATCAGACTCGTCATGCTAATGTACTGATAATTCCCAGGGTCCGTAGTTGCACCTTTATGGAGAGGGATGACGGTGCACCATTTGGTAGAGACAAAGCCTGAGGTGAGGCTGTGACTGAACACTACACACAGATGTGGTGTCAGGTATCTTTGTAGTTCATGTAGAACACAGCCAGGGATAATTTGGGGTCCCATGGAAGCTGTATTTTTGCCTGTGGACAATGCAGGTGTAACCTAGGCGGCAGTAATCATGGGTGCCTGGCATTCTTTTGGCATTCTGATTGTTCCCCTAGGGAGGAGAGAGAGGTAAAGCTGGCAATGAATCTGTTAGCAAGAATGTTGGCAATATCTGTCGGCTCAGTATAGGAGGTAGCATTGTGCAGTAACTCAGAGCACTTCTTGGTATTGGCGTGGAGGTTCTTGATATAACTATCAAAGGATTTGTGATTGTTTCTAGTGTCTGCTGCAATTCTGCCATCATAGGTGGTGTTAGATGATTTCATGAGGGATCCCAAGTTGTTGTTGTGGCTAATAAGGGAGTTTTACCACTCTCGGGACTCCACCTTTTTCCATAACAGTTTCGGCCTTCTGTTGTACAGGTTATTAATGGCAGGGGACCACAAGATTGGCCTCCAGTGTTTGGAGGAGAGTGCCATGGTTCTATTGGGTATGGCTAGTTCCATGCATTGATGTACATGTTTGTACAGTGCATTTGTGTATGATTTGGCAGTCATGCAGATATTTTCCACTGGCATGGATGCTGTGAAGTTAGCCACCTCTGTTCTTATGAGTCCAAAGTCAGCTTTCAGGACGCTTTTCAAGGTGGTTACCTTTGTGAGGGGTGTGGGTGAGATGTGGATTTCCATGGTGATTACTCTATGTTGGATCTGTCCAGGTAGTGACTGACTACTGTTGTCAAGCAACAGTCCCATATGTTAGTAATCAACACAGGTCAAGGATGTTGCTTCCACTACTGGGTGTCAGAATGAGCTGGTCCCGGACATTGGAACTGATGAACCCCAGGAAGCATTGGGCCAGTGTATTGGTGCTTGAGTATCTTTCCCAGTTGATGGAGGGGTAGTTGAACTCTACTAGTATGAGAGTGTTGCATTGGACCTTGATAGATTCCAGGGTGTTGAGGAATGTGGATTGAGAGTGTAAGGACATGGATGTGGACCTATAGCAGGCTATGACCTGGACTGCACTATTACCCAGTGTCAGTTATACCTGAAGCATCTCAGATGCATTATGCTGGAGTAGTACTCTGGATGTGTGCATATCCGTTATTAATATGGAGACATCACTGCCTTTGGAGCTGTGGTCCATGTTTTGGGGCTGACAGGTGTGGAATGAGTTATAGGCTGGTAGTGCAGGGGTTCTGGCTGCTGCTGCTATAAACCAGGCCTCCATTACAGCACAAATGTCAATATTCTCCATTTTGAAGAGTACTTCGAGTGGCTGCATCTCGAGATGTAGATGTCTAGTGTTGAGCAGCATGACCCTCAGATTGCATATATGTGTAGCTGTTATGGTGGTAATTTGATTTGGGACACCACCTAAAAAGCACTATGGGGTAGCAAGACACTTAGGCAGTACCCAGGGATGACAGATGCAAGCCATCTCTGGCAAGCCATTGCAGTCTGTCAATCATGTCATCCCAAGCAGACAGATGATGGATCACATGAGAGTGACACCAGACACGTAAGCCAATTGTTGAAGTCAATCATTTGTTGTTTGTACTGCAGTATTATTCTGGGTGACAGTAGTATACTGCTCAGGGCTACTATCATACCTGCCTGGCTCAGATAATCTGAGAGCTCCACCATGTTTTTTATATATAGTCCATGGAGGTGCATCTCAGGTCATTCACACACACATGGACAATGACAGAGTGATACTTGTAGTTGTTGTGGAGTAACCTAACTGGGTGTGTTATGTGTTGGATTCTGGTACCTGATAGACAGCTGACTGTTACTCCTCCATGTTCAACCTAGTGAGTGAGACATCTGTGTGCCTCACTATTGAGTCACCTATGATTACTGTATCAGGCAAAGTGGTTAGCCTTTGGGGCTTAGGTTGAGGGGTACACTGTGTAGGTGAGATATGTATCCTGTGGTTTGTGCTGTGTTGTGGTGGTTGAATGGGTGTCTGTCTTGGTGGTCTCCGCTGTTTGGGTAAATCTCTGTTGAGTGCCTCTTTGAAGGTGGGTTTGTGGTTATTGCGTGTTTGTCAGAGCTGTGATAGTGGATGTTCTGGAGGGGTATGTGTTCCATGTGGTGTGTTGCAGGTGTTGACTCTTTTCCTCTTGACCAGCTAGTCCAGTCTTTGCTGGAGAGTGCATATCTTTCAATTCAGTGATATAGGGGTATCTCTCAGAGGTCTGACTGTTGGGTGTTTAGAGGAGAGGGTTGTCTGTGTATATGAGGCAGTTGCGACAGTGCCTCAGAATGCCCAAGTGCACCAGGTTAATGGGCAAAAGCACAGAGAACTGCACTTTAATCATGCCAGGAGGGGTGGTCATAACTACTAAGTACTTGAGCTAATTCCATGAGGAACAACTACTGCTGATGGCTCTCAGGTGTGCTAAAATAATTGATAAAAAACTATCGAAGTGCAATGCTATTAGGTTATTTGAAGTGCAGGAGAGAAAGAACTAACAATATCTAAGGGAAAAACTGAAAGCAGGCTTTCTGGCACCTGTAACAGTTTACCTCAGCTGTGCAGTTATCAGCACCTTTGGCCAATTGTCAGCCCAGTAAGCTCTGTAGTGCATGCAATAACTGCGTAACACTATAGTACAAATAACTAGATAGGCAGGGGGTTTAATCTCAATACTGGAAAGTGTGTATGTGTGTGTGTGTGTGCGTGTGTGTGTGGGGGGTGTATGTGTGTGTGAATCATATACTGTGTGGGTTATACCATTTTAAGTTGTGTACCACCCTGTAAACTTGATATCATTCATCTTAGAAGTACGTTGGGGCTAAATGAAATCATGTAAGTTTTGTGGTGCATCTGATAACTGAGTAACACTATAGTAGAAATAACTAGATAGGTAGGGGTTCTCATCTCAATACAGGCAACTCTGTGTGTGTGTGTGTGTGTGTGTGTGTGTGTGTGTGTGTGTGTGTGTGTGTGTGTGTGTGTGTGTGTGTTTGTGTGGGAAGGGGTTAAACCATTTTGAGTTGTGTTCCATCCTGTAAACTTCCCATCACTCTACTTTACTAGGCCTGCTGATGTCATTCACCTTAGAAGTATGTTGGGACAAGATATAATCATGTAAGCTTTGGGAGTGTCTGATAACTGTGTAACACTATAGTAGAAATAACTAGATAGGTAGAAGTTTTAATATCAATACAGGCAACTGTGTGTTTGTGTGAGAATCATATACGGTGTGGGTTATACCATTTTGAGTTGTGTACCTCCCTGTAAACTTCCCATCACCCTACTTTACTAAGCCTGCTGATGTCATTCACCTTAGAAGTACTTTGGGACTAGGTGAAATAATGTAAGCTCCATGGTGCATCTGATAACTGTGTAACACTATAGTAGAAATAACTAAATAGGTAGGGGTTCTAATCTCAATACTGGCAACTGTGTGTGTGTGTGTGTGTGTGTGTGTGTGTGTGTGTGTGTGTGTGTGTGTGTGTGTGTGTGTGTGTGTGTGTGTGTGTGTGTGTGTGTGTGTTTGTGTCTTTGGGTGAAGCTCATATCCTGTTTGGCTAATACCATTTTGATTTCTGTACCATCCACGCCAGGTTACCAGCTCCTGATGGCATTACTTTATATAGCATGGTAACGGCATCTGTCTCACATGCAGCATGTTAAACGATTATGCAGGCCATACCAGTCCTCTATACAAATGTCGATTGAATATCCAGATGTTTGCAACCTATATGTTGTCTGTGTCCCTTAACAATGCCCATGTATGTGATATTGTTGCCAAATCAGCCACAGTGAGTGCAGTGACACACATGCCAGCATCACGCATCATACCTGACTGAAACATCATGCTGATACAACATCTGCTACACTATCACTTCTCCAGAATTGTAGGAGCAATACATGACTCCACATCCTATTGCTGGTGGGTTATCTCACCATCCATGAAGGCATTCAGAACATTATGTGTTGTAAGAGGTAATGTGTTATGTCCCATGCATATAATGTATGTGGAGCATGTCATGTATATTTAGTAGTACAGTACATCAAGGTGGAAATGTAGGTTTACTAATCTGTTTATTGCCAACTGTGCTTAATGTTACTGTGTGCACATCCCCTGTGTCAGTCCTTACTGTGTGTATGCAAAGGATATACCATTTTGTTTCCCTGTTCCACCCGGTAAACTCAAAAATACATACCACAAACCTATCATACACAGTATCATGCATGCCCTCATCAACTGCATCAGGGTTGAGTGTATGGCAAAGAAATTGCAGGGCCAACAGGTGTTGACAAGTGAATCTGCTGCAGTTAATGTAATGGCTACACTTGTGCGGGACCTGCTGACAGTACTGCAGTAACCTGTTCTGTATGTATGAGCCTGTAGTGCAGTAACACAACACTGAGCTGACATGTATGAAGGCTACCTGTCTGTGACAAGGGGTATGTATGCAAGGTCACACTGCCTGGCAACAGTGTCCCTCACACACTGTTGCATGCATTCACACCTGGTACATGTACATACAAATCTGTACCTTGCCTATGACACAGTCAGTATATTCCCACCCTGCCATACTCCCTCTTGGGAATGTCTGCAGGGCCACAGCTTGCAGACACACAGATATGTGGAACACAAGCTGAATACAGCATGTCAGACTACATTCAGTCAGTGGTACTAACAGCAATAATATATCCTGGCTAATAAGGTACATACACCTGTATGTGTACCCATAACAAATGCAAGCAGACAGCACCTTACATATTATTATAGGTTCATAGGTTCATAGGTTGGTACTGGGCTATCTGCCAGAAGGCATATATTAGCCCAGCCATGTTGTGCATGTAATACGCATTGTGTATTACATAGCTACACTGTACTATATTCACCCTGTCCATCAGACCCATATTAGCATGTCCATGCATCAATGGTATGGATGACAGGGATGTGGCACAGTTATCATCATATGCACAGGGTGTGGTGTGGGTTTGCCAGAGGCTTAGGCTGTGCCATATGGTTGACATCATGTGTGTGTGTTTGGAGGGGTATCCAATAGGTGAGTTGTGCAGAGGTGCTGTGTGTGTATCTGGTGGTGACCTGCCTGTGATACAGATGTTTTTGTGTATGTATGCACACAGTCATGCCATGTAGCTGCCCTACACAGGGGTATGTTGGACATCTGTGGACTGTACAAGGCAGGGTGTCCAGTTCACCGTCTCTGGCCACGGACATGGGAACTGATCCTGCCAGGGGTATCACTGACACCACCAGGCCCAAGGCCAGATGCAGTACTGCTTCCTGATGGTGACTGCTGTCTGCTGGATCTTTGCCCCTGACAGGACCAGGCAGGAACATGTGCCCATGGCCTGGTCCAGTGTGATGTGGACAGCAACCCCCCCTTTGGTAGTGCTGGTGTCACTGCCACTACTGGAGTGTGAAGATGCATGGCCCCATGGACTCTCAGCTGTTGTTGGTGCTGACCTACATCCACGTGGCCGAAGCCCATATCCCACCACATGCTTGGGCACAGACATGCAATGGTCAAGGATTGCCAAGGTCTCACCCCACCATCTAGTCATGACCTCAGTATTTTGACATGTGGCCTCAACAAGGTCATGTATGTCACCACATAAATCAGGAAGAGTTGTATCCACCACCCTGAGTATTTGTCTGGTGTGACATTCACTACATACCTGTGCATCCATGACAGCTCAAAACATGCGTCTGTTGACTCCTGCTGTGGCACTAGTGACAGCGTCTTGATGAGCAGCGGTCCTCCTGCGAACAACCCTGTCCATCCGCCTGTGTGGGACCTCACCTGGTCTCTGGCTATAGCCAGTGTCTACACTCACACCTACCATAGTCACCACACTAGCCTGTTCAATACCACCACCTGCCAACTGTCCATCATCTGTGGCCACTGGTGACAGGGTATGTGTGGGCATTGTCACTGTATAAGGGGGACGGTGTGGACAAGAGTGGGATGCCAAACAATAGCACAGATTCATCCCCTAACAGCCCCACCTGTGCCTCACTATTCCTATCATCATTGCCAGAGTCTGCAGAGATAATGACCCCAGTTTCCAAGTGGGAGGGACCCCGAATCTCATTGCCACCTGTGAGGGGAAGACAACATATGTACATTAATACCTGCACTTTGAGGTTAGCTGGTACCACATGCACATGCACATGCACACACACACACACACACACACACACACACACACACACACACACACACACACACACACACACACACACACACACACACACACACACACACACGCACACACACACACACACATACACACACACACACACACATACACACTCACATACACGCACACATGCACACACGCACACACACACATACACACTCACATACACGCACAGATGCACACACGCACACACGCACACCCACACACACACACACACACACACACACACACACACACACACACACACACACACACACAAACACACTTACAGGTGAGGTGACACAAATCTGTTACACAGACCACACATTGCCCAAATGGTGACATGCATGACTCATGGCCCTCAACATCATGCACTGTAGCCAGTTTTACTACATGTAACTAACAATATAGAGCTCTGGGATATGTGATTACTGTTAGTAGGTGACAGCCCTTCCCCAACACAGACTGCACCCATTTACACTTCATTGCTGTTCACCTATATAGCACAATGGCAAGTACTTCAGAACATACCTCACAACTGTACAGATCCTTGCAGGATGTGTAGATGTCTGGCTCATATGTTTGCTCTGTTTTTCATAACCACTGTGTTTGTCTGATGCATAACAGGGATGATCTGAGGAGTGACATCACTGATTAATGACATACCTTTGAGTGTCAGACCTCCAAACCAGCAGTAAATGTCTGATCACACAATTCCTGTTATACCAAAAACCTTCTAAGCTTACAGTGGATATAATAAGTGTATACTACCCTGTTAACATGCCATGTTTCTTGTAATATATAAGATTAGACCACAATAATGCATTCAAATATGTTACCCACCTTTCATGTGACATATGACCTGTACAATTCAAGCGATAAAAAAAAAATGTGTTATGTGTGAAATATAATGACTGCAATATGTACAATATGGTGGTTGCATAAGTGTGCACACCCTTAAAATGATACTTTGCTGAAGCACCTTGCAAGTGACATACAGCATTCACTCTTCTTGTGAAGGTGTCTATCAGCATGGTACATCTTGACTTGGCATTATTTGGCCACTCTTCCATGCAAAGGTCACCCAACTCAGTCAGATTGCAAGGGCAGCTCATGCCCAGCCCTTGTCAGGTCACACTGGGGTTTTTCTATCTGGTGTAGGTCTAGGCTCTGGCTGGCCAGTCCATAACCATGAGTATGTTCAGGTGAAGGCATTCTTAGGTAGTTTTGGATGTATGCTTTGGGTCTTTGTCATGCTGAAGGCTGACACCCCTCCTCATCCTCTGTGTTCTTGCAGATGCCTGATGGATTTGGGCCAGACGTGGATGATATTTGGAAATGTTCAGAATTCCCACCTCCGTGACTACAGGCCCAGTTCTGGCTTTGGAACAGCATCCCCACAGTAGGCCACTGCCACCAGTGTGATTCACCATGGGGATGTTGGTCTTCAAGTTAAGATAGGTGTTGCTTGTGCACCACACATAGCTTTTGGTATTGTGGCTGTGAGGTTGATCCATGGTCTCATTACACCATAACACATTTTCACACATGCATTTGGGAGACTTGATGTGCTGTATTGCATATTGTATCCACCCCTGGATGTTATTTGGTGTGGGGAAATGCTTCCATCTTCTGACCCTACCCCATAGGCCAGACATATGCAGAATATGGGAGAGTGTTCTCACATGTAGCACACAACAACAGTACTTGCAAGAGATTTCTGCAACTCCCTCAATGTTGCAGTATATCTTCTTGCAGCCTCCCTGACCAAGGTTTGACATGTCCTGTCATCATTGTTGGACAGATACCAGGTTTTTTTCAACAGCACTGTTGTCCCATATTCAATCCACCTTTTGACAACTGTCTTCACTGTGTTCCATTGTGTATGCAATGCTGTGGTAATGTTGCTGTACCCTACTCTTGACTGATACCTTTCAAATATGAGATCCCTTTGCTGCTTTGTAAGCTATCTGCAAGCCATGGCTGTTTCTGTTGCAGGCAACTGAGAAAATGTCATAAATATCTTACTTGGACAGCAGACTGTTATTTGCTGTTACACAGAGTGCCTTTACTTGATGGCAGATGTGTACCCAAGCAGACTGAATGTTGTTAGTAAATCACAAGCTGCTACAATAAAATATTATTTGAAGGGTGTGCACACATATGCATCCAGCTTATTGTAAGGTTTGTATACTCCATATTTGGTGCCCAACAGATTGCTTGGTTTTGCAAGTGAATTATTCATGTCATAGGTCACATTACATGTTGGAAAAGGTGTGGACTGACATACTGTGGTCTCAATTTGTATATATATCACAATCACCTGGCATCTTAACAGGGGTATGTACACTGTTTATATCCTCTGTATGAGAGTAATGTTTCACACATATCCCTACCTTAGGCCATTTGTTCCCCCATTTTGTTGGTCTCTGTCCAGACGTCTTGTACTGACAGGTTGTGAGGTATGCTACAGGGATGTTAAATTCTCTTCAGATAGGCCCCTGTGGTGGCGACTGTGATGCAATGCAGTTAACCCCACCACAAGTGAACATGTACATAAAGCAATATGGCTATGAGTGACAGTTGTGTGCATGGTACATTGCATGTCCTTCACATGCCTATGGCATTAACAAACCACAACAGAACAATTCCAGACTCACCAGCTTCAGGCTGCAGTCCCACATGCAAACCTGGAGGGACCTTGGTAGTTGTGGGAGAGAAGTATTGTCAGCAGACTCACATGTGGCATTGGGTACAGGATGGATGCAGCATGTCTGCACATTTACAGTACAACCCCCAATACTACACAATGTGTTGTCCTTCACCATAGATGTGCACTTCTGTGCATTAGAAAACCCCATCCACAACTGCAATCTGACCTGACACATGCACATAGATACTCTACAAATACAAGTATGTCTGCAACACTAGTCTAGTAATCTCCACTGTGGCCTTACCTGCACACTCCTTGTCCATTGTCTGGGTGCCACCCACCCCCGGCATGTGTGGGGGGGTCTGTACCATGATGTTCTACTTGGATGGGTGCCCCAAGGTTGCCAAGGAGCTCCTCGGTGGGTGTCAGTGGAGGCTGCATGGCTGGGCCCCCACCTGTGGCTGTGCGGTCCATAGCCACTGCAGCAGCCCTTTGCCAGGCATGGCATATGAGGTCATTTGCATGATCCTGGACCTGCTCGTATGTACGTGTGTGCAGGCTGACATTGTTTACCCTGTGGACAAGGTCATCCCACAGGACGTTCCTCTCCCACAGATGTTGCTCGCTCCGGTCAAACATTATGGCATGGTTCTGTAGTATGGCTTCTATGTTTATATTTGTCTCAGCTGCTGAAAAAGTTGACCTTTGCTGATGTGGCATTGCACCTGGAAGGCATAAAAAGGGAAACATATCACAGGACTTCATACATTTGGCAACAGTATGTACAGAACCTGCAGAGCTACATTGAATACCAGTAGCCACCACTCACAACCACACCATACCCCTGAAATCCATCAGCACTGTATCTGCTTGCATTGCACTGCTGGTCCTGATGTGTCATATTCCCCCCAATGAGCCCCCAATGAGGGCTAGTTAATTTCATAATTCTCTATTCCTCATTCATGTCTGTGTAGAGGGATGACATTGGCCATCTTCCATGCAGATGGGGTGTGGATAGTACCACCTATCTACAACAGGTTGGCTATAGCTATGTTGTGTGTGTATGTGGCCTGACTGACCACCATTACAGGGTGGGTTGGTTTGTTGCCTCTGAGATTGCAGACATATGTAAAGATGGCCTTGTGATTGGTCTTGGTGGATGTGTCCAATTTGTACTCATAGTTAACCTTACAGTACTCCAACTGTGACCTTATATGTTTGATCAGACAAAGGCCGACTTGATGCCAAGTTGGTGCCTGCTCCTAATTTGCCCTGTACAGCCAATATAGGGACCAAGTTTGTGTATTGCTGTTGTCCAGCAAAGGGGATTACTCTACTTTGCTGGAGGCAAGTTTTACAAGTAAGGTATTGCTGAGTCCATACAGCTATGTTGGTGTTCATATAGCTGTTTGTAGTAGGCATGGGCACACAGTCATAACACAGTTGGACACCTCTCAAATTTCAAACAGATAATCATGCTTATTGTAGAACCCATGACTGTGTCAGGGCAATACAACAACCCATAGCTGTAGAAATGTCACTCTTTTGGATGCACAGTAACTAAGATTACACACATGTACAACATGTGCAGCTTATTTAACTGACATTTTGCATCCCATGTCTGTTGTTATGAGGTGGCCAGATACACCTACTCATACTGACATGTGCAGAGGAAATACCTGATATACATTTCTGTTCTATGTCAGTATGGCACACTGTATTCACACTCTTGCTGCCCAGTCATCCCTCTCAACCTGTTAGGGCAGGACATCTGTAGGATGCCACACATACATGGGGGGCAATGGGACAAAATTAGTGACACTGTCTTAATATTGCTGTAACACACTTGAGTCATTCAATAGCACAGTAGCCTTTACATTGACAGACATACCATGGAGGATCTCCAACACTCATATGGCAGGAAGAGAGAAGAAAGGCTAGGAGTGTGATAGTAAGGGTAAGAACTTTTAGTGTTGGCAGTATGACTGGTATAGGGACAGAGTTAGCTGATATGTTGGCCAGAGGAAGGTGGATATATTGTGTGTGCAAGAGACCAGATGGAAGGAGAATATGGCTAGGTGTATTGGAGGCAGGTCACAATTATGCTATCAGGGTGTGGATGGGAGGGGAAAGGGGGTAGGGGTTATCCTGATGGAACAACATGCCAAGGGTGTTTTTGGAGGATGACATGAGTGCCTGATAAATTGATATTTATGAATCTGGAAATTGATGGTGTAATGATGAATGTTGTCAGTGCATACGCTATGCAGATTGCCTGTGCGATGGATGAGAAAGAGAAATGTGAAGTCAGTTGGATGACGTGGTGATGATTCTACCCAAGGGTGAGAGAGTGGTGATTGCACCAGATTTCAATGGCCATGTTGGTGAAGGGAACAGAGGGGATGAGGAAGAGATAGGTAAGTATGGTGTTAAGCAAAGGAATGAAGATGGTGAGATGGTAGTGGATTTTGCACAAAGGATGGACATGGCTGTGGTGAATATATACTATAACAAAAGGGAGGAGCATAGGTTAACATACAAGAGTGGAGGGAGATGCACACAGGTGGAACATATCCAATGTAGGAGGGCCAGTTTGAAGGAGATTGGAGACTGTAAAGTTGTGACAGGGGAAAGTGTAGTTAGACAGCAGAGACTGTTGATCTGTGAGATGATGGTGATGATCAAGAAGAGGATGAGTGTGAGGGCAGCACCAAGGATCAAATGGTGGGAACTGGAAACGTGTGATTGTGAGGAGGAGTTCAGGGAAGAGTTAAGGCAAGCACTGGGTGGCAGTGACAATTTACCAAATATCTGGGTAAGTACAGCAGAGCTAGTAAGGGATATGGCTAGAAAAGTGCTTGGTGTGACATGTGGATGGAGGAAGGAGTACAAGGACACCTAGTGGTGGACTGAGGAAGGACAGGACATTATACACAGAAAACGGTTGGGGATGAAGGAGTGGGATTGTTGGAGAGATGAGGAAAGTAGGCAGGAGTATAAGATGATAAGGTGCATGGCAAAGAGAGAGGTGGCTAAGGATGAGGCATATGATAACTTGTATGACAGGTTGGACACTAAGGAGGGATGAAAGGACTTGTACCAGTTGGCTAGACAGGGGGACTAAGCTAGGAAAGATGTGCAGCAGATAAGGGTGATAAAGGATAATGAGAGAAACGTACTCACAAGTGATGAGAGTATTTTGAGCAGATGGACAGAGTACTTTGAGAGGCTGATGAATGAAGAGAATGAGAGAGAGATGGTTGGATGATATGGGTATGGTGGATCAGGAAATGCAATGACTTACCAAGGAGGAAGTAAGGATAGCTATGAAGAGGATGAAAACTGGAAAGCCTGTTGGTCCACATGACATACCTGTGGTAGCATGGAGGTGTTTAGGGGAAATGGCAGTGGTGTTATTCACCAGATTGTTTAATAATATCTTGAAAAGTGAGAGGTTGCATGTGGAGTAGACAGTAAGTGTTTGTGTACCATTTTAAGAATAAGGTTGATGTGCAGAGCTGTAGTAACTACAGAGGGATAACATTAATCAGTCACAGCATGAAGTCATGGGAAAGAGTAGTGGAAGCTAGGTTAAGCAGGGTGGTGATGAGTAGTGGTCAGCAGTATATTTTCATGCCAGGTAAGAGCACTATAGATGCAATGTTTGCTCTGAGAGTGTTGATGAAGTAGTACAGAGCAGGTCAGGAGTTGCTTTGTGTCTTTCTGGATGTAGAGAAAGCATATGACAGGGTGCCTAGAGGGGAGTTGTGGCATTGTATGAGGACGTCATGAGTGGCAGAGATATATGTAAGACTGGTACTGGATATGTACAAGGGTGGTGTGACAGCAATGAGGTCTGATGCGGAAGTGACAGATGCACTTAAGGTGGAGGTGGGATGACATCAGGGATCAGCAGTGAGCCCTTTCTTATTTGCAATGGTGATGGACAGGTTGACAGACAAGATCATACAAGAGTCCCCGTTGACTATGATGTTTGCAGATAACATTGTGATCTGAGGTGGAGATATGCTCTAGAGAGGAGAGGAATGAAGGTCAACAGGACTAAGACAGAATATATGTGTGTGAATGAGAGAGAGGGTAGTGGAATGTTGAGGATGCTGGGAGTAGAGTTGGCAAAGGTGGATGAGTATAAATGATTGGGATCAACATTTCAGAGTAATGACAACTGTGGAGGACAGGTGAAGAAGAGAGTACAGCAAAATGGAGAGGTTGGAGAAGAGTGTCAGTACTGATTTGTGACAGATGAGTACCAGTAAAAGTGAAAGGGAAGGTCTACAACAGGGTAGTGAGACCAGTTATGTTATATGGGTTGGAGACAGTGCCATTGACAAAAAGGCAGCAGTCATAGTTGGACACTGCAGAGTTACAGATGTTAGGATTTGCACTGGTTGTGATGAGGGTGGACAGGATTGGCAATGTGTATATGACAGGGTCAGCCCATGTTGGATGGTTTTCAGACAAAGCCAGAGAGGCAATATTACATCAGTTTGGACATGTGCTGCAGAGGGATGCTGAGTATATTGGGAAAAGGATGGTAAGGATGAAGCTGCCAGGTAAGAGGAAAAGAGAAAGGCCTCAGATAAGGTTCCTGGATGTGGCGAGAGAGAACATGCAGGTGACAGAGCAGGATGCACAGGACAGGCAGAAATGGCAAACGATGATCCACTGTGGTGACCCCTAATGGAAACAGCCAGAAGAAAAAGAAGGAGATGTTGTAATGTCAGCCTTCACAGATTTGCCAATGATTTGCTAGACATAAAACAACTGTATGAGTAAATAACTACAAATATGAGGCACACATATGATCAGTGTGCATAACACTGGACAGTTTAATGGTATGGGCTCAGTATATCACATGCAGTTCAACACACACATGTGCAACAGTAATTTACTATGCAAATACCATGTATATGTCTCTCACATTTCTGAGACAACCAAGTATATCATAGCTGTATTCACAAGTAAGATATGGATATGTACGACATCCCAGTTGCTGGCCTAGCATTTTCACAGTCAGTATTGTTCAACACATACTGTAGTAGTAGTCATATGTGAGCCATCCTTTCTTGGGGTAATTCAGGGGCCTGACCTGTGATCTATGTCACTGCAGACAGACCCAGATGTTATAGCCATAGGTTCTGATGAGCAATATATCAGTACAGCAAGTCTTGTTGAGACATATATGTTACAGTTCCTATTTCCCATTCATACATACTCCCTACTGCAGTCCATTACATGCTTACCTGTTTGACATACCTGTTTATTTTATTCAAGTGTAGGTGGTTATGCCCTGCTTGTTTTTTTATTTTTCTTTTCACTGTTTTTTTTCCTCTATCTCTCTCTAAAGAATGTAGGATGTACATCTGTTTTGCATAGGCAGTAGCTTGCCTTTTGTTGGTAATGCTCATGAGCAGCTGATGGCCTGTGCACCAGTTGGTGTCCCTCACTTAATAATTGCATGCAGGACAGCTGTGTTATTATTCATATAGCCAATGGCATGGCAACACACTCATATCATTGAGTACATCATGTGAGCGTTAGCCCTTTTACTTGCCCATGAGGAGGCCTTCATGGAGGTGTGTGAACAACAACATCACACAGGGTATTTGGAAATACCTCTTACAACCAAAACTATGGAGACAGGCCAATAAAATGGGGTTGAATGTTCCAGACTTAGGGACATAATGTAAGTATTGCTGTTATACATTTGGATTAATGCTAGTCTATCAGGGCTTGTGTGGACATGGAGTTTCTGCGTGATTTTAACTCTGACAGTTTTATGTGTATGACATAACTCTTACCTGTAGGGCTATCCGCAGAATGGCCAGAATATGGACTCCTATGTTTGGTGTGTTCCTCAGAGATTTTTTTGTCTTTGGAAAATCAGTTGTATACTCTGGGGATTGCAGTCAGTAACTGCTAACATCCATTTTTGATTCTGATCTAATATCCCTCAGAAAAGATATATACAATTAACCCTGTTACAACAGCAGCATTCTCAGTTTATAACAGCAATATTTCAAATATGCCCCGGTTTTTGGGCCTCTGTCCCACAATTATGTCAGGCTTTGTCCAGATGTCATGCAGTAAGAGGTTGATAGATATAGTATATGATTATTTAGTGTCTACATTCCTGACATTATCCCAGTGATGTATCAGACTGCCAGACATGTTATGTGGAAGAGGCCTTATATATGAGGAGAAAGCCTGGACATTCTGTGGGACTCTATACAGTGGATAGGTCTGTGTATTTCTGGCAATTGTTGATAGACTGTCAGGATTGTGTAGCAGTGTATTGTGTCAGTGTTATTTGGCCCATACAGGGAGGGGAGTGGATGTATGTGTTATGGCTCCTTTTCTATCTGTCTGTGCATGCTGGTCCCGTTTCTGGTGGTCTATTGACTGCATATGTTTGTAGGGGCAGACTGAGACATGTCCCATACCACAGTCAGGCATCATAGTACACTGTAAATTGGGCCAGTATATGTGGGGGTAGTGTGTGAGTGGCAAACATGTTGAGATGTTTTTGTTCACACACTCCTTATACTCTACTGTTCCTTTGGCTTGCTGGTATGTCACTGTGACTGTGGTTGAATTGGTTGTGGGTATGCACTTTCACACTGGTGTCTGTTTTTCAGTGCTGTGACATCCCTGTAGTGCCTGATATATTTGCTAATACATGTGTAATTCCTGCTAGCAGACTTGGATTAGTGTTGTGTCAGTCTGACTAGTTTGGACAGTGTTTGGTGACATGCTTAGAAGCTGAGTGTAGTTTCCCTAATGTGCTGTTATGTCCAGATATTTGTAGGATGTAGTGCTGCCTGGCCCCAATAAGTGTTGTTTATTTCTGACACATCAGTGGGCTGATGTGAGGATTACAGTCACTAATTAGTGAGAAGTAACTGAGTGTTCGATTTGTGCTATTTCAGTCAATATATGTTAGGACAGGCATAAGGGTGTTACTGCACCAACTGTGTCACCTTATCTACTCCAGTATTTCAGATATGTCCCTATTTCCATGGCTTTCTCCCCTCACTTTGTCAGGCCTGGAAAGGTTAGTTGCACTAAGGGGTTCTGAGCCTACCTTGGGACTGTCTGGATTGTTGCAGTATGTCCAGGTTTATTGCTCATATTTCTGGTCTGTTCCACAGATGCATTATTTTTGTATCCCTGGTAAATCACTGTGATGAGCTGAGGATTTCTGACAGTAAATGAGGACATGCATTTCAGTTTCAGAACTCACATGCTGAAACAAAAACTGTCACTCTGGCAACTTTCTGCATTTATAAGAGCAATATTTAAAATATGTCCCTAGTTTTGTCCCATTGTCCCCCCATTTGGACAGCCTTGGGATAGATTTCTTGCAGTAAGGGGTTGGTAGGTATGGTTCTGAGGTATGAGTCCATTACATGCTATGAGCATATATAAATATATATATATATATATATATATATATATATCTATATATATATATATATATATATATAAATACATATGGATATATATATATATATTTTTTTTCTATGTACATATAGATGGAGTCACTTCATAACACTGAAAACTCAAAACACTGAAAATGAGAAAACTTCATCATATAGAAGACCAAAACACTGACATTTCAAAACACTGAAAACTCAAAACACTGAAACTCAAAACACTGAAAACACATATACTGAGTTTAAACAACATAAATCATAGCACTTTCCACCAAGTGTAAGCGGGGGGCAAGCAAGCCCCCCTGCACCCTCCCATGTGGGGGCTCTGTGCCCCCCACACCCTCTCCTACTTAAATATATCAACTCCAAGATTGCACTTAGTGTAGTGCTTACACTTGGTGGAAAGTGCTATGATTTATGTTATTTAAACTCAGTATATGAATGATATGTGTTTTCAGTGTTTTGAGTTTCAGTGTTTTGAGTTTTCAAGGTTTTGAAGTTTCAGTGTTTTGGTTTCAGTGGTTTGAGTTTCACTGTTTTGAGCTTTCAGTGTTATGAAGTGAATCCACACACACACACACACACACACATATATATATATATATATATATATATATATATATATATGTATACATATATATATATATATATATATATATATATATATATATATATATATATATGTATGTATATATGTGTATATATATATATATATATATATATATATATATATATATATATATATATATATATATATATATATATATATATATATACATATATATACATATATATATATATATATATATATATATATATATGTGTGTGTGTGTGTGTGTGTGTATTTTGGATTCACTTTATATCCTCAAAATACTGAAATATCGAAATTCAGTATGTCGAGGCTATAAGTGGAAACCTGAAAATAACGAAAATTCAGAAGCGTGAAATTCAAAATCTCGCATACCGGAGATTTTGAATTACCACTTCTGGTGCACAAAAACACAAACCTTCCTCCCCACACACAAACACAAGCTCAGTCCTATATAAAAGCAGGGGGGCAAGCCACCCTGCACCCCCCATGTGGGGAGCTGTGCCCCCCCACACCCCCTCTACTTAAATATTCTAACTCCGAGGTTGCACTACATACAGAAACACATACAAACCACTACACAAGCTACATTCTCCACGCACACAGACATCACAGTACCAAAACACACCAACACATACCACAGCCCCTACCAACAACCCTTAACACATAAAGACTTACCCAAGTCCATAACCACAGTGAAACACCAGAAGTGCTAATTCAAAATCTCCAGTATGCGAGATTTTGAATTTCACACTTCTGAGTTTTCGTTCTTTTCAGATTTCCACGTTATGGGCTCGAAATACTGAAATTCAATATTTCAGTATTTCGAGCTTCTACAGTGAATCCGTATATATATATTTTATATGTATATTACTATTTATGTTATGTATATATTTGTCCATATATATGCATCTCCATACATATATACATGTGTATATGTATAAATACGAAACTTGACTGATTCTATGGAATAATTTCCCTATAATTTCCCTACTGTTGAATGAGCATATGTTGGAAAAAGCATAAAAAATCTAAGAACTCAGATGGTGTAGTGGTACAATTCTTTGACTATGGTATACAGGTTCCTGGGTTCAAGACCTGGCAGGGTTGATAATTCTGTTGCGCTTACTCATGCTTACATTTACACTAATTCTTTAAAAGAAAAAGAGGTGCTAGGAAAGTGGTGGAAAAGGGGCATGCAGAGGGAAGAACAATATGGACGATGGCTACAGATGTGCAGGATGGGTGTACGGAAGTTCCATAGCTGTCCATTTCTTATACAGCAACAGCTGTGCATTTGTACAGAATTTGGAGGTGAATTTGGACACTCAAACCCCAGAGAGAGTGGTGAGGACAACAGAAATGTGTTGTTAAACCTGCTAAGCATAGCTCACAGTTCATTCTCATAATATACTACACTAATGACTTCATTTAGTAAATATATAATTTCTATTACATGACATAGCTGTATGTGCTTTCATTACAGTACCAAGGGGTGTAACTATACTGTATGGGACACATGTATACATGGGTGTTTTCACATTATATGTACTCACACATCCATTTTACACCAGCTACACTACCTTGGGTGACAAAAATAACTTACCACATACTTTAATATGAACATAGCACTTTTAACATTTCTTTCCCATGTAAATTTGGATTGCCTGTTATATTACTCAAACCATGTACACCTGCATGTAAAGCTGGGATTCTGACCACTACACTATCTTGGTTTGGGGATTTGAGCTGCATATTTTTATCACCTATTAGATATTACTGTAGATCGCCACAAAAACAAACACATGAACGCTTTTACCACACTTGTGTTTTTGTCCTATTAAACTGGTCCCAGTTTAATAGGACGAAAACGCGAGTGTGGTAAAAGCGTTCATGTGTTTGTTTTTGTGGCGATCTACAATAAAATCTTTTGTTTTTTTTTCTCTCTCCTGACACTTTGCTCTCTTTTTGGTTTACTTGGTTTTGCTGGAGAGCTTCCGCATTTTTTCTTTATTAGATAATAATATTATACTATTAAATTAAATGGAGAGTATTGAGGGTTTCGGCCATGTCATTGAGGACTGCTGTTATGACATAATGGCATACATTTCAGTGTCAGACTTGTATCCTTCTGAACATTAATGCTAATGAATAACCTGTTTTCTATCAACGTTCTGTCTGTCCTCTGTGCAGATGGGATGACACCGGTGCTCAGGCTGTGCTTGACTACACTGCATAATGGGTCTGAGTACCCATGCTTGTGTTCATGTTGGATGCAGCCAGGAATGGTATCAGGCCTATGGAGACCTCTATGTGTTGCCTTTGAGAGGGAATTACAGACCTGCTTCCTGATCATGAGGGGAGGGGAGCAGGTGCTATACATGCACATGTGCACCTATGGGGGGACAGGGGGGGTGATGTCTATACTTCAGCTGTCTGCAGCCAGTTGCGTATATCCATGGCATATCTGTATGTGGTGTTAATGACCACCACTACAGAGCAGATATGTCTGTTGCCTCTGGAATTGCAGACACACATCTGGAAGGCCTAGTGATTGGCCTTGGTGGATGTCTCCAGTTTGCACTCAAAGACAGCCTTTGGGTACATCACCTGTGACCTTATTTGCTTGTGCAGAACAAGGTGACATGTCTTCCAATGAGGCACCTGTTCCTTTTTGGCCCATCCTGCAATTATTTCCACCTATGATGGTAGTTGTGTATTGCTGCTGTCCACCACAGGCATTCAGCCTACCTTGAGGAGATTGATGTAGTCCTGTTGGGTATTGCTGAGGCCATAAAGCTATGTAGGTGCCCACATAGTATTATGATGTGGGCCTGGACACTGCTGCTAGTTCCAACATATAGGACACACTTCATATGGGCCTTGCCCATTTTCCTTGCCTGTGCAGGGGACATTACAGAGGTGTGAGGGCTAAAGCTTCACAGACAGTAGGTGGAAATACCTTACAAGACAGGACACATATAGAGAAAGCCCAACAACATGGGGGACAAAGCTCCATAATTGGGTACAGATTGTATGTCATTAGTGCTGTTATACACATGGAGGATTGTTAGATTGACAGGGTTTGTCTGGTCATGCATTTACTGGGTGACTTGACATCTGACAGTGATATGCCTCTGACATACCTCTCAACTGGCATGTTGTCCACAGACTGGCCAGATGTTTGCCTGTTATGCTTGGTCTGTTCCTTGAACAATGTCTGTTTTTGTGGGGTTGGTAGGATAACGTCAGGACTGTAGTAAGTAACTGCTGACATCCATTGGTGTTCCAGACATCATATCTTTCAGGAATGTTATGTTACAACAACATGTGTAGCATCAGCTACTGTTTCCGTTTGCAGCCCTCTGTCCCACAAGTACGTCATGCATTGTCCAGATGTCCTGCACTATGAGGTGCAGAGCTATAATGATAATCAAGCATCACCAACTACTTTAGCTACTATTCCACCAAATACTAATTCATTTCTAGGTATCATTTGTCATATTCTAAATATACTATGTAATTGTCATCCCTTAAACTACTCACAGTTACTTTGTGTAATTCTTGAGAAATTAAGAGCATCAAACCGTCATGATAGGTCAGTGCCAACAACTTTTCTATTTTCTAACTGTAGAATGGATTCTATATATAACATGCCATGTTCTGAATGTATCATGTAATCTTTTCCCTATGTTGTCATATTTACCTCTAAATTATCTAATATGCTATCAGTGTTAATATGTTAACCTCCTGAATGTAAATATCTGTCTTTGTGAACTTGTCAGTTTATGTAATTGGAGCTTTTCTCCCCGGGCCTGTGCTGAAAATGGACCCGTGTCCAGTCGGACTATCTTGGTTAAAAGATGTAAAATAAAATAAAATAAAAATATCATTAATTACCAACTGCACTCCAGTTATCATCCCAATGACCTGACAGACTCCCGACCCTGGTATGCAGCAGTGGCCATGATTATGGTTCCACACCCTGGTAATTCTATGGAAATCTGTACATATGACAGTTATGTATGTCTGGCCATTGTGAACAGGCTGCCAAGATTGTGTAGCAGTATTGTGTGTAGATCTTTGTTGGGCTGGGTAGGGAGAGTAGCAAATGTGAGTGCCATACATCCTTTACCTATCTGACTCTGTATGCTGCTACAGCTGCTGGTGGTCTGTCAGGTCTCTATGATTCTAAGGCCTGACTGTGAAATGTCCTGCAACACCTCAGGATTCCCAGTACACTGTGAATTGGGCCAGTATATGTTGTTGCAGTGTGTGACTGGCAATCAGGATATGTTTGTTTAGACAGTCATTCTTTTTTTTTTTTTTCAATAATCATTTTTTATTATTTTTCACAACCATATTACAAATTCACACATTATATACAATATATACAAAATGCTTCCATTGGTTAATTTCACATATATATATCAACCTCATGTATTGATCAAAGGTACAGCACTAACAATCAAAAGGAAAATAATAAAAAAAAAAAAAAAAAAAAAATTCAACATTAACAAATCCAAGCCAACAATCTGTCTTTTCTGTACATTTTCTATCTAATCTAAGGTTGATTTAGACTATATTTTGGTTCCCGAGAAAAAGTGGATAGTAACCTCTTAAGCCAAAATAATATTAAAAATTTGCTCCCAGATTTTTATGTTGTTGATATTTTTCTTGTGATCACTAATTAACAGTTTATGCGCTAAGATGTGTTTTATTGCCAACAATCTGAAATTTTCCCACGATGTCTGGGCTGGGTTCAACCAATTTGTGGCTATATATAATTTCATTAATATGCAAATATTCATAATTACAATCGTTTTTGATTTATTTAGATTCTCCGGGGGAATATGAAGAATTATAAACTCCCAAGAGAGTGTTGAATTTTGGTAACCCATTTTTTGTAACTGCAATTTTAATGAATTCCACAATTTATAAATGCACTTACAACTCCAGAACATGTGAAGCAAATCTGCTGTCTGATCAAAGCAATTTGGGCATATGGGTGAATTCTTCGCATCAAATTTGTGCAAAGTGAGACGAGTATAGTATGCATTGTTAAATATCATCAGCTGCATAAATACCAATTTCTGAAGGGATACGGACTTTAATGTTAATTTAAATGCCTCCAATATCTTATTGTCGTCTGGGAATATCAATTTCTCTCTCCAGTAACTCGATAAAAGAATATAATTATTATACTTCCTCTCTTTTATCAATTTATATGCTGCGGTTATATATTTTCTATCCTGCAACAGCGCTTCCCATAGATTACGAGAAATGATTAAATCTTCCCTTTCATTTCAAAGTTGTTAAAATAGTTTATAACCAAGTCTTTTAGCTGTCTTACTATAATTAAATAGGAAATAGGGAGTTCTATTTCTTTTAAAATATCCTGTACTGGTACTCCTAGAAAAGGATATAAATCGAGTACAGTTAACTCCATGATTAAAGGGAATTTCTTTAGATCAATCAATTGACCACCAATTGTTAAATTTGGGTTCCTATGAAACGGTTGGAAAACCATCATATATTTTAGTAAATTTAAGGAAGCGAAAAGAGTTTGAATTGCCGTTACATAACTTTTGATGTGCTCCATTAGCTTATATTTACTCGTTTAGACAGTCATTCTACTCTAGAGTTCATATTGGGTACTGGTATGTTGCTGTGACTGTGGCGAAAATGTTTTTGGGTTGGCATTTTTCCACCACTCTCTGCTTTTCACTACATTTCTATCTCTGTAGTGCATGCTATATTTGAATATACATGGGTAATTGTCCATAGGTGATGTGGGGGAATGTTAAGCTGGTCTTACTGTGCTTCATAAGGTGCTGGGTGACATGTTTTGCAGCTGTCATGGGATTTTCATTCTGTTACATCACTGCGGTCATACCTCTACACTGTCCAGAGGCCGAGATACTGTCCAGATGTGTGACTCATATGTTTGGTCTGTTCTCCAGACAGTTGATGTCCTTGGTTAATCAGTAGGATACTCTGGGGAATGCAGTCAGTAAATGCTAACATCTATTGGTGTTACTGACTTCATATCCCTCAGAAAATATATGTTACAACAAAGCCGGTAAGACCAGCAGCTGTCTACATTTATAACAGCAATATGTTCAATATACAACTGTGTTTGGACCTCTGTCCCCCAATTATGTCAGGCTTTTTCCAGATGTCATGCAATAAGAGGTTTAGAGGTATGCATTTATTGCATTCATTCCTGCTACCATCTCAGTGATGTCATAGACCCCAAACATGTAACAAGGAAGCGGCCATAGATATGAGTCTTGTACCTATACATTCTGTGTGAAACTGTACATTTGAGAGGTCTGTGGATGTCTGCCCATTGTTAAAAGACCATCACGACTGTGTAGCAGTGTAGTGTGTACATGTTATTTGGGCTGTGTAGGGAGGGGGTACATGTGAGTGTCATGGGCCCTTTCTATATGATTGTGCATACTGCTCCAGTTTCTGGTTCCCTATCACCTGTACATGTTTGTACATGCTGACCGTGACATGACCCATAACACCTCAAGATTCCAACTACACTGACTTGGGGCAGAATATGTAGGGGTAATCTGTGAGTGGCAAATGGGATTTTGTTACTCACACAGTCATTATACTGTAGTATTCAGTTTTCTTACTGGTATGTCACTGTGACTGTGGTGCAATTGTTTGGGGGTATGAACTTTCACACCAGTGTCTGTTTTCCACTAGTGTTACATTCCTGCAGTGCCTGTTATATTTGCTAATGCATATGTACAGCCCCAGAGCTGGACTTGGGTAGTGTTATGTCAGTCTGATTGCAGCTTGGTAGCTCAGTGTTGTTTCCCTAATGTTGTGTTATGTCCACATATTCGTAGGATGTCCAATTGTCTGGCCGGTATCTTTGGTCTGATCCCCATAACTGTTGTGTATTTCTGACACATCAGTGGGAAGATGTGGGGAGTGAGGTCACTAGCTAATGAGAAGCAATTCAGTCCTGGAATTGTGATATTTCAGTCAATATATGTTAGGACATGCAGTGTTACTATATCAACTTTTTCAGCTTAGCTACTCACATATTTTGAATATGCCCCTGTTTTCAGGCCTTTGTCCCCCCCCACTTTGTCAGGCTTGGTCCGGATTCATTGCACTAAGGGGTTCTGAGCATACCTCTCCACTGCCAGGATTTTCACAGAATGTCCCAATTTTTGGCCCATACTTTAGTTCAGTTCCACAATTTATTTGTAATTGTCTGGTAAATCACAGTGATGATCCAAGGATTTATGTAAGTAAATAATGACATAACATTTCAGTTTACATCCTCATATCCTTCAGTAATTGTCTGCTGAAATGCACCCTGCTGCTGTAGTAAATGTCTTCATTTGTAACAGCAATATTTGAAATATGTCCCTATATGTGGCTCATCCCCCCCCTTTTTACATACAAGTTTCTTGCACTATCAGGTTGAGAGGGATGGTTCTGAGGTATAACTGTACTGCATGTTATATATATATATATATATATATATATATATATATATATATATACACACACACACACACACACACACACACACACACACACACATACACACACACACACACACACACACACACACACACACACACACACACACACACATATATATATATATATATATATATATATATATATATATATATATAGATATGTAGATATAGATATTTTTTCCTTCCTTTATATTTTTATATATGTATATCTATATCTATATTATGACTCTACTTTTTCATATATATGCTTCGTCAGACACACACACACACACACACACACACACACACACACACACACACACACACACACACACACACACACACACACACACACACATATATATATGTGTGTTTGTGTGTGTGTGTGTGTGTGTATCTATATACAACACATGAATGATTCCACAAAGCTTTTTTCCTAATGTTGTATGCCTCTATTGCATGATAAGTTTGAAAAAGCAGCTTCATCTATTTATATACACATTATAATTTTACATTTACCATCCATGATATTCCCCCTATGTGCTGTCATTAAATTGTATTCTTATGTGACTATACTGCATGGGGCATTTATGTTCATATGGAGGTTTCATGTCTTTTCTACACTGACATCTCACTTTTGGAACTGCTACACTACCCTGGTTGACAGAAAAAAGTTGCTACATAATCTAAGTTTACTAAAATAATTTTAACACTACTTTTACATAGGAAAATAATTTGCCTGTTTTGGTACTTGAACTGTAAACAACTGGAAGTGAAGCCACAACTCTAACCACTACACTATCAGAGGTTGAAAGCTTTACATGTATATTTGTACTGAGCTCCTATGGGATGTTTAAGCTATGGTAAGTGGACAGTCATAAAGTGCACACCCACTTAGCTACACTTAAACATTCCTTAGGCTAGTAAAAAAAAGTATATATTATTATTATCTAATTATGTTATATGGGTATGTATTGTGGTGTTCTGACAACTACATGAGACTGCTATCATGAAATGTTGGCATTCATTTGGTTTTCAGGCTTCTCTCCTTCAAGGAGTCCTGCTAATACATATCCTATCTATCAACTTTCTAAGTGTGTGAGGGCAATTTTTCAGGCGTGTCCATAATGTAGTATTTATTCCCCTCATCATTTGTGCCTTTGTTAACATGCACTGCTGTAAGGGAATACTGGCATACATTTGCTTTCAGACTTCTACCCTTATGTAATTTGTGCTAATGCATGACCCGTTCTCTATTAACTTTCTATGTTTGTGGGGCTATATTTGTGCTTTTTCACTTTTGGGGGATTTATCCCCTGTTATGTGTGCATTTGCACACATTTCCTGCTTTTGCAGGTTGCAAAAGTGCAGTTTAGCAACGCACAAGGTGTGTCACAGAAACTGTCACACACCGCTGCATTGCTTTCTTGTTGCTGATTTTTATTTCAGTATCTGTGGACACTGAAATGATAATTTTTTTCATTTCAGTGTCTGCAGACACTGAAAATACTGGCATAATATTAAAGCAAAGCCCTAGCCAGTTCAGCATAGAAAGTGCCATACGGCACTTTCTGAGTGCAGGCGACATGTTTAGTGTCTGTATACTACTTGGACATGTCCATTGCACTCGTTCATGGTTCATGTCTGTATTGGAAGTACAGCAGCACGCCTTCATGAATATTCAAGGCACGCTGTTTTCTAAACGGACACGAACCACTCCATGAAAGAATAGTCTTATTTTTGCACAGAGTTTGTTGAATCTGGGGGAATATGTTGTACTGAGCTTCAAAATATGTAACCACAGTGCACTCTGCTGGAAGAAAGCTGATATGTCAAGCATTGTATGACTGATCTCAAACTCAGAGACAGGATGTCTGGGCCAGGAAATTCCTTCTATTGTCTAATTTAAGAGATAATTACTAAGGTTTTACATGTATAATGTCTTTTATTGCTGTGGATTCCTCCTGGTGCAGCTTACTAAAAAATGTAAATTTTGAGTTTCTGTTAGCCTGGGAACCAGAGAAGTGTCAAGAATGATGTAATGTGAAATGACTCAGCAGCACTGTTATCAATTTAAGACTTTCTCAGAGAGAGAATAAAGCATTTTGGATTTTGTCTGAAACTGAACACATCAACTCAGCAGCACTCTGCCTTTGCTCTGTAAATTGGATCTTAGATCTTGGTATTTCTCTTAGAGATAGATAGAAATAGCCAGATTAGTCTGGCTGTTTTCTAAATTTATGTCAGACTACTCTAGAGTCTTAATTTAAAGCATTTCCTGTGATTTCTGAACTCTGTAATGTCATTGTGTTAAAGTAATAAGTATTGTCTTGTATTTTTATTATTTATTATTAAATAATTTTAAACCATTCAACTGTGTCTGTTTTGTGTGGAGATAATTTAAGCTCTTAGAGTACATTGCATGTATTCGGTGATACTGTCGAAGCCACTCCAGTTGCTTCAGCCCTGGGTCACACTTACTATTTGGATAACAGTAATATTTCCCAGTGAAATTGGTCACCCTTTGGGAAGGGCATTCTAATAGCTGATATTAGTGGTTGGTGGCAGTGATTTCTACCTTATGGTTTGGAAAGAAGGGGGCATAGCTGGAGAACCTGTGCCAGCCTTCCCCAGGAGTGTCTGTGTGTGGTATATAACTCATATCTCAAAGTGTGTGTGTGTGTGTGTGTGTGTGTGTGTGTGTGTGTGTGTGTGTGTGTGTGTGTGTCAGCTACTTGGGCAGGGACACAAAGCATTGGCTGGACAGAGATGGTGCTTGAGGTTTTGGCTTGACCATTAGGCTGAGATCTGTACCCTATAACTGTGCAAGTGGGGAGTCTTATTGGGGATCTGGAAAGAAAGGGAGAAACCAGCCCCAGACTGACTGTAATCTCTGTGTGCTCTTAAGGGAAATTGTACTTTACTGTGTGCATATGTGTTATCCTTTCCAATGTGTATGCCCCTCAGTGGTGCTTGTGGTGAGGATTGAGGCTCCTTGATTACTGGGCTAGTGCATGGGCATCACAGAGTGTACAAGAGATGCTGTATAATCAAGGAACCCCAAACAGACAAACATATTCATTTAGATACAAAAGCTTTTTCTAGCGTAAATAAATTACAAAATTCATTGTAGAGTGACAAACCATATGATATTAATTGGCAAATGACCACTAAACATCAACCATAATACACACATGATCAAAGGGGCCATATGAGTATACAGCCATAACAATATGAGATACAGCCATATGATCACTGCATATAAGAACTAATTCCTGAAATAATCACACTGGCACGGAAGTTGCTGCTTTCAGAAAGCTAACTGGTAGAGAAAGAAACACATTTCAAATCAGGCGTAATGGCATCTGCAAAATAGTTCTTTTATACTTGCATAACTTTTTAAACAATATTAAAAGAACTGTACTGTCTATTATAAATTACATAGCACATTATAAGAAAATAAAAAGACATGTATTATTTGATGTACTATGTAAAAGGCCATTTCCATTCGAACTGTAAAAAGGAATCATTGCCATTTAACACAGATATTTTATTAATGGCCCTAAACTTAGATAGATGACATGATAGACGTGTCAGCAGATAATATGCTGTTACTAAAGAGCATCATTTGACCTCAGCATTTACTGTAAAGGGTAGCAGTGTTCCACATGGTGCAATTTAAACATGGTATATTCCTGGAAATTTGAAGGGAAAGGCAGTTATTGTATTATTACTAAGCTAGGTTCTTAAAGCACTGATGTCTGGACTTGTCTAGCAGACAGAAATTAACACTGTCCAGGGGAAAACAGTTTTAAGGCACTGGTCCCTGTACTCCATGCTGTTAGTGGGGATATTACAGTTGGTAGTGAGCTTTAATAGAGAAAATATGAAATAAGGCTGCATACAACAGCAGAAAAAAGGCAAAGGAGGCAAGCTAAGAAAAAAGAAAGGAGTAGAAAGTTGGAAGTTTAGTGAAAGGAGTGGACTACATAAAAGCAGAAATGAAGAATGGGCAGCAGTCATACATAGAATTAGTAGAGAGTAGAATTAACTGACAGAAAAGTCATGCAAAGGAGTAAAAGTTTTAGATGGGGAAAATTCATACAGGCTACAGAACATTGTGATTAGTTCAACAGCTATTGTATTTTATGCTGATTTTACTTGACAAAGTAATGTTCCCTTTCCTGTACAGTTATATTTGACATGCTGACACCTCTATTCTATCATATTCATGCATTGTCTTTGTGATCCTGTTTTATCTTCTTTTGTTCTAGATGAACAATGCGAAAAAGCCCATAAGGATAAGGCATGTTATCCAGATGAGACTGAACAGAAAAAGGGTCATTGGCTTACCCCAGAAAAGATGATCACATGATATAACAGATAAAAAAATACAAACAATTTGGATGAATTTCTAAAATACCTCTTTGAGAAAAAAAAAAAAAAAAAACATTAGGAAAGGAATATAGCAAGTCTTTAATTTTATGAACAATTTTGAGACATGAATAGACCAAGGTCTTCAAATTCATGAACTGTTACACTTCTACACAAATCGTAATTGGACTCCTGGCCTGAAGATACATGCGCTCTCAGCTCCACAGAAATGATTTTTTTTTACTTTTTATTTTCCATCAAAATTGCAGTATAACAGTAAAATACATAATCACCCCAGCTATTCATCTGGAAGGAAAAAAAAAAAAAATATATATATATATATATATATATATATATATATATATATATATATATATATATATATATATATATATATATATATATATATATATATATATATATATATATATATATAGGTCTACTTTTAAATAGTACACCAAACTATAAAAGACAGAGGCCATAAACTTGAAACGTCAATTTCCTGAAAGTTTACAAGATCAAGTTACAGAATACCTAAATGTATTGTAAAAGTTAAATAACGTGGTTAATTACTGAGCTGTCGCTTTAAGATTTTATGGCAAGCACGTGAAAAAAAAATATGGTGGATGTTTCACTGTAAGCTGCTGGTGTAACTTGAGAAGTTTATGGAACTTTAAACATTAAAAAAGAAAAAGGAAGTGCTACTATTTCAAAGGTAAGTGTTTGATTTAGAATGGACCATTAAAGTGAAAAAATGTTGTTGTTGTTATAAGCATGTATGTAGTGGTAGATACAGAGGTAGCGCTGTTACTGTATGTTTGGCTAGTGGTGAGCAGTTTAAAAAGTTCCTTGCTAAAAATAATATAGGAATAACATAGTGTATTTGTAGTTTACCCTTTTCCTCAATGTGGTGCAACCTTGGAGTTTGTATATTTAATTTCTGGGGGTGTGGGGTGGTGCAGGGCATTGCAGCCGCCCTGAAAAAGATTAGGAAATAAAAAATAGCTGAAGTTTTTGCATCGGTGGAGGGTAGGAACATAACATTTGCTTTGGGGTGTTCGCTCACCTTTGTCCCAATCATGCCTATGAGACCTCATGAATCAGTACATTTCTAATATTAGAAGTTACCTACCTTGCCAAACATATTAAAAATGTCCTGCAATTATCATTTAAACTCTTCTAACTTTGAATATTCTCAAAATATATGAATGCAAGGTCTGGGAATCACATCCATACATCAAAAAATCACTCATCCATGCAAAATCAGCACAATTGGCTCTGACATGTTGCTGTGGTGAACATGACAAAGGGCTGTGTTCAACTATATGCCATGACCATGCTATGGAGTTTGGAGTGGGAAAGCTACTATACACCAAGGATGCATATTACTAATGTGTCTTTACAGCACTGACACTAGTACAGGGATAGGTGGTAAGAGAAATCACTAGACACCTGGAAAACAGCATACTTAAGTGCCTTAATGGCAACGGCATCAGTACTGTGATCAGGGGTGAGAGATTTTATTAAATACAAGAAAAAGTTGCCATAACAGCAGTGAAATCATTATGGGGTGGGGAAATCACTAGACATCAGAGAAACATTATAGTAAAGTGCCCTAGTGGTACCAGCATCAGTATGGAGAGCATGTGGTAGATGAATCACTGGACACTAAGGGAAACACTATACTTAAGTGAAAACAAAAAAGCAAAAAAGTAACCTGCTACCCAAAGAAAGGTCCAAGCCAAGAAATTGTAGAGAATCCAAGGTAAAAACACAAGGCAGGACCACCAGGCTCAAAAAATTCAGTTAAATTTATTGAATAGTCAACAGATAAGCGCTTTCACATGTAAAAACATGCTTCATCAGATCTCAAAAATCAGTCAGTCAGCTTAATTTAAACAAATTTAAAATGCTAACAACCAATCCAGTCACAGCAGAAGAATCAAATTAATTAATTAATTAATTAACCCCTTCAGCAGTAAGGCAAATGCTGACTGAAGACAAAATGCATTCCATGTTAAGCGAACAATAAGAGGTTGTATATATAAAAACAACATTCACACACACATAAACCTTAATGTATATATATATATATATATATATATATATATATATATATATATATATATATATATATGCATGTATGTAAATTCATATAAAAATATATGTATAAAAATAAAACAAGACAGAACAAATATACATCAAACATGTAAGCATATATAAATAAGGAAAAATAAAATAAAATTAGAACAACCTACAAGAAGTTGCAAAGGATTCCTTAAACCAGTTATAATATATATTATGATCTAGTCATAATCCAGACAACAATATTATTATACTTTGATTCTAACTTACTTCAACTCATCCCATCTTATCTTACTCTGTTGTTGTTGTTGTTGTTGTCTTTCGGCTTTTCCTGGTTAGGGGTCGCCACAGCGGAACTCCGGTCTGCTAATGATTGGCAGTAGATTTTCACGAACGCCGAGGTGCCAGCTCGACGTTCAACCTTCAACAAAGGCACGCCCATTTATGCATGTCTTTCGAACACCCACCTAACTGCAGGGAGGACAAGCAGACTCCACACAGAAGGCACTCTCCGCACTCCAGCCGAGAATTGAATGGGAGAACCTCTTGCTGTGAGGCAACAACGCCACCGCTTATCTTACCCTAATTTATTTTATTTCATTTCATTACATTTTATTTTATTTTAATGGGCGTGCTTCCAGGACAGGTTTAAGGCTGACATGATTATTAAGCCCTGGAAAAATATGGGCACGCAGTCTAAAGATCCACTTAACTTCTACCAACTCTAATTGATTATTCAAGTTGCCCTCTCTCATATTAATTGGCACTATTCATAAAACTCTAAAGCTAAATGTATGGGTGCTGAAATTAGCCACATGTTTAGCTAGTGCATTTTGTTGATTTAAATTTCTGATATCATACAAATGATTATAGAGCCTGTCTTTCAACCTTCTTGTAGTCTTGCCTACATAGAAACAAGTACAATAATTACAGGATGCAAGATATACTAAGTTGACACTGTTACAGGTGGCAGTAAATCTGGGAATAAACGTATAATTTAAAACAGAATGGTTAAAATTCTGTACAACAGTTATAACACTACACATCCTGCAATGCTTACATGGAAAAGTCCCAAAATTCAACTCCTGTTTGGATTCAAACTACTATTGGGACACACGACGTCTTTGCATAAAATGCATTTCAAGTTGTTGCTGTTTCTATATGTGAAACATGGAGACCTCCCTACCATCCTGGCAGTGGCAGGATCCAGCAAAAGAGCATGCCAGTTACGCTTCACCACTTCTACTACACGATCAATATCCCCTGTGTAGGTGGTAACAAAGTGAAGCCTATTGCTACCACCATAACTAGCCATGTTTCTTTTTGAGGAGACACTCATGCCCATTACCTCTTCTCTTACATTTACCAAAATATAACCCCTCTCCAAAAATAACCTATCTAACTCATTCAACTGTAGTATCAGATTGCCTGGATCCCTACAGATTCTCTTTAGTCTATGGTATTGGCTATGTTAGAAAAAGTCATCCTGGGATGCATGCTATTAAAATGCAATGAAGCATTCATCCAGCAGGGTTTCCGATATAATTTGGTACTCAATAATCCAGCAGAATCTTGATGAATGGTAATGTCAAGAAAATCTACAAAAGCACAAGAAGAAGTCATACTAAACTCTAAGAAATTAGTTGTAGGGTTTAAAAAGGCAACAGAATCAGTCAAGCCTGCTTCGTCACCTTTCCATAAAACTAGAATATCATCGACAAAATGTTGATAAAGGGAAATATTCAAAAACCCCGAAGGGTCAAACAAAAAAGCCTTTTCCCAATGATACATAGCAAGATTAGCAGAGGAGTTTGCACAGGGGGTACCCATTGCAACACCCCAGTGCTGTAAATATAGCTGCCCATTCAAAATAAAGATGTTATTGGTCAACACCATGTCTAAAAGTGTAGCAATAAGCATAGTCTCCTCATTAGATATACTGTCACAGCTAGTAAGAACCTCTCTAATGGCTTCAAGACCAAAATCATTAGGGATGGATGTAAATAAGTTCTTAACATCTAATGTAACCAGAATGCATTTCGAACATGCAGGATCACAATTATAGATCTCAATGTCATCCAACAGTTGGAGGGTGTCTTTAAGTATAGTAGGAATCTTTTTAACTAGTGGACCCAACTTGTGTTCAACATAAACCGACATGGTCTCAGTCACCCCAGCCACCGCCAGATACAATAGGTCTCATTGGGGGAGATATCAAGGACTTATGTATCTTAGGCAGACCTTTTATTAGAGGAACTAGTGGATTTTCAACACATAAATAAGAATAAAGTTGGAAATCAATCTGTCTACACATTAAAGATCATATAGATTATCCCAGATTCCTCTAGTAGTCTTGTCCAGAGACTGGGTATCAATCATTTGGTAGGTATGAAAGTCTTGCAACATAGTTAACATAGCCTTAATGTAACTAGAAGAGTCTAAAAGCTACTAGACACCAAGGATGCATATTTCTAATGTGTCTTTACAGCACTGACACTAGTACAGGGATAGGTGGTAAGAGAAATCACTAGACACCTGGAAAACAGCATACTTAAGTGCCTTAATGGCAACAGCATCAGTACTGTGATCAGGGGTGAGAGATTTTATTAAATATGAGAAAAAGTTGCCATAGCAGCAGTGAAATCATTATGGGGTGGGGAAATCACTAGACACCAGAGGAACAGTATAGTTAAGTGCCCTAATGGTACCAGCATCAGTATGGTGAGCATGTGGTAGATGAATCACTAGACACTAAGGGAAACACTATAAGGCTCCAGAGAGTACCCCTGCATTACCAGGCTATAATTCATACCACACCTTTTGGCCACCTAACCTGGACCGAAACACTAGAGGTGGAGGCGTGTCCATATTCATTAAGGATATCCACACCTCCAGGCTAGGTGCACAGCATAATGCATCCGAGATTATCCAAGTGCAACTAACTCTGGGCAAGACCGCAATCCAAATTGTAGCTTGCTACAGATCCCCCACCATGCCCCAGGATTCCCACTCCTCATTTCTTAATACACTGGAAAATATTAGGGTACAACCTAACACCCTAATAATGGGCGATTTCAACTACCCTACCATTAACTGGTAAAACTACTCATGTACCAACTCTTGTGCTCAACGTTTTCTGGAATTCATAAATTCCATTGCCATGGATCAACTTATCCACACCCCCACCAGGGGCAGCAATATCCTAGACCTGGTTAGTACCAACATGGGCAATGCTCCACACCAGAGGTCAATTCCTCGTTGGTCAGATCCGACCATAAGCTAATCACCCTAGACATCCACATCCCTCCCCCACCCCCCATTAGGGAAACCACAGTAAAAAATTTCTCCAAAGCCAACTTCACGCTTCTTAAGACAGAAGTGGCAAACTTCACGACACCCATGCTGACGGACAATAGAGGTATGACTGCTGAATCCTACACAAATGCACTTTATAAGCACTTACATGAGTGCATGGATCGTGCAATCCCTAACAGAACCAAGATGCTATCCTCCAAAAAAAGGAAGCCAATCTGGTGGTCCCCTGCCATAAACACACTCTACAACAGAAGAAAGAAACTGTTGCAAAAAAGAGTAAAATCCCATGATTGGAGAAATTCCCTGGTCAGCTTCAGTAAGAAGCTGAGATCCCTCATAAAATCCTCCAAAGCTAGTTATGAAAACAAAATCGCCACTGACTCTAAAGACAACCACAAAGCATTATATAGCTATGTCAAGAATCTCAATGGCAACACTTAGATTTGCTCTGAGTTACAGCACAATGGCACTAAATATACAGAACCAATGGATATTGCCAACATCCTGGCAGATAGGTTCAGTGCTAACTTTACCCCTCTGTCATCCCCTAAAGGACCCACCTCTATACCAGAAGAATGCAAAGTTCCTGTAATCATGGCTGCACAGGTATAAAACACACTATCCAAAGCCAAGAACACAGCATCCATGGGACCTGACGACATCCCAGGCTGTGTTCTACATGAACTACAGAATGAACTGGCACTCCACCTAAGTACCATGTTCAATCATAGCCTCACCTGAGGTTATGTGCCCACTGAATGGCGCACAACGACAGTTATCCCACTCCACAAAGGGGGAGCCACCACAGACCCTGGAAACTACCGCCCAATTAGCCTAACGAGCCTGGTCTGCAAGGCTATGGAGCGTATCATCATGGAACTTATAAACAATGACATTGGTAATCTCCAAACTCAGGACCCCGCCCAGTTTGGGTTTGTAAAAGGCAGATCATGTCTCCTAAACCTGATAGACTTCTTTGAAGTAGTCACCAAAGCCGTAGATGAGGGTAAGGTGGTTCACACAGCCTATCTAGATCTCGCCAATGCTTTTGACACCATCCCCCACTCTGGAATTATAGATAAACTCACTAAACTAGGTATAAATCCCTATGTCACAAGATGGGTTGCCAACTGGCTCACTGACAGAACTCACACTGTGAAAGTAGCAGACTCCAAATCCAGCTTCAGACCAGTGACAAGTGGAGTACCACAGGATTCAGTCCTGGGTCCTGTCCTGTTTGGTATCTACTTCTCTGAAGTACAGGCCAACACAGAAGGTCTTTGGCTAATGAAGTTCGCAGATGACTACAAACTAGGAGCCATAATCAAAACTCCAAAAGATGTGGACATCCTACAAAAGGGCCTTGCTGAGACAGATGCCTGGTGTCAAAGCCATGGCCTCAAGCTCAATGCCAAAAAGTGCATTGTCATTCCTTTTGGTAAAAACTCAGTACCCATGAACTACCACATAGGTGGTAGTCTACTTAACACCGAAAGTGTGATAAGAGACCTTAGGACACAGGTGGACAGTAGTCTCTCCTTTGATAATCACATCGCCACAGTAGTCAGGAAATCCTTCTATGTGGCACACCTCATCACAAAAGGTTTCTCATCCAGGAAAAAAGAGGTCATTGTACCCCCTCTACTCATCACTCATGAGACCCATTATAGAGTACAATGCCCCTTTTGGTATGTACCTCACAAGACATCTACAACAACTGGAAAGGCCACAGAAATACCTCACAAAGAGGATTACCGGCCTTAAAGAGATGCCCTATGCAGACCGTCTCAAAAAACTGCAGCTTTACTCCATTGCATATCGCCTACAAAGAGGCGATCTCTGCCTAACACACAAAGCTATGTCAAACCCAGAGCTCTTAGACATGCTCCACTTAAAGAAATCCCAATCCCTATGAGCTACATGCTCTAGGGACCTAAACCTCATCACCACAATAAACAGAACATACTGGAGGGATAGATTCCTGTCCCAGAGACTTCCCATACTCTGGAACAAACTACCTATCTATATCAAACAAAGCTCCTCATTAGCACTGTTCAAGAAAAATCTTGATGATTGGATGGGAGATAGGAAATTCACCCCGGGGATCACTTCTGTGGCTCTGCTCGACAGTGGCACAGGAAAATAATTTTCTTGGGTGGCGAAAGCCAGGGTACCTTTGGCTAGGCTTATATAGGCCCTAGGGCCAATAGCCTAGTACCTACCTATGAACCTATGAACTTAAGTGCAAAAATGGCACCAGCATCAGTATAGAGATCAGGATGGAGGGGCATTAGTCACCAGGGCAGTGCCAAAACAGCACATAAATTATTACAGTGATTCGGCTGGGGGACTAGCCACAAGGGCAGTGCCATAACGGCACTTAAAGTATTATGGTGATTGGGGTGGGGACAGACACTAGACACCAGGGCATACCAGATATATCTTATAATGGCACTTCCCAACTATTACGAGAATTGGGGTGTGGAACTACAGGAGGACATAAATGTCAAAGAAAGGTAAGGGGATTCTGCGTGTGTGTGTGTGTGTGTGTGTGTGTGTGTGTGTGTGTGTGTGTGTGTGTGTGTGTGTGTGTGTGCATGTGAGTGTGTGTGTGTGTGTGTGTGTGTGTGTGTGTGTGTGTGTGTGTGTGTGTGTGTGTGTGTGTGTGTGTTTATATGTGTGTGCTTTGTGTGCCTATGATTCATTGATTTATATGTATGGGAGAGTTACTTGGGGAATTCTACTGCCTACACAAGCAGAACTTTACTTTCAAGAAGTACAACTCAGAAATGATCTGCACGTCATATTAGTAACTAAATTTCAGAGACATGAAAATTAGTCAATAATGAGGTCTTAAGTCATTGATCCTAACATATCTATGAATCACAGAATACAGGTTTGGGAGATCAGAGCTTGGCCCTTTGATGAATTCCTGGAAAAGATCTGTATTATTTTCATTGTTTTCTGTTGTGTGCTTGAGCAAAAAAAAAAAAAAAAAAAGCCGAGTCTGTTTCCAGTGTTATCCAGTTTTGTTGTTGAAGACATCAGTTGAAAGCATTGTCTTACACTAGGTGCTTATTTAAGGAACACACACACAAAAAACAAAGTTATTGTTCAATGCCCTCTAAGTTTGTTGTTTTTTAGTCATTAGAAGCTTAACGCACTCTAGGTTTAAGTAAAAAAAAAGTAGGTCCTCCTCTGCTGACAAACATAAGGTAAATAAACTTAGTATTTTGTGTGTGTGTGTGTGTGTGTGTGTGTGTGTGTGTGTGTGTGTGTGTGTGTGTGTGTGTGTCTGTGCATGTGTGTTTAAGAAAAACAAGCTGAATAGCAAAAAAAGTCAGTGTTCAAAGTCTTCGGACTGTGTTTCTAATATAGTCATCTGGAAGCATCATTTTCTATTTGTGGTTTATTTAAGGAAAAAAATCAAATTCCAGTGTCCTTTAATTTTGTGGTTGTTGTTCTTCAGACATTATTTCCACTGTGTCATTAAGCAATACACACACACACACACACACACACATATATATATATATATATATATATATATATATATATATATATATATATATATATATATATATATATATATATATATATATATATATATATATATATATATATATATATATATATATATATATATATATATATATATATATATATATATATATATATATCTACTTTTAAATGTCAAATTGCCAAAATCTCAAACACCATAATACTGAGACCAGAACGCCGAAACAGCTATATCCCGAAACCTGAAAACATTGAGTCCTGTGATATTGAAACGCAAAATGCAAAGCTACACTTCCTAACCTCCACCACAAAAACATGCAACAACAAATTAAAACAAACAACTTTATAAACTTCTCTATGTTTAAGCAGGGGAGGCTCACACACCCCTGCTACTTAAATATATCAACTCCGAAATCACACTACACAGAAGAAAATGGTAAACATACCATTTCCCTTTATATGGCTGTATGTCTAAACTGCAAGAAACTCTCCTTAACCTTCTTTTAGCGAGACTAGCTTACTGTTGTCAGTCTGTACATTACCATACATCTCTCCAATACTTACTGACGTTTGCAGTGTAATGTCAGCCATGTATGCTTGTTATTTAGTGTAGTACAATGTACAATATCTTAAAGCCACAACATCCTATTTAAAAATTATCAGCAGTGTTTAACTAGCCAATTTGATATTTTAACATTCGGGATTATGACAGTTCAGAGTAATAAAAGTTTTGACGTTTTGGTCTCAGTATTATGGCGTTCGAGATTTTGACAATTCGATATTTAAAAGTAGATCCATATATATATATATATATATATATATATATATATATATATATATATATATATATATATATATATATATATATATATATATATATATATATATATAAATATATATATATACTTCTCTATAGCTGACTGAAGAAAAGAAATAAATGACTTTAAATTGTTTAATGTTGCGCATTAGTTTGAAAAACAAGAAACGCAAAGTTGAGTACCCTAAAAGTCAGTGTCCAGTGTCCTCCAATGCTTTTGTTCAGTAATTGGAAAGCTTTTCCAATGACTTTGCTGTTGTAGCCAAAAATAAATAAATAAATAACTTCAGTATCTAGTGCCCTTTCATTTTGTTGATATAGTCATTTGGTAACACTGTTTTTTTTATTTTGGTGTTTATTTAAGCAAAGAATAAATAAATAAAATATAAAGAACTAAAACAAAATAAAAGTCTGCATCCATTGTATTGTAATTTTGTTGGTGATATACTCATCTGGCACCACTTTTTTTTTCACACTGGGTGTTTATTTAGAGAAGATGAAAAAAGTCAGTGCCCTGTGTCCTTCATTTTGTTGTTGTTCAGTCAACTGGAAGCCTTGGAAGTTTATTTTAGCATAAAAAAAAAAAAAGAAAAAGAATGTTGTTATTGTTATAATCATTTGGTATCATTGTTTCCCATTCAGTGTTTCTTGTCCTTGTCCACCAATGTTAGTGTTGCTGTAATTATTTGAAAGCATTGCTTTAAATTGGTTGTTTAAGAAAAAAATCAGTATCCAATTCTGTTCTTTAGTCATTGGGAAGCATTACTTGCCATTGGGTGCTTATTAAAAAAAAGGACAAAGCCTATTCCTTTGTTTGCTTATTTTCATTCTTTTCTGTTGAATCAAAAAAAATCATTGTACAGCATCCTTCAGTTTTGTGATTGATTTATTCATTTGGTAACATTCCCCAGGATTCAGTAAACTTCTGTACAGGAATAGCTTATTCCTGCACAGAAACAACTGTTTAAGAGCAGCACGGCAGTGAGCCATGCATAGTTACGAAGGTGGGCTGCCTCTGCTCCTAAATGGACATGGAGCGTGGACAATTGCAAGGGGTGTGTCTGAGAGCAGAGCTCTCACAATATACATGCCCCTGCATTCAAGAATTGCCATTTGGCAATTACAATGCACGAGAATGCTCATATAGGGGGTTTCCATCTTTTCAAACACCCAAAGTGGGACTGTTAATGTACAAACATGATATGTTGCAGGACAAAATACACCCAAAGCCATTGCAAAGGTCAAAGCCCCACTTCCCAGGAAAACCCTACGTTCATAGCAACAGAAACATGCCGGGATTTCTGTCAAATGTGCAGATGCATGCAGAAATCCACAGCAATAAGTGAACATGTCCCTTCTTAGAAAAAATAACACTAGAAATTGTTTTTATCAAACTGATCAAATTTAACCATAGCTGCACGGGTTTGCCCATTGCTTAGCTACACATACTCTAGCTTAAATGGCACAAGAAAGTAAATAGCAAGATACATTCAGTAGAAGCAGTACTGCACTAGTGTAGTGGTTAGAGCACTCGCTTTGCGAGTAGTTATTCCCAGTTTGATCCTCACTGTAGTAAATTCCATTTTCCAAGTGAAAGCAATTCATGAACATTTGTTTTGCTGTATAACATACTAAATAACATATATTTGTGAACTGGAGTACTGCATTAAGTGCAGATGTAAGGTGTCATTGTAATGATGTGGTAAAATCCACAGATAAACACAAGTGCCCCATACAGTATACATACACATGAATCAGGGATACTAAACAAAGTTATAATATGTAATGAATGATAAATCAATGCCGTGCAACAAATAGTGTAAAACATGTATAAAGTGTCCAAATCTACCACTTTCCCATGACCCATGTTTCTTTACTTTCTAAATTAGTGCGGGGGTAAGCGGGAGTTAGCACTTTTAAGGAGTAGTAAGCGGTTTTAATCCTGTTTGCATGGAGGTAAGCAATGCCTATACAGGATAAGCAATTTAGAGGCTAATTGACTGTAAGAATATTTAACTGGAAGTTAGCATTGCTTACCATCGCACAAACCCGCTTACAACTGCTTAAAAGTGCCTTAATCACTCTGTATCCAACAGCCCTTGTTCTGCCCAGCAAATAAATAATCAGCCTTTGCAAGTCTCTAACCCAGGACCCTGCACATCATAGTGGCAGCGATTTACCACCACACCATATCAACTGCACATAAAGGTGAGGTATACTCAAACAGATCCTCACTATAGAAAAATCACATTTTACATGTGAATGGAATTTATAAACAATTTTTTTGTTGTATAACCTACCAAATAATATATATTTTTGAACTGGAGTACTTAATTAAGTCCTGATGTGAGGTGTTATTGTAATAAAGTGGTGAAATCCGCCAATAAACACAAGTACCCCATACAGAGTACGTACACATGAATCATAGATACTAAACAAATTTATAACATGTAATGAATGATAAATCAATGCTAAACAGCAAATAGTGTGCAAATTTAAAAATAAGCGATGCTAAGCACTGCACACCTCTGCTTACCAGGTGAAAGCAATGCATAGCCCAGCTAAATAGATTTGCCCATTGGTATGCCCCTTTAAGCAATGCCCATAGCTTAGCATTTTCAAAACCATCCAATCATGGAAAAGTGCAGGACAGTGGCCCTATTTAAACCCCATAGGCAGGAATACATCTCACAACTGGTTGCAGCTTCCTCCTGTAGGCACAATGGCTGGTGTTGGGGAAGGATTGCGCTTCTGAGCACAGCGCTGGGGCATCCAGGAGTCTTAGGTTATGGCAGGACTCCTGGTTAAAGACCATGAAGAGAGACTGCTGCAGGGCCAGTACCAGGGTTCCCAATATAAAGCAGAAGCCTGGGACTGTCTCACCCATGACTTCACCAGTGCCAATGGCATCCCTCTAACTGGTGAGCAGGTCAGGCATCACTATGCTGACCTGAAATGGAGGAAGAGGGAGCTCTTGGATCAGTGGATCCAAGAAGCTAGGCATGGTGATGTCCCAGCAGTGTGTAAGTACTCATTCTACTAACTGTTTAATAATTGCCTAGCTCGTGTATATTATGGATAGGTATGGCTAAATATTCCTCTATGTCTCTGACAGCTGGAGTGGAGTGGGCTGGGAATCAGGAAGCCCATGAGTGTAGGCTGCAAAGGCTGCATCATGAGGCAGATTAGTAATAATCCTGCATGTACTGTCATAAGAAATAAATCTAAAAGTAATAGAAAGTTAATAATCAGTATAAAATCTGTATTGTGTATGGGATGTAGTGAATAAACCAGACAATATGCCAGGAATAGTCTTATATAGGTTGTATGTAAAAAAAGGGTAACAGCCTGGCAATAAAGGTCTAACTCCTGGACTGCTTGTGTTTACTCTGTTATCATATGGTGATGTAGTGTTGCATTCTCTTAATAGCACTGTTGTATTAAGCACTGTTACCCACACTGTGCTACATAAATAAAATGTGTAGGAATGTCTGTATATGACTGTTGTAATCACAAGGTCATATTGTACAGCTAAGGGAGACTTAGACAGAAAACATTGAAAAGATACACAGCAAAATCCAAATCGCACACTCAACTGTGACATAAACTGTTGTGTGTTTAGCACACACAACCATGGTTCGAATCCTGGGAGTGGTAGTAAGCTGTATGTATAATCATACCCCTCAACTGTACAAAAAGTTCAGATAACTGGCTTTTATTTTCTGCCTGTCACTCTTTTCCCCTGACAAATCAGTTGGATGATCCTAGAAGTTTATGCAGCAACTAATGACATACAGCTGATTGTCAGACATCATAACTATCAGAAATATATATATAAGAACATGCATGTCACTCTAGCAACTCACCAAAATGTTATGAGAGTAAAATGCAAATTATGTCCTATCTCTATCCCAATGTTGTGAAGCTATGACCAGAGTGTGTGCAGTAACAGAGTGACACGTATGTGCATAATAATAACGTTGAATCTGGTAAGATGTGTGGCAACATTCAGGTAGTGTTAACAAACATTCCCTCCACAAGTCTGTTAGATAAGAGAACTGTGCCTGGAAATAAAGATTGAAATCCTGGACTGGTACTGTTTAGTCTGGTATTGCATGGCATTGTTAGTGTTGCAGTTTCTCTGAATAATAACGTATTAGTCATCACTATCAACCACACTGTGCTACATAATACAAATGTCAAGGAATCCCTGCATAAGACTATTGTAATTAGAGAGTCAGATTGTAAAACAATGAGAGACTTATAGACAGAAAACAGTGAAAAGATGCCCATCAATATCTAAATAGCACACCCAACTGTGATGTACACTCTGTTTTATTTTTAGCAGACACAGCCATGGTTTGAATCCTGGGAGTGGTAGTCAGCTGTGTGCATAATCATACCCCTCAACTGTACAGATTTGTTCAGAATGTCCAGATAATTGGCCCATATCCACTGCCTGTTACCCTGTACCCCTGGCAAATTAGTGTGATGATCTCTGAAATTTAGGCAGCTTTTAATGACATATAACTGATTGTCAGACCTGTAAATATTCAGATAGTGTATATGAAAACAAACCTGGCATTGTAGCAACTCACCAAAGGTTTATGAGGGCAATTGTCAAAATATGTCCCAGTTCCACCTGCATGTTGTCAAGCCTTGACCAGAGTGTGTGCAATAAGAGATTGAGAGGTAGGTGCATAACATCAACCTGGAATCTGGGAATGTGCGTAGAAACAGTCAGGTAGTGGTAACAAACAATACCTCCACAGGTATACCAGGTAAGAGGTGTATACTGTAGGTAAAACACAGTTCACGTATATACTTGTCTACAAACATACTACTGTCCAAACTAAGGCCGTAGGGTAGTGTAATAATACCTGTAAGGTACAGATTACAAAAGTGACTAAAAAAAGTTGTGAGAACTACAGGGATATACAAGTTGTGAATTGACATCTCTCTCTCCCCCCACCATATCTGCAACAATAATCTAAATACACAACTCAATGGGTATGTGTACAATTAAATCTACTGTTGGGACATATGCCCTATTGTTTGATAAATATTGAAATGTGTTTCTATGCATGTGCCATGTTGAAATACTCCCATATTGGTGGCATGCTGCCATCAATGTAACCTGCATGCTGTTGTAATGGCCTTTGTGGCTCCATATATGCATGTGTTCTGTTTGCTATGCAACTGTTCCATATCTGGTGTTTTGGGTTAATGGGAATATCTATGTATGCTGTTATACCTAATCCTGGAATGTGTTGACTATTACTAACCCGCATATGTTTTAAAATTGCAACACAATAGCATGTTTGGGAAGGCTGGTCCCAGTGGACCCACCTGTCCCATCTCATCTGGCCATGGCACCGGGCACCAGCACGTCTGGGGCCCACCCGGGACCTCCTTGTCCGCTGGTCCTGCACCACCTTTGAGTGGAACCTCCTCAAGGGATGGGGCTCACCCCTCCCCGGGAGCAGGCACAGACAGGAAACAGTCACCCATCGTCAGGACCAGGGTCTGGTGCGTAGCGAGCTCCGCAGGGAGTTTGGAGATCAGCTACGGCAGCTTGAGGGCTGTGTGGCACATTTAGAGGGTCAGCCTGCCCCTCCTATCCATCTCGCAGCACAGCCACCTTCGGGGCCGTGAAGGTGCAGTGGTGACTGCCCATGGGTGCGGACTTCAGTCCCACTGTTTCCATTTGGGGGCTCATGGGCTTCTGACTTCCAAACACCCCACCCCATCCAAGGTGTTTACCCCCCACATGTATCATACACCTCCCTGTGTGCTGTCTTGATGGTCTTGACTGTCATCCTACCCTACCTACCTCCCCAAATATACCTACTATCCTTCCCCAACATCCCACTCTCACCTTAAAAAAAAGAAAAAAGGGCAATCTGTTCTAAAAAAAAAATCTCACCCCATACATAGCTGTCCATTACGCACATGTGTCCACTACACACATGTAATCTGGTGTAATTGACTTCACAACATATTATTGTTGTCCTCAGCCCTCTCTCAGGGGTCTGAGTATCTGAATCTACCTCCAAATTCAGTGTATATACACAGCTGTTGCTGTAGAAGAAAGGGGCAGCTATGGACCTTCCCTACACCCGCCCTGCACATCACTAGCTATTTTCCCTATTGTCTTTCCCTCTTTGTGCCTCTTTTTCAACACTTTCCTATCACCCCTTTTTCTTTCCTTTTAAAGAAATTAGTGTGGGAGTAAGCACTTTTAAGCAGTAGTAAGCAGGTTTAAGCCTGTTTGCACAGGGGTAAACAATGCCTACACAGGATAAGCAAATTGGAACCTAACTCACTGTACGAATATTTAACCAGAAGTTAGCATTGCTTATCGTCGAGCAAACCTGCGCAAACCCACTTACAACTGCTTAAAAGTGCCTTAATCACTCAGTATCCAACAGCCCTTGTTCAGCCCAGCATATAATCAGTCTTTGCAAGTCTCAAACCCAGGACTTTGCACACAATAGCCAAAGTGATTTACCACCAAGCCATGAAAGATATAAATAGATCTGATGTTTTCTCAAACATAACCTCCAGCATAGTCATTCAACAGTAGAGGAAATGTATGTATATATGTAGATGTATGTATGTATGTAAATATATATCTATATATATATATATATATATATATATATATATATATATATATATATATATATATATATCATATATATGTGTATATATATATATATATATATATATATATATATATATATATATATATATATATATATATATATATATATATATATCATATATATATATATATATATATATATATATATATATATATATTTATATATATATATATATATATATTTATATATATATATATATATATATATATATATATTAAAGAACACAACACATACAAATATAACAAAAGGGACCATTAATGGGATGAGGGGGCCCAATTTAAGTACCTCTTGTAATTATAGATATCATCCCCTCCTGCAACACAATACCAACACTTGCAAGTTTCATACCCAGTGCCCTACATAACATAGCCACAAAAAGTTAACAGTAATCCATCTGACCTGTATGATGTCAGGATGGTATCAATAAGATATCATGCAGAACAGTCTTTCTACCATAGGGAATGTACAATGTGGAAGCAGTAAACATTCCAATGATACATATACACACATGCAGACACATATATGCATATGTGTATATATATATATATATATATATATATATATATATATATATATATATATATATGATACACATACACATGCATATACATATATTACTATGTATAGATATGTATAGGAAGATACATATTTAAGGGGTGCACAGCATATTGAACAGCCAGTATTCCTACAGTTACCACCTTTAAAAATGGACAGTGTTTGATTCTCTTATACAAAAGACAATTTTATTGCATGAAACATATACCCACAGAGAAGTCAAAGGATATGACACCTCATACAGGTTTGCATACATAAGAAATGTTTATTTGTGTAATATTTCAGTTGTATATGCCATTTCATATAGCAGTTACGTGTTTGAAATGCAAACTAAATGAGTAATGCAACTCTCAAGCAAAACATTTTATACAGTAATCTGAAAGCATAACAGATGTTGCTGTCCAGGCCAAGGATTCAAGTAGTACAACAGTAAAGAAACACTGGCGCGGAAGATAAAAATCAATCAACACTAATTAATGCAGATGCAGTTCAGCAGCCTCCAATTATGCTCTGTACTCAACCCCTAGGGGGAAAAGAATTAAGTTGTCACAATGAAGATGTATCTGTTACATAACAATGCTTAATTTAAAACATCACTATCACACTGACAAACAGAACTGTCTGTAAGACAGTAAGCACTAGCCCGCCAATGTTCCCAAGGTGAAATATATGAAAATGTACAGCCATATACCTTAATGTGTTTTACTACTGATATCCCTTACATGTTGTAACAGCCTAGGTTATAAATGGTGCATACCCATCCCTCATAGAATGACTTACAAGGGCATATAACAGTGTTACATACACTGACCTCTGGACTGTACAAAAATGCACTTGTTTTGTCCAGCCGTAGCCCACATATATATGGATCCTACCCCATAATATGTGTGGGGGTCCACAACATCACTGGAATGATGGCAGGAATGCCAGCATGACATAATGATAGGCCACTACTTAACAACCTCTTACTGCATGGCATATGGACAAAGCCTAGTATATAGGTGGACAGAGGCTGGAACACAGGGCCTTATTTGCAATATTGTTGTTATACACTGTGAAAGTTGCTGGTGTTACAGGATTGGTTGCAACATACCCTTATTCAGGAATATGAAGTCAGAAACACAAATGGAAGTAGCCCTGTGCTGATAGCACTCAACAGACAGAAAACCACTGATATATCTGAGACAAGACCTGTGTGGTGGACAGACAAAACATAGCCAATCCTCTGGCCATCATGTGGATAGGCCCACAGTTGAGAGCTATGCAGACAGACTGCATTCCATGCTAAACTAGTATGTACACACAAACCCTGTAAAACTAGCAGTATGCAATGCATATAACAACACTATGCACACTGGCCGTAGGTCTGGAAGCTTATACAAATATGTAGTTGGCCTGTG
>NC_056744.1:1209943841-1209961341 GCF_019279795.1 Protopterus annectens | reverse complement strand
ATGAGGTCCTCAGACCTTTTTTTCCTTGATTATAGCAAGCTCAGATGCTCATAAGCCTAGTACTTATACAGCAGGAACTTCTTATTATAACATTTGTTAATGTCTGTTATGTACCTCACATATAAAGATTCTAGTTGTCTACTGATGTATTATGTTCTTCATCTGTAAATATGTTGTAAGTAATTGCTATGTAAATTGTTAATCACTATGTAATCCAAAGTAACTACTGTCTGTTTATTTTAATTGTGGAGCTTTTCTCCTCAGGCCTCCGCTGAAAATGGACCTACGTCCAGTCGGACACTCCTGGTCAACAAATATAACTAAATAAATAAATTAAATAAATAAATAAAATGTAAGAGTCCTGCAATATAACTAACAACCTGTCATTGCAAGATGTGTATACAGAGATGAACATAATGGTGGGACAAATGGCCTACAGTAGGAGCATGTCTGAAACATCACCCTTATACAGTGCTAGAACAAATGTAAGAGTCTTGCAATATAACTAACAACCTGTCATTGCAAGATGTGTGTACAGAGATGAACATAATGGTGGGACAAATGGCCTACAGTAGGAGCATGTCTGAAACATCACCCTTATACAGTGCTACAACAGTGTTTATACCACTATTACAAATGCAACTATTACAGATCTACACAATGGCATATCACAATACTGCATTCTTTCCACAGGAAACATCAGCCAGGGCTCTCTACAGGTCGTGTATGCATAACATCAAAAGTCCCCCACAGGCATGTGTTGTAATGTGTACTGGTGTACCAAGACCAAGTTGGAAACCTACAGACAGTATCAATTAAGATACATGTGCTGCACAACTAACACCTCACCCACCTCAGGCCCACCATCCCCATCTGTACCTTGCTGGTGGCAGTGTACACCTGAATGTTTGCCATTCATAAGCAAGGACTAGGCCAGTACACATGGTGTTCAGAGTTTGGGACACTGCAAAATGACACACATTTGTAGGCCATAGTTATCAAACATTTGCAAAAAGGCTGTGGATGGGGAGCGGGTGTCATCCTGAAACACAACAGTGCACTGAAGCAGATATCCAAAGCTCGCTAAGAATGGCTGTATCTGCACACAGTCAAGGTCATGAATTGTGGCAGACATAACCCTGACTCCACACAATAGTGACAGCACTGTGTGACCTCCAAGGGCTGTGCACATAAGTTGACCTTGCAATCATGCAGAGTTGGGGGACATTTGTAGGGCAGAGTGACCAAATACTGGCAAATGCAGATGACCCATGCTAGTATACCCCTTCCAGGAATAGTGACTGCTGTAGTACACAATAGTTGGTGCAACAAACCATCATGATAAGGGTGTGCACACATATGCACCCACAAATTGTATGCATCTCAATCAGCATCTGCACAACTAACACATTTGTTTGATACTGCATTTGATTGCACAGATCATATGTCACATATCAGGTTCATGTAATGTTAACATATGCAGTAATGTGGCCCCATGGCATATCAGGGAAGAGGGTGCCATGTCAATAAGGGTGTGCATACTTCCCTTAGTCACAGTAAGTTTTGAAGGTTGTCAGTATAATTGTATTTTATTGGTCATACGTGCACCGCTGATGATGAGATCTGTAAATCAGACATCAGGCATTCACAAATTACATCTGTCCACATATCATCGCAGGTATTTTTTTGACAAACACATAGGGGCTGTGAACAGCAGAGAAAACATAACTGACACACATATACACATTCAGCAATGGTGTGTACACCTGTGAGGTATGGTGCACAGTACATGCCAGGGTGCCAAACAGGTGCACAGCAATACTACGTACATGGGTGCAGTGTGTTCCAGGGGAAGGGGCATCACCTACTAACAGAACACATGCATCATAGAGATGTATAATGTTGGTAACAGGAACTGACTATAGATGCACTGCATGCTGTTGAGTGCCATATGTCATGCATGTTGACAGATGGCTAATGAGAGGTCTATGTGTAATATCTTTGTGCAACCTCACCTGTAAGTGTGTGTGTGTGTGTGTGTGTGTGTGTGTGTGTGTGTGTGTGTGTGTGTGTGTGTGTGTGTGTGTGTGTGCTGTTAAGCAATGATGTACAGGTCTTAAATTGCATTTCTTATTTTCCCTTCACAGGTGGCAAAGTGGGTCAGGGTCCCTCCTACAGGCAATCTGATCTTGGTGTCCATACAGACACTGATAATGATGATAGGTGTGTTGAGGCACAGGCAGCGTTGTCAGGGGCTGAAGATGCATCATCGTTTGACATCCCACTGTTATCCACCCCATCCCATCACACAGTCACATTGCCTATACATACCCCATCACCAGTGGCCATAGTTGAGGGACAGTTGGCGGTTGGTGGCATGGGACAGGACAGTGTGGTATCTGTGGCACGTGTCTCTGGACACAGCAGCCATAGCCAGATGTCTGGCAGGGTACCACATAGGCAGATGTACAGGGGTGCTCATAGGAGGGCTGCTGATCTTCATGCACCTGGCAAAGGTGCCACATCTGGTGCCACCAGATGCATGTTTCAGGCTGTCATGGAGGTGCAGACATGTATGGAATGGTATACCAGACACAGTCTGAGGCTGCAGAGGGCTATTCATTCAGCTGTTATTGACAACATCCGTGATCTTGCAGGTGCCTACCATTATTTTGCAGAGGTCATGGATATATGGTTGGGTGAGATGGTGGGAATCCTCGACCGTGGAATGTCTGTGCTCAAGTATATGGTGGGAGTAGTGCAATGGCTACGTGGATGTAGGCCAGCAACACCGACAGCTGCAGGTTGACATGATGTGCCAGAACTCAGAGCCATTCTCGTATTGACATTGCCAACCCCAGCACTGCAGGGGAGGTGCTGTCCACACCACAACACAGCAGGCCACACCCTGGCCAGTCCCAAGAGGGACCTGGATCCAGCGGACATATGTTATCATTAGGGGAGAGTACCATATCATGGCTTGTACCTGGTGGTTCCCATGGAAACCCTGGCAGGCACAGTTCTCATGTCCATGGCCAGAGACGGTGAATTGCACACCCTGCCAGGTATGGCCTACAGCTGTCGAACAAACCCCTGTATAGGGCAGTCACATGGCAGAACTTTGTGCATGCATACACACACACATCACCAACACAGCTAGGGTAACCCCATACCTACACACACCACATCACAACACTCCATTTAATAATTAAACCCCCCCTCACACACACACATGATGTCAAATGTATGGCTCAGCCTAGGTTTCTGGAAAACCAACAACACACCCTGTGCATATGATAATACCTGTGCCATATCCCTGTCAACCATAACATCAATGCAGGGACAGGATAATATGGTTCTGATACACAGGGTGACTGTACTACAGTGTATCAATGTAATGCTGTGTAACATGTTGTCAGCAGTAAAGTTTAATGCTTACATGTCAGCAAGTGTAGCTGTCTAGTCATGATTCATTATAGCTGTTATTAACATTGAGTACTTGTGGTCTCCATAATGTATTCCATTTGTGTTGTAGGTGTCCATGTGTCAGCAGGATGTTGGTCTGCTGTTATTTTCTATAAGAGGTATGGCACTGTGGTGACACCTTGGCTGTGCTATATCCTTGGTACAGGTGAACGCATGTCACAGGTCTGTATAACAGTTACTGCATTTGCCATTTGGCTGATAGGTCTGGGGGTGTATACAGGTGAGTGCATGGTGGCTGATGTCAGCAGCCCTTCTACAGTGGACAATGGTAAGTGTACTGGGTGGTACACACCACATGTTTGTGTATAATACACACAGAGGCTTTGGTGTTGATGCAATAAACAGAGAATACTGTACACATGGATATATGCACTTGTGCAAGGAATCCATTTTAGCCTATGTAATTCCATCAAGGCATAATAGGTACAACAACACATTGGGAAATAAGCAGTCTGCTAGTTTAATGTCATTGACGATGGTATTGGCAGGGTATATGTCCCCTTCCCCAATGTAGTGCAATCCTCAACTGGGTAAACATAGGTGTGCTGGTGTGGGTGGCACAGCCCTACCCTTTGGAGAGCGTGAGGTGCTGTAGAACTACAGATAGTGTGATTGACAGCTACTTCACGTGTTAACATGAACTGTACAGTATTATTGCCAGCTAAGTGGGGGGGGATACACTCAACAGTAACTGCAATGATGGTGGCTAGGTCCACAAGAGCCATACCCAGCTATATATATCAACCCCAGTATCACTGTACACCTATACAGTGGGGAAGAGGGCATTTGCACATCTACCACTTGTTGTGATGGCATGTATTTCCACAGGATGATACCTGGGAAATGTTAGCATTTGCCAGACAGTTCCCAGAAAGATGACCTCCTGGGACATGTATATTCTGCAAATGGAAGTAGATTCCTTCACATACACATACACTCTTATTTGGCAACACTGGGACTAGAACCCCTACATAGGTATGTAGTGCTACTGATGTGTGAGACCTTAATTGTACACACCACACAGCTTTTAGGATGAGGTGTGTTCCAGGTTACATGTTACATGAAGAAAATCCCCAGGCCCTGTACAGTATGGTAATGGGGGATGTACTGGTTGTTTATGGACAATATGGACAATACATAGTGTGACATACTGTCATATACACATTGACAAACACATAACAGTCATACACACATCTGAGAGACCTGGGATTATCAGTGCTAACTACCTTGTCAGTGTGTCCATTCTGTTACAGATAAGTTGCACACAGCCCATGCATAACTGGGCTGGATAGTGTTATCAGTTACCTGTATGGTTGATGGTGACAGTGGTCCCCATACAGTGGAACATGTGATGTGTACTGGGGGTACCATGGTGTAAAGACACTATACCCAGCACCCACACCCCACACTGGATATTGTACACATTGAAACCCATGATAATACTCTGACATACCCACCATCACACATTGACCAGGACAGCAATACAACCCCTTGTCTATCCCAAGAGTGCTACTACAGGGATATGCATCTAATGTACATGCCACAGGGATAGTAGGGTGATGCATTGTCATGCTTCTCCTACAGTCAGCAACATCACTATCCCTAATACTGTGTGGCAAGGCATATTGTATTAGGAGAATGTGGCCTCAGAATGCTGTATCCTACAAATATTCACAGTTGCACACATACACTTACCAGAATGCAGAGGGTATCCCATGCCTATCAACCCATTTGTATAACAGTGTTGTGCTGGTACTGCAAGCTCCATGTAGCCCATAGGGTGAAGAGTGTAACAAGGTACATGTAATGTCCAGTACAGCAGCAGCCACATCTATGACAATGGGGGTGTGGTGGGTTTGAAGGGTCTCAGGGTATTATCAACTACAGGTCTACAAACACACAGACACTGTTATTCTCAGTAATGCATACGCACACATTTGTTAGTACTGGGGTCCATCAGTGAAGGTGTACATAGGTGTGTACCAGGCTATTGTCCATGGAGAGATGGGAAGTGTAGGAGATGTGTGTACAGTGGTATCATGCCACCTGCCATATGCCAGCAGTTCATCTATTAATAGATACCACAGGGGTGATCCTCAGCGTGGGAGTTACATGCAACATCCAATCATCTGGTTGCCTCTTGCAGAGGGCCAGTGAGATGCTCCAGTTGACATGTATGCAACATGTATTGCATAACATGGTCAGTGTCTCTCTTGGAGAACTGTACCCAAGCATGTTCTGTTGACTGTGGTAGTGTAGTTGAGATATCCATAGCATGTGGTGCATACAGGGTGTGGATTCCTAGCTGTGGCATTCATAACACAGCTGGGCAGACATGTCAGTGTCACTCAAGCATAGATTGCCTGTAAACAGTCAAGATGGAGTCCCGGCATCTGCACATCTGTAAAGAGGACAGACAGACATCAGCTAGCCAACTGGTTATGCAGTAGCATGACTGTGTTGACAGAGAGATGTCTGACATTGATAGGTAATCCATTACTACATGACAGCAACCCTCGATGACATGTCCTATACACACAGTAGGCTCTACAGGCATGTAACAGCACGGAGTAACGGACACCTGTGTGAAAGTGCATACCCACAACCAATCTGAACATAGCCACAGTCACATATGGTAGGCATGCTTAATATTACAGTATATGGACTGTGTGATCAACACCATCCTCATATGTGCAACTCACACACTAACCCTACATATACTGGGCCAATACACAGTGTATTTTGATGCCTGACTATGGTATGGGACATGTGTGTGTCTGGCCCTACAAACATGTATGCCGATAGGATACCATACACTGGAGCAGCATGCGACATCAGATAGAACAGTACCAAGAACAATGACATCTACCACAGTCTGTACACAGGCCAGGGTACATATTCACAATACACAGTCTGTCGGCAATCACCATATGTACACAGACCTTACTACTGTACACACTACAACAGAATGTCCAGGTTTTGTCCTCAAATATAAGCCCTACTATACATAACATGTCTAGCAGTCTGATATCTCACTGGATTGTTATCAGGTATGATGTCAGTAAATAATGATGTACTGAACATATGCACCTCTTACTGCATGACATATGTACAAAGGTTGACAGAGTTGTGGCTGGTGGCACAAACACAGGGCCAATATTGACATGTTTCTGTGATAAACGCATGCATTTACTAGTGTAACAGGGTTTGTTGTGACATATGTCTTCTGAGGGATATGTAGACAGTAACTCACATGGCTGCCACCATGTACTGACTGCAAACCACAGAGTATGCTACTGCATTTCTAAAGATAGGACATGTGTGAGTAACACAACACATGTAGGACTCCAAACACTGGCCAGTCTGCAGATAGCCCTACAGGTGAGAGTTGCCTCAACCACATAACACTGTCAAGACAGATATTAAATCATGTAGATCAGCCATATCCACACAAACCCTGTTAAACCAACATTACTTCAAATATAAAAGAGCAAGACTTACATTCTATTCTCATGTCTGGAACATCCCCCTCCTGTTTGTTGGCCTGTCTCCACAGTATATGTTGTAAGAGATGCATCCCACTACCCTCTGTGATGCTGTTTGCCAAACACCGACATGAAGTCCTGCTCACAGTGAATGAAAAGGGCCAACACCCACATGATGTTCTTAGTTATAGCAGTGTGTTTCCATGCAATTGGCTATGGGAATGATACCACAGCTGTTCCACATGCAATCAGCTAGTGGGGAACTGCAATTCATGCACAGACCATCAGCTGATTATGAGCATCACTTACAAAACACAAGCTGCTGCCTAAGCAAAGCAGGTGTACTTTTCCACATCCACCTGAGAGGGACTGAGAGAGAGACAGTAAGAAAGGAAGGGGGTAGGAGAGTAAGAGCTAAGCATATTTGTGTCACACACTTACTAGTACAGGGTTTCAACCCCCTGCCTGACTATGTATTGCTATTATATTTATATGCAGTTATTGCATGTGCCACAGAGTTTACATGTTAAAAAACTGTCCAAAGGTATCTTTGAAGGTGAGTGACATCAGCAACAGTGATAAAGGAGGGATAAGGAAAGTGTAATACATGTGCCTGTCCACAAAAGCAGGTGTTAAGGAAGACACAACCACACTTTCGCAGGGACTCACACACATTATTACAATTGGCAGGGTTAGGGTTAGAATTCCTAACTAACCAGTTTGCTACACTACAGTATTATGCTGGAATCACAAGCACCACAGAGATTATCAGGCTGATATATGGGCAAAGGGTATGTCAAGGTGACTGACATCAGAGGGTATACTACAGTTGGGAAATGGGAGGTGTAGTGAGTGTGAGTGGCTTTCAAATCATTAATCTCCACACACACACACACACACACACACACACACACACACACACACACACACACACACACACACACACACACATATATACAGAGTTGCCAGTACTGACATGCATGGGTCCATTGCTTCACAGGTGTGTAGTAGTTGACTGCCCCAGAAGGCTGTACAAGGCTAGGCAAAGGGTATACCTTGGCATCAGGCCACATGACAATGGTCTGCAGTGTGGCTCAGGAGTGTGGTCCTTGGATTGGTCCACACAGATGGGTATTATATTCACCATCCATCAATCTGGGTTACTATTGTTGGTGGCCAGTGCTGTGCAATGGTTGCCATGTATGTGTTCTATATTCCATAACATGGACGGTTTCTGGGTTGTGCACATGTCCTAAATGCATGTTCTGTGACATGTGAAAGTGTACCTGGGGTGTCTGGGGCATGTTGTGTGCACATATTATCATCTGATGTGGCATTCCTGACCTCATGTGGTAAGAACTGTCTATAGAATTGAGGTTGTGCCTGCACCTACATTGACAGCATTATACAGATATTCACTGGTGTTAGTCTGTTCATACAGGGCATGTGTATAAGGCATGGTATTTCCTTTTTGGGTTACATTTGCTGACTCTACAGTTGTTGCAGGTGTCCAGTGGGGAACATAGCAAAGCACCACTGTAAGCAATTATTTGCCTATTGTAGGGATGGAACAGGGTGCCATGTCCTCTGTAGTCCACTGCAATCACAACATGGTTACTGTCTGTGACAATATGCAGGGAACTACCAATATAGTGGTTGTTGCCTAGCCAAGTGTGTTTGTGTATGAGACATGGGTGGAGTATGCTCTCTGGGTAATACAAGGGTTGTCTATATTGTTCAATCTATAATGTCACAAGTAGGGGTATGGATTGTCTACACTAGCCTCTCTGCTGTTTGACATCTGTTGTCCTTATAAGGTGGACATTGTGACATATAGGTCCTCAATATAAGAAATTAGCAAAACCCACCCCACAATAAGTCCTGTTATTACACAATCACAGTTACCTCCACACAGGATGCTGATGACAAACACACACACACACACACACACACACACACACACACACACACACACACACACACACACACACACCCACACTTGACAGTACTGAGATTCAAACCCTTACCTAGCTATGTATTGCTTCTACACTGTACTAGATTTACCACACGCACCATGGAGTTTATAGGGCTAGCCCTTTTCCAAAGGTGTATTTCAAGGTGAATGACATCAGCAGGCTTGCCAAAGTAGGGCAATGGAAAGTGTAGTGACTGTGACTGGCCTCAAAAGCATTGATCCCTACAGAGACACACACACACACACACACACACCCACACACACCCACACACACACACACACACACACACACACACACACACACACACACACACACACACACACACACACACACACACAAACACACACACACAATCACACAGAGTCTCACAGTTGCCATGTCTGGGATTAGAACTCCTACCTAACTAGTACATCACACTATAGCATTACGCAGTTATAGCACATGCGATGGAGCTTATAGGGCAGCCCTTCTCCAAAGGTGTATTTCAAGGTGATTGACAACAGCAGACTTGCCAAACTAGGGCAATGAGGAGTGCAGTGTTTGTGAATGAGCCATAAACCATTCACCTGGAAGCACACACACAACACTCAGTCACACACAGGTTTACATTTGACAGGACAGTGTATACTATTGCTAGATGGATAATGACTTGTACAGTCATGTTACACAGTTATCACAAGCACCACAGACACTATAGTGCTGAGGGCTACCAGAAACAAATGTCTACAGTGATAGACATTTGTACATCATGTGGTATTGGCCAAATGGATGTGTGCTGGGTGGGACAGGCCTCATGATGGGAAGCTGTTTGTCACTGTCTGTCACTCTCTTTCACACATCTATGTATGTGTATGTTTAGCCTATTATAATGTGTTGTCCATGGATATATGTGTGTATTCCGATCAGATGTGTGTGCAAAGCATGACTGGTGTGCAATGTGGAGTGTGTGCACAGACATCTGTGACTGACATGTATGTATAGTCCACTGTTGTTGCCAGACATGGGCTTCATTTCTGTAAGTGTGGGAGCATGCCCAGTATGACCTTCTGTATTGAATGTACAAATCCATTCCAGGTAGGTTGTACTCCATTGCAGGCATTTGTGTTCTACACCTACAGCTAGCAACCTGTTTCTGCAGGATATCTGTAGATCAGTTGACAATATGGAGTCACAATGAGCGAAGGATAGTAAGTAATTGTAACTAATTGTATCTGTGCTGCTTCTGCTACATGGTTTTGTTGTTAGCAGAGATATTCAGACATATGTACTGTTTTACATGGTGATGTTTTATGTCATCAACTACTAACGGGTATACATATTTGCTTGAAGTAATTTCCTGGGGAACACAAGATGATCGAAGCTGTGTCCAGTATTGTGGTCTGCAGCCTACATATTCTTGCACAATCATGCCATTGTGGAGGGGGAGCTGCAGACACTTGCTGATGGGTCTGTGTAAATGGTTCAGCACCTTAGTACTGTGGTGGCTGAGGATCCTATGCTTGTATGCTTGTACATCTATTGATGTGACAGAATGGCCATATCCTGCTGTGACCATACCTCACAGCTGTACAAATTCATACAGGTTACCCAGAGGCAGGGCTCATATTTATGTCATTATTTGGGAGTCCATGAGATAACATACATTGGCAGTATTGGTGAAACACAGGCCATTGACAGAGGAATGTAGGGCATTTGGTAGTGATGTAGGCCATCTGTAGCAGGCCAGTGCATTGTGTCACTCCTACAGTCCCAGGCTGCAAGCCACTGTATTCCCCCGGGGAGACAGGGTAGGTGTGCAAGGTGTTAATGTCAATAGTTTCTGTCCTTATTGATCCATTGGTGATGCTGGCAGGGTGCTGCTTACAGCTAGGGACACACCTGCATGGGACACCTCTTCAGCATGCTGCATTCTGTGGCTATTCACATACAGAGGTGGGGGTCATATTGTACTCATTCCCAACAGCAGGGATATGACCTGTGATGCACCTGTGGCTGATGGTGGGGTGAGCTGAGTGCATGTGTGCTATGGAAGCTACTTGCAGCTGACTCACACATATACGTGAGGCATTCCACTTATGCTGGCTTGTGCAGGGACATCAGTGGTTTCTCAGTACTTCATACCTGTGCCTTTTGTGGTCTGCCAGTGTTTGGCCAGACTACATCAGTGTTCCATACTACATAACCACCTAATGTTCTGTTAACCTGTATGTACAATTCCAAATGTGTGTCCATTTGACAGTAACATTCTATACACTCTCTGTCTAGGGTACTTCCACCTGTGTACTGTTTGTATGTCTGGGCCCACATTCATGCCATCTCCATCTTTCAGATGGTGACAGATATTACATCTGAACAATTAGTATGGATTACTGCTGGATTGTGTCTTGCTGGGATGCATTGTGTTTGGCACTGCAGTTGTGAGAACTTGGCCCTGTCATCAACAGTACTGGCCATTGGCCATCGAGACCCAACCCTCCATGCCTACATGCTGACCACTTTCAGAGAATATACAACACACAACAACCTAACACACATAGTGCTGCTATTTTGTACACGTGCAACAATCTATCCTGCTACTTTGGCCAGCTCAGGTAATCTGTGCTCCACTGTTATTATACCCACACATACATGTTACTACATTTCTACATAGGATTGTTGGGGGGGGGGCACACCTGACAACTGTAAACATTTTCTATGACTGTATTGGTATCTCATGCACTCTGTTGGCTTCCATTTCATTCTGTATTCTGACCTATCATGCAGACTAGAGGCATATCAGTGTACTACAGTTCTTAGGTTTTATTGACTTACATTTCAGTTTCAGACTTCTTCCCCTTCAGAACTAACATCCCACAGCCTGACCTGTTGTAGTCTGTCTGTGTAGGTCTGGAGGGGGGGCTGTTCTCTATAGCCATCAATCAGAGGCCTTAGCACAGCCTTTCTTTGTGTTTGTCTACACCTGTCCTGCTGGCTGAGACTGTTCTTGGGTATGTGAGCCTCACTGACATGCATATGTGTGTCCTATGGACACACATTTGGCCCACCACATGTCCTTCAGTGGGTTTTGTCACCTTGTCTAGTACTGCCTACTATGATAACACCAACATTTGTTAAGGATTTCATGCTGTCGATATAGGTGTCTACTATCTGTTGCCAGCCCATTCAGCCACCCGATTCCCTTACATGCTCATATCCATACCATAGATACAGGTAGCAGAACATACTACTACATTCAGCAACTGATAGTGACAGTGACTTACCTTGTGGCTGTACCAGTACTGAGGATGGTGCTGGAAGGCTATATTGGATGCACATAGTACACTCCCTATACATGGTTAAGCACAGGTAGTGTCATGTTTGGCATCCCTTTTACTGTATGTGCGAGTCAGAGAGAGGTGTCATTCCCTGGGTTCCTACTGTGTCAGTGTATGTGCTATGCGTTGCCTCTTTGCCAAGGCCTGGGCATACTGGGCATGCCTCCTTCTGCCTACAGGGGCAGGCTCAGGTTGTTCCTCCTCTGAGTCACTCTGTGCCTGTGCTGGCCTTGGCAATGGTGGGGGGCTGTGCGGCACTGCCCCATGCTGTTCCTGCTGCAGATGTTTCCGCAGGATGATATTGTGTAGCATGGCACATACAATGACAATTTGGTACATGTAGCTGGTGAGTACTGCAAGGCTCCACCAGATATGTCCAGACACCAGAACCATGACTTGAGCATCCCAAATACATGCTCTATTATGATTCTGGTCTGTGTGTGTTCCTCACTATGGAGTTCTTGTTCGGGTGTGTGTGCATTTCTGATGGGTGTCATCAGCCACGGCTCCAGTGCGTAACCAGCATTTCCCACTAGGTGGCCATATGGGATGTCCCAATTGGCAAATCTCTGGTACAGCTGCGTTATATGCCAGATCTGGGAGTCGTGATAGCTTCCAGGGCTGCCAACACACACATTCATTATAATTCCCTGGGCATTGCACACAACCTGGCAGTTGATGGAGGGGAAGCCCTTGCGGTTTATGTAGACTCTACCCCGCTCACCAGGTGGTGCTTTGATGTGTATGTGCGTACAGTTTATAGCACCCACTGCCTCAGGGTATTCTGCTATTTGGTGGAAGAGACCCATATTGCTGGTCAATGCCTCACGGGTGCTGAGGAAATATATGTGCTCACTGGCATGTGCTGATATGGCATCCAGGAACTGGTGGAGTACCCCAGATGCTGATGCCTGTGAGATATCCATGATATCCCCAGTTGGCCTTTGGAAGTTACCTATGGCTAGCATTCTTAAGCCTACACATACCTTGGTATCCACTGGGATGGATTTCCTCTGTTGGTTCTGTGTATGAGGCGTGACCGGCACAGCTCAACAATTTGCTGTAGGAAGTCCCTGTCCACCCTATAGCACTCCACTATCTCCAGCTCATGCAGCCCCTGGTAGGTTACCCTGTGTCTGTACACTCTTCTCCTTCTCCTCATTGTGGGTTGGTCATCAGCATTGTCATCCTCACCACCCTCAGCCTCTTCCACATGTTGATTTATAAGAGCAAAAGCAGCCCCTATCATTTTTTTGCTTTTGTTATGTAAAATTTCCCCATTTGTGTACACCACTGGTTTACAGTTTGTGGGGAAAACCAGAGGGACAGGTGTTTGCATAGTTTATAGTAGTGTGCTGGGCTGGACTGGGCTACTGCCTGTGTAATTGGCTGATTCTGATACATTTCACCTGCCAGCTATGCTAGTTCTCCTTGATTACCTTCCTACTGCTGTTTTCCCTTCCTATTGCCTTCCTGTTTAAGCCCAGATGCATGCCGCACAAACCCAGTGCTTAGATGTGAATGGAACTGCTATTTCCTGGTTTAATTATTTTTTTTTAAATTCGGTGCATGGCGCGCACACCCGTTTAGGCAATGTAATCACTGCTAGGCAGTTTCAGACACACTCCCTTCCTTAGCTCTGCTAAGCTTAGGGCAAACCCGAGCCACAGAGCTCCAATAAGCTTATAATATGCCTGACACACCTTTCTATGTTGTCAGCTAACTCTTAGGCTTGCACCATGGTTTTTCTGCACCTACACGGTTGGGTGCTGGCTAGCAATGAGATGAAATCTGTGATTCAGTATCATTCCCCTCATTTGCATAGAACTGACTGCCAGTGCCTGGTTACAAGTCTGACACTGAGCCTTCCCCCTTAGCAACCACTATTCAGTGGTCTTGTTGTCTTTTGCCTGCCGTTGACTATAATTTTTGCCTAAAAAGTTTTTATCAAGGTTTTATTTTTATTTTTGGGCTGATCCCATTTCTGCCCTATGCATAAATGGTCAAAATCGGCCAAAAAAATAAAAGTAATTTTTTGTTATTTTGAAACTATTTTCCATGCCAATGGTCATATATTTGGCCATTGGCATGTCTTCCATATTATATACACCCTTTATTTGGAGCTGTCATGGCTCCATTTTGTAGTTTGCAGAAATGTACTCGGTTACAAGCCGAATACATTTCTGCAGGTTACACTACTCCTGCATGCTTGACTGCCTGCTTCAAGGATCTCTAATTCACCTCATTTGCATGGTTTTCACCTGCAAATAGGGTAATTAGCATACAGAAGCTGTGTCCATGCAGGAATAGTGCAGGAGCGCTTGGGCACGTCCCAGCAGCTTGTTCCTGGATCTCTCGGTGGCCATATTGCCTCCAGCCACTCTTGCACTATTCCTGCATGCTGTGCAGTGCTTGCTGAATCCCAGGGATTGTTTTCAATTCGGTGTTTATTTAAATAGAAAAAAGTCAGCATTGATTGTATTCTAATTTTGTTGGTGATGAACTCATTTGGAAGTATTCTTTTCTGCTGGGTGTATATTTAAGCTGAAAAGGCTGTGCCCACTGTCCACAAGTTTTGTTGTTGTTATAGTCATTTGGAAGCACTTATACTTGGGGGATTATTTAAACAAGAAAAAAAAGTTCAGTGTCCAGTGTCCTCTAATTTTGTTGTTGTTCTTCAGTCATTTGAACAAAAAGCTAAGACAAATGATCTTATTAATTGTTATCTGCTGCTTGTTTGAAAAAAAAAAGCTAAGATGAGTAAAGAAAAAAAGTCACTGTCCAGTACCTTCTGACTTTGCTGTTGTTCTTCAGGTCTTTGGAAGCATTCTATTATATCCTACTGTGGGTTTCATTAAGCAAAATAAATACATAAAGAAGTAAATTAAATAAACCACTCCCTTCATAGCTGGCAAAACTAAAGCAAATCAAATTCTTTGATTTTTGTTTCTGGTTTTTTTTTTTTTTTTTTTTTTTTTTTGGTGCATGTTTGTCTGAAAAAAAAAACAGCTAAGTTGAGTAGCAAAAAGTCAATCACAAAGTCATCCAATATCATTCATGATGTAGTCATTTAGAAGCATTGTTTTATACTGGGTGTTTAAGATAAAAAATAATTCAATGACTAGTGTCCTCTAATTTCCTGTTTGTTATTGTTGCTGTTCAGTCATTTAACAGCATTATTTTACACTGTGTGTTTATTTAAATGATTAAAAAAACATTCCCTTGGATTTACTAAACTTCTGTGCAGGACTAGTCGAGTCCTGCACGGAAGAAGCCAATTAGGGGGTGGATGGCAGTGCGCCATGCATATTAATGAAGGCGTGCTGCCTGAGCTCCTACTCCTACATGGAACGTGTACAAGTGCAGGGGGCATGTCTGAGAGCAGAGATCTCAAAATAAACACACCCCTGCAAAGTAGGACAGCAGAAAGTGTAAGTAAATGAGGGAGACTGCTCATAGGTGTCCACTTATCCCCACCATCAGTCCCTCATGTGTACAACAGCAACAGGACATAAAAATAAAAAGAAGTAACCCCCTTATTCATTATTAAAACACCGAGTACAGCTAACCGTAGGTGCGCGGGTGTGCCCATCACTTAGCTATGGTTAAAGCAGCTTAAAAGGCTGAAGAGGATAACAAGGAAGATATATACAAACGAAGCAGCACAGCAATAGTGTAGTGGTCAGATCATCCGCCTGACGAGCAAACATTCCCGGTTCGAGTCCCACTGCAGCACATGCCATTTTCCATGTGAAATCTGTATACGAACATTTATTTACATCTTATTGCTGTACAACCTACTAAATAACATTTAAATGTGAACTGGAGTACTGCATTAAATGCACATGTGAAGAGTCAGTACCATAATGAATAAGTCAGCAGTAAGCAGGCGTAAGCACAGATGAGCAGTAGTAAGCATATGTAAGCACCAGTAAGCATGTGCAAGTGCATTTGCATGGGATGAAGCACCACTGACACAGATTAAGCAAAGGAGAAGCTAACTGGGTGTAAGACACTGTGTCTGGAAGCCAGCAGTGTCTACCTCTGCGTAAACCCGCTTACAACCGCTTGAAAGTGCCTTAAGCACACCGCATCCACTGGCCGGTGTTCTGCCCAGCAACAAAACAAACAGATTCTGCAAGGCTGGAACCTAGGATCATGCACACCATACACAAAACGAACTACCACTAAGCCATGCCAGATATGCAGAAATTGTATGTTGTCAGAAATATAACCACAGCCCAGTCATGAAACAGTACAGAGAATGTATACCAATAGATGGGCGTGTGTGTGCAAATATAGCACTATCTAAATGGATACAACAGAGCTATATCCAGATATATACATATATATATACAAATGTATGAACAGATATACATGCAAATGCTGACAACTACACATATATATGTCAACATCTATATGTCCACATATACACATCAAGTGACATATGTACGCAGATATATGTCTCCGTAGGTATATTCCAACATAGTTAGAAATATGTAAGCAAATATATATACCCACAGAGGTATATATGGCCAGACATATGTATATACCAATGGTAGATGAACAGAAACATATATGTCCACATGCACCATCAATGGGCTTGAGATGCCCCAAACAATATACGTCACGTATGAATTTGCATACCCCCCCACCCACCCCCACCCTGCAGTACACTACCAAGCTCATAGTATTGCATGTCTGTCATTGAACTAGGGAATTAAATTAGCCCTCTGTTATGTGTCACATGTTAACATCACACACCCCTCTCCCCCACCCACTAGGCAGGCTGAACAGTACAGGCCCATCCAACCAAGGCCATCCCCAACCCATACATGCATAACCCACAGTTCTGCTTCCCCCCACCCGCAGCACACATGCAGCTACCATCCCTACCCTGGTTACCGGCCCATAGCTACCACACCACCACACATTGCCCCCCCACCCCCTTTGAGACCCATCCCGTCTGAAGTTCCGACCCAAGTATCCCAGGTGTGGGACATGCCGTAGACCATGCACATAGCCAAGGGTACCTATGTAATCCTGGGTGTAGACGAAGGCCGAATACTCAATGTGTGGGTTGTCCCGCATGGGATGAATGTAGTCCTGGTACTAACAATAGATGTCATGTGTGACTCTGTGTACACTAACAGATTTAGTCGTAGGTATTGCAAAGCATACGTGGCACAAAATGTTGGCCGGTATGCACACAAAACACAGTATCCAGGAATACCAGTCA
>NC_056744.1:1209716341-1209941341 GCF_019279795.1 Protopterus annectens | reverse complement strand
CCTATCCTGCCTCGCATACATATCCCAACACCCTGCAAACCTGCACTACTGCTCCCCCACAAATCAGTCGAATGGCCTACTATACGGTTAAGATGTCCCCCCACTCCACCTACCCACCTACACCTCCACCTCCACTATTCACATCTACTCTACTACACAGGTATGGCATAATCAAACCTAACTCGAATACCTGAGTGTAACCTATCCAGAAATGCTAAACTGGAATCCCACTTAACCTTACACTGACCTTCGTGAACAGTCATACTTGACATGTACACCTGACTTAAGCATGTATAATACCGACATGTACATGAAGTAGTGTGGGGATATGCAGCAGCAAGTGGGAGTACACCTGTTTGGGTGGTGGTAAGCAATGGTTACACTGGTTAAGCAATGTGGAGGCCAACCCAGTGTAAGATGCTGTAACCGGAGGTCAGCAAGTCTGAGCCTTGCACACCAGGGCATACCTGCCTACACTTCCCCCACAGTGCCTTAGGCACGCCACAGCCCTCATCGTGGCCAGTAACAACATAATCAGCACTCCCAGGTCCCCCCCCCTGCACACTATAGTCCAAGCGAGTTACAATGAAGGTATGGCAGATATACAATCAGCTGCTGGTATCACAAACATTTCATCCTGCACAGTCAACAGTATAAGAAATTTATGTAAGTATGTACATTAATACCAGCAAACATGTGCACAGTGTTCAGTCACAGTATTCCGAGCAGTCTATGAGTATCAATGAACACTGCCTGTCCACGCATACTGTGAGAACAGAAGTCTCGAATAATACTGAAGAGAGGAATGGAAAACGGGGCACAGTGTGGGGGCATGTTTCATCCGTGGAAGCGGGAGATGAGGCTGGTCTGGTGTGTGTACAAACCGCTGCTTCTCAAAACCTTGGCAGGATGCTACCAGTGGGAGAAACAGTGTAGACCAGCAAAGTGTACTCATGACACAACAACAGGTCCATTACTGCCAGGACGCAACAGACTTAATGGGTCACAATGATGTTTCCACCAGTATCGGAGGTGGATGAAGGGAAGGGTCGGACATACCTGGACTAAACAGATGAAGAGCCTGCAGAAGGTTGCATCAAGACAGTAATATGGAGGAGTACCAAGACGTGCAGAGAGGGAAATGTGTGTAGGTGTGGTATAGCAGGGCTAGCAACTGCAGAATGGATGGATGCTGTGTATGTGGAGCTCGGGGGCCTGGGAAAGGGAGCATGGGTATGACATTAAGGTAGAAATATGCAAATTATGCAGAAGTGCAATAGTGTAGTGGTCAGAGCATCTGCCTACCATGCATGCATTCCCGATTTGAGTCCCATTGCAGCACATTCTGTTTTCCATGTGAAATCGGTATAATAACATTGTTTTGCTATATAACCTACTAAATGACAGATACACTTGCACAGGAGTACTGAATTACACATAGCCCACTCACTATTCAAAGACATGAGACGACACACAGATATGTATACAAAGACAGCCTTTAATGGTGTATTTTATGCCATTACCGACAGCACATAAATCTGCACTTATGTAATCAGTGAGGAATGCAAGGCCCACACAGAGAAGTAGATGCAGACAGTGTGGATATATAATATACAATGCTGTCCAGGCCAGGCTCATCAATTAGTACAACTGTGAACAAAGGATTTACCATCAAGATAGGTAACAATAAACAATAACAGATGTAGTTCAGCAGACACCAGTCACACCCCGTAGTCAAGGCCTAGAGGGACATATCTTACCTGTGATAATGTCTCTGTATCTGTTAAATGTATGGACCCTGACCAACAAATGCTGTGGGAGTCCACAATATGACTGGGTTGATAGCAGGAATGCTAGCAGTATATTATGATAGGCCAATACCTAACAATCTCTAACTGTATCACAGCAGGACAAAGACAGCCATATATGTGGAGGACAAAGGCAGGAACACAGGGCCATATTCCTAAAATTGCTGTTACACACCCTGCACATTGCTGGTGTTACAGAATTCATTGCAACATACCCTTATGCAGGAATAACACATCAGGAACACAACTGGAAGTAGCCATGTACTGATAGCACGCAACAGACAGAATTCTGGGAATATATCTAGGACAAGCCCTGTGTGGTGCACAGGCAAAAGCAAACAGAAAATCCACTGGCCATCATGTGGATAGACCCACTGTTGAGAGCTATGCAAACAGACTGCATTCCAACCTAAACTACTATGTACACGCAAACACTGCAAGACCAGCAATATACAAAGCACATAACAACACTACTCACTCTGTCTGTAGGTCTGGAACTTCTTAGGATCATGTAATTGTCTTGTGTCTGCAAGCCCCACTGTAATAGGTACTGCAACCTGCCATCTTTAACATTGCTGCCCACATACAGGAAGGATGTCCTCCATACTGGAAAGGTAAAGGAACAATGCCCACATGAGTAAGCAATTTATAGTACTGGGTTGCCATGATGATGGTTAACAGAATCACTACACAACAGGCTGCACACAGTCAGCAACTTTGTACACTGATTGGTGCAGACCCCATCACCTGATAATGTGCATTGCCTACAAAAGCCATGCTGAAATCCATGCAAACCAACTCATTTGCTCTATTGGAGAGGGAGAGAGAGAGAGAGAAAGAGAGGGAGGGAGAGAGAGAGAGAGAGAGAGAGAGAGAGAAGAAAAAAAAAGAAAAAAAAAACATACTTATAAAACGGAACTCACGCAGTGGGGAACAAATTACTACAGGCCACAACCGGGAAGGCATCACACCCGTCCAAACACTAAAAGGCATGTAAAACATAACTGTATGTAATTTAATGTAGTATGTGGTATAGCTTATTAGGATTTATGATGTAGAATGTTTGATATGTGCCATCTGTAGTTGTCCCTGTAATGATGTCCCACTGAACAACTGCTCTGGACAATACTGTCTGTCCCTGTATGCAGTGGGACATACCCGCCAATTGTGCAGATCAGCAATGAATGACAAAGATGTCAGCCATAATATCTGTGTATGTTATGTTAGTGTGGACAATAGCCGTTGGTGGATGTACTGCCGTCATGATAGACACATGGGTGTCAGAGCGCACCACTTGCAGGACAGTCATGTGAATGTGTAATGTAGCATGCACAAATACCATAGGTGTGTAATAGGTGTGCCAGCACTCTCACACCATAGTTACCACCCTAATGTTAGGCTGTGTTCTCATGTGGCACCTGTCTGTGTTGCAGCAATGCAGAATAGTGCAGCTGTGAATGAAAGACGGTTACAGAATGCGGACTGATGTCTGTATGCACTCCACATATCTGTGTGATAAGAATGTGACATGAATGTGTACAGATACAGACACTCATATAGACATAGGTATATCCACAATGTACAACATATATATACACATATATGTACATGGATGTATATATATATATATATATATATATATATATATATATATATATATATATATATATATATACATACACACATAGATATAGTGGCACTGACAATGGCATGCAGGTGAAATAGTCTGTAACAGGCCAGCAAAGATAAGTGCCCCACAGGGAGCATGGCTACAAACACATAGCACAAAGCGTGGTACATACACATAGCAGAAAGTTTGGTACAATACAACATATGTCCCAATTGTAGGTAAGCAGCTGACATAACAATTGCAGTTTGTGAACGTGTTGTTGTAGCTGATATGGTGGGGGGGAGACATATATGTGTATTAAGAACAGTGGTAACCCTGCTGTATGGGTGGGTCAGACCTGTTCCTATCCTTAAGTCTTCCAGGAATCATGTCGCATAGTCATCTTCCAGCGTACAGTGCTGCTGAAACAGCTATCATTATCGACCACCCGGTACAGCGCTATGTACCTCTTTTCAGCCGGACAGCCATGACCATCAGGAGAGGACCAGCCTGTGGAGGGAGCTAGTCCACAAGGACAATGATGTTGGACTGCATAACCGCAGCTATGAGCAGGTCTGGCATCATTGCAGTGACCTGCTTCGCCATGTACGTCGGCATGCAGCTGCCGTAAGGGGGGACCACCTTGCAACAGGGGGGCAACCCGCCCATCCAGCCCTCAGCTGTGTGGAGGAGCTTCACAGCAGCCTAGTGGCACCTGTCTGCCTGCAACATTGGAGGTGGGTGCCAATGACACACCAGCTGAGGAGCTTACAGGTAAATCCCCAGGGCACATTGGTACACCACTCGTGTGTCTACATGTGTACAGGTACATCATGCAAAACTGAGATGTCATATACATAGTATGCTGCTGTGTAGTAGTAATAAACTGTTGTGTATAAGCTGTAATATTGTGTAATTCTACTGTTGATGTAATGTAATGCTGCACTCACCTGTTATGAACGCCACAGCTGTGGCCACTGACATCAGCTTTCTCAAACTCCTATGTAGGTCCCTCCAGGATACAACCACGGCAGCAGCCCGTAGCCAGTGAGTATGGTTTGTGTTCATGCATGATGATAAACTGGGCATGTAATAGCTATGGGCTACCCCCATGCACACGTCTAGCACACCTACCCATACTGCATGCTGTACACATTCAAGTTTTGTTGCTGAGAAATGCACTGCATCACAGTAGGGACCATGCTGGGGTATTGGAAGGATACAAAAGACACATGCAAGATAACTAACATCCTGTCAATGTGCAATGTGTCCACAGGGATGTGATATGTGGCAGGACACACTGCCTACAGTAGGGACATGTGTGACTCAACACCATCATGGCTGCAGCTGCACACAAGCAGGTTAAGTAAATGTTGCAGACGTAACCTTGACCCCACAGCACTTGTAACAGTAGTGTGTGCACTCCAAGGGATGTGCACATGAGTACACTTTGTAACCATGCAGAGGTCTGGGACATATGTAGGGCACCCCTCACAGCCATGGTAGGGTCCATTGATTGTCAAGTGTAATAGTCATGTACTGGTCATGCATGCACTGCTGATGTTGTGATATGTAACATAGACATCAGGCATCCACAAGTGATAGCTGTTCACATATCATCCCAGGTATGTGTTGCTACAACACACAGGGGCTGTGAGCATTGGAGCTGACATAACTGACACAGTACTACAGATGCATCAATGGTTTCTACACCTGCGAGGTATGGTGCACAGTACAAGGCAGGGTGCAGAACAGGCCACAGTAACACTTTGTACATGGGTGCAGTGTTAACACGGGGAGGGGCCATCACCTACCGACAAAGCCCATGCCTCACACACATGTATACTGCCGCTAGCATGATGTCACTATAGTTGCACTGCATGCTGTTGAGCTCCATGTGTAATGCATGTTGACAGAAGGCTAATGGGAGGACTGTGTGTACAAATGTTGTGCAACTCCACATGTAGGAGTGTGGGCTGTGTGTGTGTGACTCGGTTGTGTTCTTAAGTGCAATCTAGTGGAGTGTGGATGAGGCATGTCAGATGTGTGTGTGTGTGTGTGTGTGTGTGTGTGTGTGTGTGTGTGTGTGTGTGCGTGTATGCACAGGCAATAGTGGGGTTGACCACATGGTGGTACTTCCCCTTGGGATTGTGCTGTACATGGAGTGAGACATGGGATGCCAGGACAACCTGTCAGATATGTGAACACAGGACAGCTGATAGCATAACAAGGTCTGTTGCATGGAGCATGCATTGGGAGGTGTAGTACATTCCAGGTATACACATCATATTGCCAGCAGCAGATAGGTAACTGGCTACCCACATACGAAGCACTACAAATGCAATGGTATTACCACAGCACATCAGTGAGTGTATCCAGGTAGTACTGTCATCTGCATGATGGGTCGCCTGTGCAGCAGATGTGGCATGGTCTGAGCAAGACTGTAGTATGAGGCTCTGTTGTGTGGCATATGTAGTGAGTGTAGCAGCCCCTACAATAGAGGGGCCTCGTACACCATTACTGCCCATACACAGGGTAATACAGGGGGACAGCAGTGAGGCCATGTGCAACCTACTCCACTCAGGTCAGGGAGGCGATGGAGTAACAGGTCAGGTGTGGTAACCACATGTGTAGGCATGGAGAGGGATGATATGTTAATGGACTGTAGTGATGTGTGTATATTAGCAAGTGCCATGCAGGAAGGGGAACATATGTAACTGACTGTGGAACTGTCTGTAAACTCAGGGAAGGTGAGGTAGTAAGGTGGTTGTCAGTGTGAGTGTGTGTGAGTGTGTGTACTGTTATGCACTGCTGTACAGGTTTTAACGTGTGTATTTGTTTCCCCCACAGGTGGCGAGGTGGTTCAGGGTCCATCCTGCACGCATACTGAGGTAGGTGTCCCTAAAGACACCAATGATGATGAAGGCACAGGTGAGGCACAGGTGGGGTTGTCATAGGCCGACATTGCGCCAACATGTGTCATCACCCTCCTAGCCACCCCAAGCCCCCACACAGTTACAGTGCCCCTACAAACCCCACCACATGTGACCATAGCAGAGGGACAGTTGGAACTTGGTGGCAATGGCCAGGAAAGTGTGGTGTTCATGCCAACTGTGTCGGGTCACAGTCAGCATAGCCGGATGTCTGGAAGGCCATCACATCGGCAGGTGTACCGTGGTGCTCATGAGAGGACTGCAGGTCATCCCGCCCCTGGCAGAGGCGTCACAACAAGTACCACCAGGAGCATGTTTCAGGCCATAATGGAGACACAGGCACATATAGAAATGCACTCCAGACAGGTCCTGAGGCTGCAGAGGTCTGCATTTGCAGCTATAAGTGGCAACCACCATGAACTCGCTGTTGCCTTCCGTGAATATACTGAGGTCATAGATAGATAGTGGGCTGTGATGGTTGTCCTCCTCGACCATGGTATGTCTGTGCTAGAACATGTGGTGGGAGTGGTGAGACATCTGCATGGATGTAGGCCAAAGACACCAGCAGCTGGCAGTCAATGTGGATGTGCCAGGATGCACAGCCACTCCCTTAGTGGAAGTACCAGCCCCAGCACGCCACAGGTGCTGCTGCCCACACCACACCACAGCAGGCTACATGCACGTGGCATGGCCAGGCCCAGCTAGGTCATAGTACCAGCAGACATATGTCATCATCAGGGGAGAGTAGCACCTCAAGGTCTGTACCTGCACATGCCCATGGAACCCCTGGCAGGCACAGTCAGCATGTTCGTGGCCGGAGGACAGGCTAACATGGCTCTGATGCACACGGTGACTGTAATGGGGTGCCACAATGTACCGCAGTGTAGAATGTAGTCAGGGGTAATGTGCACTGCATACATGTCAGATAGTGTAGCCATGCAGCTAGGATGACATTCACACACCCTGTGCATATGATGATACCTGTGCCACATCCCTGCCATCCATAACGTCGATGCAGGGACAGGCTAACATAGTTCTGAAGCAAACAGAGACTGTGATGGGGTGCCACAATGTACCGCAGTGTAGAATGTAGTCAGGGGTAATGTGTACTACATATATGTCAGGTAGTGTAGCCATGCAGCTAGAATGACACTCACACACCCTGTGCATATGATGATACCTGTGCCACATCCCTGCCATCCATAAAACAGATGCAGGGACAGGCTAACATGATTCTGATGCACATGGTGACTGTAATGGGGTGCCGCAATGTACCATAGTGTAGAATGTAGTCAGGGGTAATGTCTACTGCATACATCTCAGGTAGTGTAGCCATGCAACTATGATGCATCTCAACTGTTGGAAACACCAATTGATATCCCCAAACTGGCATCCATTTGTGCTGTAGCCATACATGTGTCAGCAGGCGGATGGTCCGCAGTCATATTCCACAGGGGTATGGCAGTGTGGTGACACCATGGCCATGACATATGTGGTGTACAGCTGCACACATGCCACAGGTATGTATAACAGTTATTGGCCATGCAAACATGACTGGTGGCCTGCTGGTACAGGTATAATCTGCACCCTTATGTCGACCCATCCACATACACACACATCCTGACTTGGTGACACTGTGTCTAGACCCCAACCAGGGTATGTAGTGCTTCTGAACTGTGTGGCTGTCATTTCACACACGACATCATCTGTAGGGTGAGGTGTGTAACAGGTCACGTGCTACATGCAGACCATCCACAGACATGTACAATATGGTAACTGGGGATGTAATGTTTGTATATGGTGAATACATAGTGTGTCATACCATCATATACACACTGACTGACACATAATAGGTAAACACACATCTTAGAGACCTGGTTGTATAGTTGCTAACTAACTAGTCCATGTGAAAAAAATGAAAAGACCAATGGTTAGACCACAGCTGAAGATAAAAATGGAATAATCCACGTCAGGAAATAAATCACTTGCAGCTTCACAGCAGTGCCCTTTATAAAACCAAAAGTTGTAACTGAGATGTAGTAGTCAAGGTAGGAAACGGTTCACTTGCAGTTTCACACCACTTTATTAAACAAGTGTAAGCGCTTTCGTGATCTAAGTCAGCTGATCGCTTCTTCAGACTCATAAAAACAGTTAAAACATTGGTATTTAAAATATGGTTCAACCAATGAAAACACATATAGAACTATGACATAGACTAATTAAAATTGCATACATCAGTACATTAATTTGCCTTATATTCTGCATAAGATGAAATAAAATATACATATAACAGACACATTTTATGTAATAATCAATATTACTTAATATTTTAGTGGTCTGGATTTTAAAAAAGGTTTCAAGGAAACAGCATTGTTCAATCCAGGAGACCTATCTGCCTGAAGTAGTAAAATCCATCTTTGTTCGGCTTCCTCTACCTTATTCCTTATATCACCTCCCCTCTTACTTTTATTTATTATTTCTAAAACCATGAAATTAAAAATATGTTTCCTATCTTCTTCTTCCACATGTTTTGCTAAAGCACTTGTGTCTTTTTTATTTCTTATATCTCTAAGGTGTTCAAGAATACGTTCCTTTAGACACCTATTGGTTTTGCCTATATAAAAGGCATGACAGACAGTGCAGAAGCTGAAATAAACCAAATTTTGTGTTCTGCAGTCAGCATAAAAATCTATATCAATTATAAATCCTAGTGTAGGATGTTTATATGTAGATTTATTATATAAATAGTCACACAAGGAAAAGTCCCCTGCCTATCAGATAGGATCATTATTTCATTGTTTCTGGATTTATAACAGAGTTGCCTTTTTAAGGACCTCTTATTTCGAAAAGAAAAGCTGGGTCTATCTTCTAACAATTCTCCCAAGTCAGGATCCGACAATAAAACATTCCAGTTCTTCTCAAAAATATTACAGAACCTTCTGATGTCACTTGAATAAGTTATAGGGAATCTAACTTTAAAATCATGACCTTCCTTGCTTTTAACATCTTCTATAGTATTTGAGAAGAGCGGTTTACATCTCCCATCCCTATTTTCAATGGTATATTTAGAGCTTTCATTTATGTCTTTCTTACTATAACCTCTGTTTAAGAAGTCTTTCTCTAATATAGTCATTGTCTTCACAAAGCCTTCATCTGTATTATGTAAGCGGCTTATTCTCATATATTGTCCTTTCACTACATTTTTGTGTACAAATGTTGGATGCATACTAGTCTTATGTAAGATACTATTTCTCCATGTAGATTTTCTATACATCCCTGTTGTAAGTTCGTCTAATGCTGTCTTCTTAACCAAAACATCTAGGAACTCAATAGAGTCCCTGGAATGTTGACTAGTGAATCTTAAAAATTCAGTGGTGCTATGTAAGTACTCCACCATCTCTTGCAACTCTTCACTAGTACCATCCCATAACAGGAAGACGTCATCTAAAAAATGTATATACCATACAATTTTGCCAGTATATTTATTGCTAGCACTTAATACATGATCTTTTTCTCATGCAGCCAATGCTAAGTTGGCGTAGCTGTTAGCACAAGCCATGCCCATTGCTACACCAACTTTCTGTAGATAAAACTTGTCATTGAATATAAAGACATTATTTTCTAGGACAATATCAAGCAACTCACATATCAAATTAATCTTAGTGCTTTGAAAAACTTGTTTCAAGGTCAGAATATCACGTATTTTCTCAATACCCCATTTATTCGGTATCACTGTGAACAGTGAAGTGACATCCATTGTCACAAACATATAATTTCTATTAATATTCCTGGTCTTATTATATAACAGTCGCAGAAATGCCTTTGTATCCCTTAGTATAGTCTCACATGATTTTAGGACTATTTGTAAATTTTGTTCAATATAAATTGAGATGGCTTCTGTGGCCCATCCTTTACTGGATATAATAGGTCTCATAGGGGGCTGTGTGATGTCTTTGTGAATTTTAGGTAGACCATAAATAATGTGTATAGTTGGATGTTCTATCTGAACAAAGGCACTAGGTTGTTTAAACATATTATCAAATACATTTCTTTTAAACATGGTTTTAAGTGTTAGGTTACGAGAAAATAACTTCTACTGTATCAGAATTAACACTGGAATCCATCCTTATGTTAGTGCAAGCCATTTGGAAAGTTTCTTTTGCCATTCCACCATTTTCAAATGTGGGAGGTTCTATACATACTCTCTCTGTGCTGACATTTCTGATTCAGTAGCTTTTTTAGAGCAAAAGGAAGCTACACAAACCTCAATCCTTCCATTTGTGTTAAAGAAGGCGCTGCCAATAAGGGACAGGTCGAGCAGCAGGAATCAAAGAGGGAGAACGCGATTACAGCAGAGAGAACGAGTGACTCCTGCATATATAAACACCAGGAGCAAGAACCAACAAAAAACTTGGTAATTAATATATCTAGCTTTTCTTTAACTGATGCACATGCCTCGTTGTTAAATAGAGGCCTGAACTTTATTCCAGCACAGAAAACAGTATTAACTGATTTATTAAAAGAACTGAAGTTATTTTCTCGTAACCTAACACTTAAAACCATGTTTAAAAGAAATGTATTTGATAATATGTTTAAACAACCTAGTGCCTTTGTACCCAAGATACATCCCACAGTTGAAACTTTCACTAATGTGTGTGAACATGAAATTAGAGAGATGCATGCTAAAAATCTTCCACCTAGATTTTACAACTTGAGTAAATCAGAAACTGAAGCACTGTCAGAACTAAAGGATTCTCACAGCATTGAAATTAGGCCTGCTGACAAGGGGGGCAGTGTAGTAGTAATGGATAAGTTTTTTTATTACAAGAAAATGATGGAACTTTTGAATGATACAGATACTTATGTTGAACTAAATGAGAGACAAGTACAAGGTATAATTGACAGGATATCTGTATATATTTTTGACTTATTGATTACTAATTATGTATCAGAGGAATTGTTTGACTACTTTCAGATAGAACATCCAACTATACCCATTATTTATGGTCTACCTAAAATTCACAAAGACATCACACAACCCCCTATGAGACCTATTGTATCCAGTAAAGGATGGGCCACAGAAGCCATCTCAATTTATACTGAACAAAATTTACAAATAGTCCTAAAATCATGTGAGACTATACTAAGGGATACAAAGGCATTTCTGCGACTGTTATATAATAAGACCAGGAATATTAATAGAAATTATATGTTTGTGACAATGGATGTCACTTCACTGTTCACAGTGATACCGAATAAATGGGGTATTGAGAAAATACGTGATATTCTGACCTTGAAACAAGTTTTTCAAAGCACTAAGATTAATTTGATATGTGAGTTGCTTGATATTGTCCTAGAAAATAATGTCTTTATATTCAATGACAAGTTTTATCTACAGAAAGTTGGTGTAGCAATGGGCATGGCTTGTGCTAACAGCTACGCCAACTTAGCATTGGCTGCATGGGAAAAAGATCATGTATTAAGTGCTAGCAATAAATATACTGGCAAAATTGTATGGTATATACATTTTGTAGATGACGTCTTCCTGTTATGGGATGGCACTAGTGAAGAGTTGCAAGAGATGGTGGAGTACTTACATTTATTTATTTTATTTATTTAACATTTGTTGACCGGGAAAGTCCGACTAGGTTCCATAGAGCCTGTTTTCAGCAGAGGCCCGGGGAGAAATGCTCCAGATGCATGTCTTTGGAATGTGGGAGGAAACCGGAGTACCCGGAGGAAACCCACGCGAACACAGGGAGAACATGCAAACTCCACACAGAAGGTACCCCAGCCGAGAATCGAACCGGAGAACCTCTTGCTGTGAGGCGACAACGTTAACCGCTGCACCACTGTGCCGCCCATGAACATAGCATGAACATGAAGTACATAGCACTACTGAATTTTTAAGATTCACTAGTCAACATTCCAGGGACTCTATTGAGTTCCTAGATGTTTTGGTTAAGAAGACAGCATTAGATGAACTTACAACAGGGATGTATAGAAAATCTACATGGAGAAATAGTATCTTACATAAGACTAGTATGCATCCAACATTTGTACACAAAAATGTAGTGAAAGGACAATATATGAGAATAAGCCGCTTACATAATACAGCTGAAGGCTTTGTGAAGACAATGACTATATTAGAGAAAGACTTCTTAAACAGAGGTTATAGTAAGAAAGACATAAATCAAAGCTCTAAATATACCATTGAAAATAGGGATGGGAGATGTAAACCTCTCTTCTCAAATACTATAGAAGATGTTAAAAGCAAGGAAGGTCATGATTTTAAAGTTAGATTCCCTATAACTTATTCAAGTGACATCAGAAGGTTCTGTAATATTTTTGAGAAGAACTGGAATGTTTTATTGTCGGATCCTGACTTGAGAGAATTGTTAGAAGATAGACCCAGCTTTTCTTTTAGAAATAAGAGGTCCTTAAAAAGGCAACTCTGTTATAAATCCAGAAACAATGAAAGAATGATCCTATCTGATAGGCAGGGGACTTTTCCTTGCAGAAATTGTACAGCATGTGACTATTTATATAATAAATCTACATATAAACATCCTACACTAGGATTTATAATTGATATAGATTTTTATGCTGACTGCAGAACACAAAATTTGGTTTATTTCAGCTTCTGCACTGTCTGTCATGCCTTTTATATAGGCAAAACCAATAGGTGTCTAAAGGAACGTATCCTTGAACACCTTAGAGATATAAGAAATAAAAAAGACACAAGTGCTTTAGCAAAACATGTGGAAGAAGAAGATAGGAAACATATTTTTAATTTCATGGTTTTAGAAATAATAAATAAAAGTAAGAGGGGAGGTGATATAAGGAATAAGGTAGAGAAAGCCGAACAAAGATGGATTTTACTACTTCAGGCAGATAGGTCTCCTGGATTGAACAATGCTGTTTCCTTGAAACCTTTTTTAAAATTCAGACCACTAAAACATTAAGTAATATTGATTATTACATAAAATGTGTCTGTTATATGTATATTTTATTTCATCTTATGCAGAATATAAGGCAAATTAATGTACTGATGTATGCAATTTTAATTAGTCTATGTCATAGTTCTATATGTGTTTTCATTGGTTGAACCATATTTTAAATACCAATGTTTTAACTGTTTTTATGAGTCTGAAGAAGCGATCAGCTGACTTAGATCGCAAAAGCGCTTACTCTTGTTTAATAAAGTGGTGTGAAACTGCAAGTGAACCATTTCCTACCTTGACTACTACATCTCAGTTACAACTTTTGGTTTTATAAAGGGCACTACTGTGAAGCTGCAAGTGATTTATTTCCTGACGTGGATTATTCCATTTTTATCTTCAGCTGTGGTCTAACCATTGGTCTTTTCATTTTTTTCGCTTGAGGTGTATACCAGGCGTTTATCCAGCCTTTGTTTTCTTTCACGTGTTAACTAGTCCATGTGTCCAATGTGTTACAGGTAGGCTGCACACAGCACATGTGTAACTGGGCCACATCCTGTTATCTGTTACCTGTATGGGTGATGGTGACATTGGCCACCTGAGAGTGGTACGTGGGCCATATGCCAGGTGTACCATGGTGTAAAGACAATGCACACAGCACCCACATCATCCACTGGATACTGTACACACTAGCACCCATCTAGATCCTCTGACATACCCACTATCACACAGTGGCCACAGTGCAAAAACAACCCATTGCATATCACAACAGTGGTACCACAGGGATATGCATGTGATGCAGACACCACAGGCATAGTAGGGTCTTTCATTGCGTTGCCACACCTATGGGTGACAACAATATCTGTACTACTGTGTGGCAATGTGTATTGCAATAGGAGTATGTGGACTCAGACCGGTGTACCATACAGATATGCACACATGCACAAATATACACATGTGGCAGACCTCAATGGGATTCCCATGCCTACCAACCCATTGGTGCAAAACTGTTGTGCTGGTACTGCAAGGCACATGTAGCTGTTAGGGAGTGGAGTGTAACAGGCTACATGTTACATTAATGTGGTTGAGAGGCACCACACACTATATGAGTCGTAGGAATAGGCATCCCCCCAACCAAACACATCTGCCCTGCAATAAACTACCAAGTGTTGGTGATCCTATAACCAGGGCCAGTGGCAACATGAGCATACAATGTTATCTGTAGTACATCCCACCTGTATGATGTCAGGCTGTTATTGGTAACATATCATGCAGTACGTTCTGGCTCCCATGGGGAATGCATTATGTGGAAACCATCAACATTACCAAGCTTCAGATACACAGACACAGATATGCAGATACAGGTATACATATACATAATTTTATATATATATATATATATATATATATATATATATATATATATATATATATATATATATCATATGTGACTACACATACACACACAGTTATATGTACAGTACGAAACATAAGTGGTAGGTGCAAACAATACAGAACAGCCACTATGCCTACAGTTGACCCCTGAATGACTGGACACTGTATGTGCCACCCATACAAATGACAATCATTGCTTGTAACATATTACAATCATTGCCTGTAACATACACCCACAGAGAGGTCATAGGTGAAACAACAGCCACAGGTATGCAGACATGGTAACCTGTCATCGTGTACTATTACAGTTCTACATGCCATACCATATAGCTGTTCAGACACTGACAGCTATATCAATGGAGTGATGCTACAGTGGACCAGTTATACTCATACAGTAAAGGTTCACAGCTGTTGCTGTCCATGCCAAGCCTTTCACATTGTACAATAGGAAAGGCACACTGGGCTACAGAATATCTCACAATTGACAGTATGTACTCCAGGTGTGTAGTTCAGAAGCTTCTATCTACCACACTGTTCAAACACAGTAGGTGATATAGATGTCTTATGACCACATGGGTTGTAACTGCTACATAACTTGGCATAACTGACACCATCATATGCACACCAATACACAGAACAGTATGTATGGCAGGAGGCAGTAGTCCTGCAGTACCCAGATCCATGACAGTAACGTGTATACAGGTGAAGTATATGGTACTGTACATCCAGATACCTTAAGGCAGCTCAGCCCTGATATTCCCACATTTTGTAGCAGCCTAGGTCTTTTCTGGTGCTCCCCCCCAGACTCAAAGTACCATATACCACTGTTACATACACTGGGCTCTGCAGTGCATGAGGGCACACATGTATTGTGTAAGTGGAGCCCACACATATGTGGCCCCAGCCCCACCATATGTGTGGGGGTTACAATGGCAGTGGACCGATGGCAGACATGGCAGTGTGTTATACTGCCATCAGTCCACTGCCGTTGTAACCCCCACACATATGGCAGTGGACTGATGGCAGTATAACACAATGTCATATCTGCCATCAGTCCACTGCCTTTGTAACCCCCACACATATGGCAGTGGCAGTGGACTGATGGCAGACATGGCAGTGTGCTATACTCCCAGCCCACTATGGATCAACCACCGACAACATGACATATGTGCACAGCTTGGTATATAGGTGATGGACAGAGGCTGGAATACAGGCACATATGTGAACAACTATTGCCGTACACTACACAAGGTGCAGGTGTTACAGGATAGTCTGTAACATACCCTTAGTCAGGGAATTGCTGGTATGAATGGCCATGGATGTAGCCATGTACCGGTAACACACAAACTGACAGTGTATTATCTGACACAAGACCTGTGTGGTGGACAGACAAGGCATGATAGGCACAGCTCTGGCTGGCATGAGGGTAGGCCCACAGTTGTGTGCTATGCAGATGGACCGCATTCCATGGCAAACTAGTGTGTACACCCACACCCTGTAACAACAGTACTGTACAAAGCATAACACAAATCCACTTGCAGTCTGTCTGTACTTCCTGATCCTCCTATAAATATGTGGCTGCCCTGAGTGTGCCAGTTCTTCTGTATGGGGTATTGCTATATGCTGTCAGTAGCACTGCTGCCCACACACAGGATGGATGCCCATCACACAGGAGATGTAATGGGACCATGCACACATGATGTGGGGATCAATAGTGGGTGGTTGCCATAACAGTGTTAAATGGGTGAAGTACACATGTGTAATCTTATATCTGGATATCTGGATATGTATATGTACATATATTCCTACCATAGTTCCTGGACATGAAGTAACCCAGCCACTGGGGATGCACAAGTCAGTGCATTTCTTTGTGCCAGTCCCAAGCCCGGATAAATGGGGAGGGTTGCATCAGGAAGGGCATCCTGCTTAAAACTTTTCCAAATCATTCATGCGGACAGCAGTAAATATTTACATACCGGATCGGTCGAGGCCCGGGTGAACAACAACTGCCACCAGTACTGTTAGCCAACAGGGTGCTGGCAGAAATTGGGCTACTATTGGTCGAAGGAGGAGAAAAGGGGGAAGGCATGGCTGAAGGCAGGAAGAGAGGAGAAAGGCTAGGACTGTGGTAGTGAGGTTCGGAACTTTGAATGTTGGCAGTATGACTGGTATAGGGAGAGAGCTAGCCGATATGATGGACAGAAGGAAGGTTGGTATATTGTGTGTGCAAGAGACCAGTTGGAAGGGGAGTAAGGCTAGGTGTATTGGAGGTGGGTTCAAATTGTTTTATCATGTGGATGGGAGGAGAAATGGTGTAGGAGTTATCCTGAAGGAACAGTATGTTTAGAGTGTTTTGGAGGTGTCGGATAGAGTGATGTTTATGAAGCTGGAAATTGACGGTGTAATGATGAATGCTGTTAGTGCATATGCTCCACAAGTTGGGTGTGCAATGGATGAGAAAGAAAACTTTTAGAGTGAGTTGGATGAGGTGGTGATGACTGTATCCAAGAGTGAGATAGTGGTGATTGGAGGAGATTTCAATGGGCATGTTGGTGAAGGGAACAGAGGGAATGAGGAAGTGATGGGTAGGTATGGTGTTAAGCAAAGGAATGCAGAAGGTCAGATGGTAATGGATTTTGTGAAAAGGATCAACATGGCTGTGGTGAATACATATTTTAACAAGAGGGAGGAGCATAGGGTAACATACAAGTGTGGAGGAAGATGCACACAGGTGGATTATATCCTATGTAGGAGGGCCAGTTTGAAGGAGATTGGAGACTGTAAAGTGGTGACCGGGGAAAGTGTAGTTAAGCAGCATAGGATAGTGGTTTGTAGGATGACGTTGGTGATCAAGAAAAGGAGGAGGAGTGTGAGGGCAGCACCAATGATCAAATGGTGGAAACTGAAAAAGGGTAATTTTGAGGTGGAGTTCAGGGAAGAGTTAAGACAGGCATTGGATGGCAGTGAAGAGTTACCAAATAGCTGGGTAACTACAGCAGAGCTAGTAAGGGAGATGGCTAGAAAGGTGCTTGGTATGACTTCTGGACAGACGAAGGATGACAAGGAGACATGGTGGTGGAATGAGGAAGTTCAGGAGATTATACAGAGAAAGAGGATGGCATAGAAGAAGTGGGATTGTCAGAGAGATGAAGAAAGTAGACAGGAGTATAAGGAGATGAGGTGCATGGTAAAGAGAGAGGTGGCGAAGGCTAAGGATAAGGCATATGAAGAGTTGTATGAAAGGTTGGACACTAACAAGGGAGAATAGGACCTGTACCGATTGGCTAGACAGAGGGACCGAGCTAGGAAAGATGTGCAACAGGTAAAGGCGATAAAGGATAATGAGGGAAACATACTCACAAGCAAGGAGAGTGTGTTGAGCAGATGGAAAGAGTACTTTGAAGGGTTGATGAATGAAGAGAATGAGAGGGAGAGAAGGTTGGATGATGTGGGGATAGTGAATCATGAAGTGCAATGGATTAGCAAGGAGGAAGTAAGGATAGCTATGAAGAGGATGAAGAATGGAAAGGCTGTTGGTCCAGATGGCTTACCTGTGGAAGCATGGAGGTGTTTAGGTGAAATGGCAGTGGAGTTTTAACCAGATTGTTTAATGAAATCTTGGAAAGTGAGAGGATACCTAAGGAATGGAGAAAAAAGTGTTTTGGTTCTGAGTTTTAAAAATAAGGGTGATGTGCAGAGCTGTAGTAACTATAGAGGGATTAAACTGATTAGTCACAGCATGAAGTTATGGGAAAGAGTAGTGGAAGCTAGGTTAAAAAGGGACGTGATAATTAGTGATCAGCATTATGGTTTCATGCAATGAAAGAGCACTACAGATGCAATATTTGCTCTGTGATTGTTGATGGAGAAGTACAGGGAAGGTCAGAAGGAGTTGCATTGTGTTTTTGTTGACTTAGAGAAAGCATATGACAGGGTGCCTAGGGAGGAGTTGTGGTATTGTATGAGGAAGTCGGGAGTGTCAGAGAAGTATGTAAGAGTGGTACAGGATATGTACGAGGGTAGTGTGACAGCGGTGAGGTCTGCGGTGGGAGTGACAGAAGCATTTAAGGTGGAGGCGCGATTAGATCAAGGATCAATTCTGAGTCCTTTCTTATTTGCAATGGTGATGGATAGGTTGACAGACGAGATCAGACAGGAGTCCCCATGGACTATGATGTTTGCAGATGACACTGTGATCTGTACTGAGAGTAGAGAACAGGTGGAGGAGACCCTGGAGAGATGGAGATATGCTCTAGAGAGAAGAGGAATGAAGGTAAGCAGGACTAAGATAGAATACATGTGTGTGAATGAGAGGGAGGATAGAGGAATGGTGAGGATGCAAAGAGTAGAGGTGGTGAAGGTGGATGAGTTTAAATTCTTGGGATCGATAGTTCAGAGTAATAGTGAGTTTGGAAGAGAGGTGAAGAAGAGAGTACAGGCAGGATGGAGTGGGTGGAGAAGAGTGTCAGGAGTTATTTGTGACAGCCGAGTACCAGTAAGAGTGAAATGGAAGGTCTACAAGATGGTAGTGAGACCAGCTATGTTATATGGGTTGGAGACAGTGGCATTGAAAAAAGGCAGGAGTTAGAGCTGGATGTGGCAGTGTTAAAGATGTTAAGATTTGCACTGGGTGTGACGAGGGTGGACAGGATTATAAATAAGTATATTGGGGGGTCATCCCAGGTTGGAAGGTTTGGAGACAAAGCCAGAGAGGCAACATTACATTGGTTTGGACATGTGCTGAGGAGGGATACTGAGTATATTGGGAAAAAGATGCTAAGGATGAGGCTACCAGGTAACAGGAAAAGAGGAAGGCCTAAGGTAAGGTTTTTGGATGTGGTGAGAGAGGACATGCAGGTGGTTGGTGTGACAGAGCAAGATGCAGAGGACAGGAAGAAATGGAAACAGGTGATCTGCTGTGGCGACCCCTAACGGGAAAAGCCGAAAGAAGATGATGATGATGAGTTCCTGGACATAAAGTGTAGGCCAACCCCAGCCCATATGTTTCCAATGTCATAGTTGCAGGGGATGTCAGGTATCTCTAGCAGGTATACTAGTAGGCTATTGCTACTGTCATTGGGATTGTCTTCACAGACATGGCGTGTATGGCAGGTCACATCTGCTCATAGCATGTGTGCCATTGGTTACTGAACTACATCCAAAGTACCTCAGTGTACAGTACTGCTGCTAGTATGTAATGCCGCTGTGGACTGCAGCAGAGATATTGGCCAATATATGTGGGGGTCTGACATAGTCTGTACATTCCAGAGGTATACACATATGCCCTTAGTGCTATACATGTGTACCATGCCTGTCAATATGGATGTGGATGGCCATGTAGATGGGTATAACACATGACAAGTATATAATGTCAATCATAGGTCATGCATTCACACACCCCTGCCTAACCTGTAATGGTATGACCACTGGTACAGCGGTGTCATGGCCACATACTACAAAATAGGTATTGACATACATCTGCACTGCATCTCACTGCCCTGTTTGACATACATGACTGTTAGGGGATGTCCGGCAGTGGGACATCTGGCTAGTATCTGCACATGATATCCCACTGGGCAGGTACACTCAGCTGCTAGCCATGCCACAATGCACTGTGCAGGCTGCAGGCAGATTGGCTCAACACTGGCCTACACCTCCCAAGGGGGATTGCACATTTACCTACATATATAGCAGGCTCCACAGGCATGTCACAGCACAGGGTTGGATACACCTTTGTGACAGTGCATATCCACAACCAATGTGAACACAGCCACAGCCACATATGGTTAACTAGCAGTATATGGAATATGTGTTCAACACCATCCTCATAAGTGCCACTCACAGACTCCCCTACATATACTGGTCTGCTACACAATTTGGTCTGGTGGCTTTCTGTGGCATGGGACACGTGTGTTTATGGGCCTATAAACATGTACGCTACTACAGTACCATGTAGTGGGGCAGCATGTAACATGTGATAGTAGGGTAACTAGAACAATGTCATCTACCACAGTCTGTACACAGGCTAAGGTACATAGCAACACTACACACATTGTCAACATTTACCATAGGTACACAGACCTCAGTACTGTACGAACATCCTCAGAATGTGCAGGTAATGTAATGTAATGTAACCCCTACTGTACATAACATATGTAGCAGTCAGATATATCAGTGGCTTGTTCTCAGATATGATGCCACAAAGTATGGTGTACAGCACATATGCACCACTTCATGCATGACATATGTACAAAGGTTGATAGAGGTGTGGCTGGGACCACATACACAGGGCCAATATTGACATGTCACTGTGATGACCACATACATTTACTGTTCTTACAGGGTTGTTGCGACATATGTCCTTTGAGGGTATTACGTCTGTGACTACCGCAGCTTTCTCCATCTACTGACTGCTATCCTCACACTACCTTCAGCAGTCGACAGCTAGATGCTCTGTGGTTGACACATGCAACTATGGACACAACACTGCCCAGGCTGCAGATAATCCTACAGATGGAGAGTCCCCATCAACATGGAACTGCCATGGTAGGTATTGAGACATGTACATTAGCCATATCCACACAAACACTATGAAAGCAACATTACTCCAAATGCAGTATAGCGGCACATACAGGCTGTAGTCAGGTCAGGCACATCCACCTCCCATGGGATGCACTGTTTCCACAGTGTATGTTGTTAGAGGTACTGCTCACAGTGGGTGACAAGGGCAAATGCCACCATGATTTTCCTGGGTATTGGAGTGTGTTTCCATACAATTGGTGATGGGGATGTTACCACAGCTGTTTCACATGCAATCAGCTAGGGGAGGGCTGTGATTCGTGCAGAGGCCATCAGCTGATCATGAGCATTACTTACATTACACATGCTGCTGCCTAAGCAAAGCAGGTGTAGGTATCAACATCCACCTGAGAGGTGGTGGGAGACACAGACAGAGGGTAATACGTGTCAAGGAGGGGTGGGAGGGTAAAACTGAGGCATGGTTGTGTCACAAACCTAGCAGCACTGAGTATCAAACCCCTGATGACTACGTAGTACTAGCACAGTTCACTGCAATTATTGGATGCATCACATGGGTTACCTTTTGTGGAGCATTCAAATCATATATGTGATGGTGAATGACATCTGCAACAGGGATACAGTAGCTGTACAATAGGTGACATACATGTGCCTGTCGGCATGAACAGGTGCCAGCTTCAGCACAGCCACACTCGCACAAGGATATACACACTTTGACACATGTGACAGGGCCAGGTGTACAACTCATTGGTTGTTTGATTGCCACATCACATCACTGTGCATGCATCCCATGCATCACACAAGTCATACGGGGACTGTACAGGCGAAGGGTATGGGAAGGTGTCTGACATCAGACAGCATGCTGCAGTATGCCCATGGGGGTTGTAGGGAGTGTGGATGTGAACATCTGCAGCATGCAACACACAAAAACACAGGGTGCCAGTACTGACATGCATGTGTGCATGTCTGCACAGGTGTGTGGTGTTCAACTGCACCAGATGGCTGTCCACTGCTAGGTGATGGATGTACCTTGGCATCAGGCCACATGACGTTGGTCTGCATTGTGGCTCAGGGATGTAGTGTCTGTATTTACCCACACAGGTGGGTATTGTATCCCCCATCCACTCATCTGGGTGACTACTGTGTGTGGGCAATGCTGTGCATCACTTTCCATGTCTGTGTTCCTTCATCCATGACATGGACTGCATCTGGGATGTGCACACCTCCCACATGCATGTACAGTGACATGTGGATCTGTACCTGGGGTGTCCAGCCCATGTTGTGAACCCAGATTATCATCAGATGTGCCAGTCCTGCCCACCTGTGGTGGGAGCTGTTAATGGCCAGCAGTTTTACCCTGCATCTACATGTTGTGCATGCTATCAGCATTCCTTGGTGTCAGTGGCATCTGTCCATACAGGCATGTTGTCAGGCATAGTATGTCCATTGTGTGTCACATGTGATGGCACCACATGTGGTACAGTTGTCCATTGGAGAACATGGGGGAGGTGCACTGTCTACACGTATGTGCATATTGGACAGATGGACTGGGTGTCATGCCCTCTGTTGCCCACTGCTGTCACTCCATATTTACTATCGGTGGCCAATATGCAGTGTACTACTCACATATTGGCTGTTACCTAGGCATGTGTGTGTGTGTGTATGACACATGAGGTGACATTGTGCTCTGGGTAATACTGGGGTTGCTAACTGTGATTGCCTGGCCTTGCTGTCACATGTCTGGGTATGGCTCTGCACCCTGGCCTCTCAGCCATATCATATGTGTTATCCCTGCACAGTGGACACTGTGATATATAGTATGGCCACCATATAAGAAATATGCAAAACCCGCTCCACACTGGCCACACAGTCACAACCACTTCTACACAAGATATGGGTTACAAACACAGACTTACTGTCATGTTTGGGAGTAGAACCCCTGCCTAACTAATGTATGACACTACAGCACTACGCAGTTATAGTACGCGCCACGGATATTACTGAAGTAGTCCTTACCCAAAAGTGTATTTCACACTGACTGACATCAGCAGGACTGCCAAAGTAGGGCTTTGAAATGACTGCGAGAGACTAGCCTAAAATGCACTGCTCCCTACACAGACAGTGACACATGCAATACATCCGGAACTGCCATGTGTGGGGATGGAACCCAACCACATGTCTAATTCACAATACAGCTGTATGCAGTTACAGAATGTGCTACAGAGATTACTGGGCTACAGCTTTCCCAGGGGAGTATTTCTAGGTGGGTGACACTGGCAGCCTTGCCAAAGTTGGGTATGTGAAATGCAAGGGGCGTGACTAACCTAAAAGCATTGCCCCTCTACACAGTCAAACATGCATGCATACACACACAGTTGGCAGGTTGAGGGCTACAACTCCCAACTAACTCCTTAATCACACTATGGCCATATGATGTTATGGGACATGCTATAGAGATTACTCGGCTACGATCATCCCAGAGGTGTATTTCAAGTTGCATGACATCAGCAGCCTTGCCAAAGGAGGGTATTCGACTTGTAAGGGGTGTGGGTAGCCTAAAAAACATTGCTGTCTACACAGTCAGTGACAGACAGACATGCTCACATACGAACACATGCACAGTTGCCATGTCTGGGGTTTGACCTCCTACCTATACTGGGCTACAGCTTTCCCAGGGGAGTATTTCTAGGTGGGTGACATCGGCAGCCTTGCCAAAGTTGGGTATGTGAAATGTAACGGGTGTGAGTAACCTAAAAGCATTGCTCTCTACACAGTCAGTGAGAGACAGACATACACACACGAACAATGGCACACACACATGCACACACACACACACACACACACACACACACACACACACACACACACACACACACACACACACATACACACACACAGTTGCCATGTCTGGGGTTAGAATGCCTGCCTAACTAGTCCATCACACTACAGCAGTAAGCAGTTATGGGATGCACCACAGAGATTACTGGCCTACAACTCTCCCAAAGGTGTATTTGACATTGGATAATCTCAGCAGGCTTGTCAGGGTACTGCTATGGGGTGGCCAGTGTGTGCATGGCCCATACACCATTCATGTAGGGGTGACACGCCACAGGCAGCCACGCATGGGGTCATATGTCACAGGTTTGTGTCTAGGGCAACTAGCTGACTATGTCCTTGTACAGCCATGTAGCACAGCTGGCACATGGACCGCATAGTCCGTGGTGCTGACAGGTACTGGTCGCTAGTAACTGCAGTGTGTGACATCTGCAACAGATGTTTTTGGGGCCCTTTGGCTGTCTTCTCGGTGGGACAGACGTGGATGGCTCCTTGTCACTGTCACACTCTTCCACACATCTATATCCATCTACCTTTGGCGGATTATGGTGTGTTGTCCTTACATATATGTCTGTATTCCTATCCACTGTGTGTGCAAGGCATGAGTGGTGCATACTGACATGTGTCTGCAGTAACTATTGCAACCGCTGGATATGTTTTCTCTACTGGTGTTTGCATACATGGCCTTCATGTGTTTACGTGTGTGAGCATGCCCAGTATGACCTTTCAGTATGTTGACTAACATTGCCTTCATTTCGCTGTGCGTGAGCATGCCCAGTAAGGCCATCTGTTATGCATTTGTGGAGCATGTCCGGTGGTTTGGACTGCACAGCTGACCTTTGTGTTGTACACTGATAGGTAGCATGCTGTGTCAGCAGGGTATCCACTAATCAGTTGGCATTGATTGTTGCAACATGTCTGCATAGCGGGGGGTACACCTGACTATTTCTATGTTTCTACACAGGATTGGGGGGGGGTGCACCTGACTGTTACTGTATTTCTATGTGTGGTGGGGGGGCACACCTGACAGCTGTACACATTTGCTAGGAATGTACTGGTATGTCCTGTAGTCCGATTCAGTCAGTAAGTAGTTTTACCCATCATGCTGGCTACACCATACCGGTGTACTTCCGTTCTTATCTTTTGATTGCATACAAATTAGTTTCTGACTTCCTAGTTCTCACAACTGACATCCCACTACCTGGCCTGCTGTAGTCTGTCCGTGTAGGCCTGGATGGGTGTCACCCATACCCCTCATTCAGAGGCCATAGTACGGTATTTGTTTGTGTTTGTCTACACCTGTCCTGCTGGCTGTGACTGTTGTTGGGTATGTGACCCCCCCTCCTGACCAGCATGTGTAAGTCACTTATCTTGTGGGTGTCCCAGTACTGCGGGTGGTGCTGCAGGGCTGCCTATGTCAGATGCACATAGTACACTGTCTATGCATGGTTAGGCACAGGTAGTGTAATATTTGGCATCCCTTTTACTGTATGTGAGAGTGAGAGAGAGGTGTTATTCCCTGGGTCCCTCCCTTGTCAGTGTATGTGCTATGTGTTGCCTCTTTGCCACGGCCAGGGCATACTGGGCATGCATCCTTCTGCCTACTGGGGCAGGCTCAGGTTGTTCCTCCTCCGAGTCACTCTGTGCCTGTGCAGGCCTTGGCATTGGTGGGGGGCTATATGGTCCTGCCCCTTGCTGCTCCTGCTGCAGCTGTTTCCACAGGATCATATTGTGTAGCATGGCACATACAAGGACGATTTGGGTACATGTAGTTGGTGAGTACTGCAAGGCTCCACCAGATGTCTTCAGGCACCAGAACCATGACTTGAGCATCCCAAACATACGCTCTATTATGATTCTTGTTTGTGCTTGTGCCTCATTATGGAGTTATTGTTTAAGTGTATATGCTTTTCTGATGGTTGTCATCAGCCACGACTCCAGTGCGTATCCAGCATCCCCCACCTGGTAACCATGTGGGATGTCCTCACTGGCAAATTTCTGGAACAGCTGTGTCAGATGCCAGGTGTGGGAATCATGATAACTTCCAAGGCAGCCAGCACATACATTCAGTATTATGTCCTGGGCATCGCACATGACCTGGCAGTTGATGGAGGGGAAGCCTTTGTGGTTGATGTAGACCCTACCCTGCTAACGGGGTAGTGCTTTGATGCATATGTGCGTGCAGTCTATTGAACCCACTAGCTCAGGGTATTCTGCTATTTGGTGGAAGAGATGAATAATGCTGGCCAATGCCTCACAGGTGAGGGGGAAATATACATGCTCACCTACATGTGCTGCCATGGCATCCAGGAACTGGTGGAGTACCCTGGATGCTGATGCCTGTGAGATCCCCATCCTATCCCCAGTTGGCCTTTGGAAGGTACCTGTGGCTAGTATTCTTAGGCCTACACATTCCTTCATTTCCACTGGGATGGGTTTCCCTCTGTTAGTTCTGTGTGTCAGGTGTGGCCGGCACAGCTCAACAATCTGCTGTAGGAGGTCCTTAACCACCCTATAGCTCTCCACTATCTCCAGCTCATGTAGCCCTTGGTAGGTCACCCTGGGTCTGTACACTCTTCTCCGTCTCCTCACTGTGGGTTGGTTGGCAGCATTCCCATCCTCGCCACCTTCAGCCTCTTCCACAAGTTGTATGATAGCTATTGTAGCCCCTAACATTTTGCTGTTGTGAGTGTTAAAAGTTCCCCTCTTGTTTACACCGGTGGTGTAAGGTGTGGGAAAAACCGGAGGGGTAGGTATTTGCATAGTTTTTAGTGGCGTTCTGGGCTGGGCTGGGCTGGTCTGCTGCCTGTGTAACTGACTGGTTCTGATCTGTTTCACCTGGCTGCGAACCTAGTACCCCTTGATTAACTTCCTACTGCTGCTTTCCCTTCCCAATGCCCTTCTGATTCATCCCGGGGGCTCACTGCGCATTCAGTGTACTGCAATGTGCACACTGCTGCTCTTTCCTGTGTTCACTTCCTTTATCTTCCTGGAGATCAAGTTGCACGGTGCGCACACCCGCTTACACTTTTCATTCATGCTGGGCAGGTTTAGACACACCTCCTGGCTTTGCTGTGCTAAGCTGGGTGCAACCCCAAGCCACAGGGCTCCAGTCCACTGACAGTATGCCTGACACATGATGTCACCTACCTCCTAGTCTTTCACTCAGCTATTCATACCCATACACTGTTGGGACTTGCCTCACATGCCGGGGAAAACCGGGATTAACTATCCTTACCCTCATTTACATAGAATTGCCTGCTAATGCATAGTTACATGTGTCACACTGTGCCTCCCTCCTTAGCAACCACTACTCACTGGCCAGGTTGTCTTTTGCCTGCCATTGACTTGCATGGTGGAATACTGATTTTAGTTAGATTGTTTGTTTTAGGTTTATTTTCTTATTTCCCCATGGGTCCCATTTGCGCACTGCTGCCCTATACTTCATGTACCTTCCTCTTTAACATCTTCATTAATAACTTCCACCAGTCTCTCTCTAATGCCACACTAATTCAATATGCTGACGATTCGACCATTATTTGTACAGCAGACACCCCCTCCGACCTACTTCTCAAAACTCAGTTAGTCTTCTCTAATACCGAATCATGGATGCATAGTAATCGCCTTGCCTTAAATGCCAATAAAACAAAGTTAATGATCTTCCCTCCATCCAAAAACACCAATATAGACAAAAAAATCTTTTACAGTGACTGCTCAGAATAACAGCCCCATAGAAATAGTATCACATACCAACCTGTTCGGTGTCATAATTGATGAAAATCTAAAATTTGACATCCATATTCAAACTAATATCAAAAGAACTCACCAAAAACTAGGTCTCCTGTATAGACACAATCATTACCTTACCCCCTCCACTAGACACACCTTTACCTCTACTTACCTTCTTCCCTCACTTATGTATGGCACCTTTCTATTCATTAATCTTCATTTAGGCTTACAAGCCAAGTTGGAAGCCTGTTACAATAAAATCTCTAAAATTGCCACCAACTCCAGAAACTCATCACATCACTGTCTCTCTCTCCACTCCCTGAAATGGCTTGACCTTCTTAACTACCTCACACTCCTTAGATTTACTACTGCTCACAAGCTCATATTCAAACCTTCTAGTTGTCCTTCTCTGTCCACCTCTTTAACCCTCAACATTCCCAACTGCTCTCTAAGATCAGAAAACCACAATCTTCTAAACATATATAAGCCTCATCGAACCCCTGGCCACCTACTATTATCCTGCTCCCTAGCTAACCTCTGGAATTCTCTCCCTACCACTCTTTGAAATACTCAGAGCCACTCAAACTTCAAAACTCTTCTCCAATCTCACCTCCTTTCAAAGTGGGAATGTTCCTGTACCCCTACCACATAAATTCTTTAACACCATCTCCCATGCACTATATACCTCAATGTTGTATCACTGCGCTCTCTTCCTCTTTGCCTCTACTTCCTCTCCTACCCTATACCTCATAAACTTCCCCAACCCACTCTCTTTCTCCACTATATACCACCTTTTACCTCTCCCACCTCACCTCCTTCTCTCTGTCCTCTTCTCATATTTCTAACTTCCAAAAAAGCTTGTTTTTTACATTATTATTGTATTTTTTCCATAGTTTTCTGTTACATGTTTGTCAGTTTTCGTGAAAAGAAAAATTCATTCTCCACTGTCTTTCCAATGTTGTTGTTTATAGCTGACTGGCAAAAAAAGAAAAAGAAAGCACTGTTTTATACTGGGTGTTTAAAAAAAATCAGATCTCCAGTGTCCACCTATTTTGCTTTTGTTGTTCAGTCATTGGGAAGCATTGTTTTCCATTTGGTGTTTATTTAAGAAAAAAGCTAAATAAAGAAATGTATAAATAAATAAAGGAATAATAACATAAAAATAAAAATAAAAGTCAGCATCTGCTTTATGCTTGTTTTTTGCTCTACCCATTTAATAGTGTTGTTTTCCACTGCATGTTTAAGCAAAAAAGTTAATGTCCAATGCTAACGTCCAGTGTCCTCCATTTTTAAGTATTTTTTAAGTTGGTTGTTTTATTTAAACAAGAAAAAAAGTCAATGCCTACTGTCCTCCACTTATATTGCTGGTCAGTCGTTTGGAAGCACTGTTTTCCTCAGGCAGTTTATATAAGCAAAACTAAATAAATAAAACTCCACCATACCTAACTGGCAAAAACACTCTTATTAATTGTTTTCTGTTGTTTGTGAAAAAAAAAACTAAAATGCTAAGCTCAGTAGAAAAAAAGATGTCCAGTGCTCTCTGATTTTGTTGTTATTGTTCAGTCATCTGAAACCTTGTATATTTTTTTAATATTTTTTAGGGAGAGGGTTCATGACTTTTTGAGAAAAAAGCAACTAAGTTGAGTAGCCTGAAAAAAGTAGTGCCCAGAGTCCTCCAATTTTGTTCTTGATACAGTCATTTGGAAATTTGGAAGCATTGTTTTATATGGATTATTTATTAAAAAAAAAAAAACAATGTCATCACCCAATGTCCTCTAATTTTGTAATTTTGTTGTTGTGGTTGTGCAGTCATTGGCAGTATTATTTTCCACTGTTTATTTAAGCAAAGAAGTAGATGTTTGGCAGAAAAAAAGGAAAAACAAAGGAAAAAATGATTTTTTTTTTGTTGTGTGTTAATTTGAGAAAAAAAAAACTGAGTAGCAGAAAAAGTGTCTACTGTCTTCCAATTTTGTTGTTGCTGAGAGATTTGTAAGCATTGTTTTACACTGGCTGTTTACGAAAAACAAAATCAAAACAAAACACAATCAGTGTCCAGTGTTGTCTAATTTGTTTTTGTTTTTTGATCATTTGGATGTTTTATTTTTCACTGAGCCTCAGATTCAGTAAAGTCCATGTAGGCTTTGCCCGAAGCCTACATGGACTTTACATTTTGTGCAGTGAAAAATGGTGGGCAGCACTGCTCATTACATATTCATGCCACGAACCACATTTAAACATAAATAAGCAAGGTTTTGTGGCTGGCAACAGTGTGGCTAGCCAGGAAACTGTGCTTAGCAACATGAATAGAAATACGGTTTACATTAGAGCACAGTCGGTTAGCATTTTTGAGCGGAATGCCAAAATGATCACTAGGGCTTAACCTATATAGTTCTTATAGTTCTCAATCTCTTAGTGCAAGAAATCTGGACAAAGCCCAACATAATGGGGGCCAATGGCCTAGAAATAGGGACATATTTGACATCTTTGCTCTTTAGAAATGTATTAGAATAACAAGGTTTGTGTTAAGATACATTTTCTGAAGGATTTGAAATCTTAAACTCAAATGAATGTAATTATTTATTGACATCAGTCTTAATATTATCCCAGTGATATGGCAGAAAAACACAAATTTTATAAGGAGCAGACCAAAAGATATAAGGCAAAATTCTGGACATACTGTGAAAATCTGGATAATCGAGAGGTATGATATGTATATGTTCTAAACACAGTACAAGACAGTGTATACAGTGCAGAGTATTGTGAAATCCCATTCTTGGCATTCTGTACCGGTGTGTAAATGATCTGTAAGGGAACATGGACTGGCATGTAAAATAAACATTCAGGGAAGTGTGTGTATTGAATAGGGACACACATATGAATTGTAGGAAAGAACACAGGGGAAAGATGACAAGTGAAACAACCTAATGTACAGCAGATGAGGGTATGTCAATGGAAAACAGCTGTAGCAGCTACATTAATCACATATTAATATGGTACAGTAGGGACTGCATAGTGAAAATGTGTTTTAGTTGACTTTTGCAGAAGGTGACACAACAATAGGGAAGATATGTGTGTGTGTGAGATAAGCATCCTTACATGAGCAATGCAGAGAACATCTATCAGAGATGTTATATACAAGTGAGGTAGGGTGTATTTTGTGAAGCTGTGCAAACTGATTTTTCTGCATGTGAGTGTAATCTTAGCAGAGGTCTCCAGCAAGTGAACATCATGCACAATCATGGACAATATCAGAATAATATCACAAGTAATCCCATGTCTCTGACATAACATGTTATATAGAGTGATCAGAGATGGTTCTGCCCAACACACTTGTACAACTATTATGACATGTCTGCACTCTATAAGGGTAATCATGCACACTATCCTGACACTGTAACATCTGTTGGAGGTGTTAGGAGGGTCACTGCTATACCTGTATGTGATAATTTGATCTAGTTGATTGGTGTGCATGGCATATGGTCTAATTATAGGGTGTGGTGTATACATTGTAGTTGGGCTGTGTATTTGTTTTTCTGATGTAACAATTCCCCCCATCTTTTCATGTCATTGCAGGTGTTGTCATGGCAGTGGCAGCCATCGTTGGTGTGTGTGGATACAGTATGTATTATACTGATATCTAGTTGGAGTCAATGATCATTCACAATCTGTAGCCCTTCAGACAGCTCTTTGGACAAAAGATGTGTATGTCATTCATGATGTGTGTGATTTAAATAATGGACAAGAAAGAGCCTAGTAGACAGTCCTGATATAAGGACCTGCTCCCTGGACTTGAGATATAGTTCACTTCACACATTTCAACATATTTAGATGCCACGTATATGATACAGTGGTCTCCTCACTTGATGCAATAGGTGTTTATGGCCACATCTGACAGTGTTGAGTGAATACCTCAGTGTGGATTTGTATTAAATGCCCTGGACTTGTCAAGTTCAATGATGATAGTGTTTTCATCATGCATGCCCTTGATGACCTCTTTGTGGACATCTAACAGATGTAATAGACATGATGCAGCATTAACAGCCCACACAGCTCTATTGCACACATCCAGGTTATTACTAGTGTTCTTTTATAAAGGTTCCATGATGACATGTTGGTCTACCTCACAGATGAGGAGAGTCAGCATGTGTCTAGACATACACGCAGTACTGTCTCCCCAACTCAGATGGATGCATGTTGATGTACACCCTTCTGCAGGAACATAGTCTGTGTGGAAGGTGTGTTAAAGTGAGTATTCAACCGTGTCAGGAAGGTGTATATGCTGAGTCACACAATATGCGATCTGTGAATTTGTCATAGCCCATTGATTCTGTGTAATAGGCCTGGATGAAGGTAAGACAGTGCATACTGGCTATCTTGATCTGGCCTAGGGTTTGGACACTAACCCCCTCATAGGTATCCTTGAGAAACTCTCACAGCTGGGGATTAGCCCTTACACCACTAGAGGGGTAACCGAATGGCTCACCAAAAGAACACATACTGTGAAAGTTGGTGAATCACCCTATACCAGTAGAGCTGTCACTATTGGCATACCGCAGGGATCTGTGCTTGGCCCTTTACTGTTTGGAATTTATTTCCCTACAGTTCAGGCTTAAGTATATGGCCTTTGGCTTACCACATTTGCAGATTATTGCATACTGTGTGCAATCCTTGAGTCTCCCTCAGATGTTAACATACTACAGGAGGGGCTAACACAGACTAATGGGTGGTGACAAAGCTACATGGTCTACAAATGAATGCAAAAATGTGTATTTATGTTGCCCTTCTGTAAAGTGGAATTCACTGATAATTACAGCATTGACAACAGTCCTGCTATGCTGAAACCCAGTGAAGCAAGCACTGGGAACACACAAAGGTAGCAATCTGAACTTCAACCACCAAGTGTCCACACTGGTATTGAACGCCTATGTGGTGCACTTTATAGGTCACACTATCGTATTCTGATCTGAGGATGATCTTACAGCACGTTACTCAAAACTCATCCGAATACTAATGCAGTATAATGCTATCTTTTGCATGCATGCCACCAGACACATGCAGCAGCTGGAGAGGACACAAGGGGTTTTCACCAAGAAAACACAGGGCCTACAAACCATGCCATGGTGTATGTGGATAGACTGAAAGCCATGTCACTGTAATCTGAATTGTATAGGATGAGGTGACTTCTGCCTGGCCTCCAGGCCAGTCTCTAACACTGCCCTGGTGGGAATAGTGCACATCCACAAATCAGATATAGCTGATGACATCAGCAGTGTCTGTTGAGGAGAATATGTTAATAACAGTGTCCCACATGCTGGTGTAAAAGGCTTCTGTAATGTCAAGCAAGGGCACACACACACACATACACACACACACACACACACACACACACACACACACACACACACACACACACACACACACACACACACAACTGCAGTAAGAACAGAACCCCTACCTTGTATATAGATCCAGTTTTGTATGCGTGTTATGTAATTGTGAACATCATGCAAGTCCAGACAGCAGAATTATACTTACAGAAATATAGTAGACAGTATACCCTCAGCCATATATCTGAAAACACAATAAGGGTGTCTTATCCCTCATACATATAATTCATATCAGCGACACTATCTAAAGTGTTACAAGTGACAGTGAATATAATGGGAAGTGGAACCGAGAACCATGTTTATGGTACTGCTACACTTACACCTGTTATCACAAGAATGTTGAAATAATTTTTAGTTCATTGCTATAAACTGAAATGTCACAGCAATAAAAAATAGGTTGCACACCCTGTACTAGAACCCAGGACCATCTGTGCTGCAGCCCTACACTTACAGCTGCTGCTATAGGACTAGTTATACAGCATTTCCATAATTTCCTACTCATTCTTAAGTTCTCTGTGTTAGCCACTGTGCAATGCCACTTACCATGTTTACATGGTGGCCAACAGAATTAATTGATTGCATCTATTTTCAATTATTGGCTGTCTGAGTCCTGTCTGCAGGTGTTGGGGAACATACCTCTCAGCCTCTTAGTGCAAGAAGTCTGGACAAAGCCTAACAAAATGGGGGGACATAGAAGCAAAAATAGGGACAGATTTTAAATACTGCTCTTATAAAATTAGAAAGCTGCTAGAGTAACAGGATCTGTGTTAACACTGATTTTCAGAAGTATTTGAAGTCTGAAACTCAAATGTATGTGACTTCAATCCTCAGATTGTCCCAATGATTTGCCAGATAACCACAAATTTTATGAGGAATAGACAAAAATATGAAGCAAAAATCTGAACATTCAGCGAAAATCTGGACTTTTAAGAGGTTTGTTGGGGAACCCTGCTAACCGATGCATAATGCCACTCAGTGAAGTTGTGCAATTGGAAACAAAAAATTGATACAATGTATTGTTTTTGACCTTTGCACTTTTACAGACACCCTGCCTGCAGATGTTCTGCAGGTGTTCTGTCTGCTTACTGGGCGGGTCATTAGTTCATAGGTTCATAGGTGTTTACTAGGCTAATGACCAAAAGGGCCTTTTTAAGTCTAGCCATGCATTCCAAATCTCTGACAAGTTCTAACACCCTTGATAAGTGTAAGCATGGGCCTGGGAAATGAACCATTTACAGACTACCTGTCTGCATTAGAGACATAGGTGCCAAACCAGGGATGAATTTCTGTTTTCCCATCCAATTGTCCAAGTTGCACTTGAATTCGGTTAGGGAGGAACTCTGCCTCACATGGATGTGGAGCCTGTTCCATAGACGGGGTAGTTTCTGGGATGGGTCTATACTGAATTAGTGAATGCTTAGAAAAGTGAATGCTAATTCATCGACCATTTTTAAGTGAAAGCCTAAAATCTCGAACACCTGGAACAGAGATTTTTTTTCCCAGGGAAAAAAATCGCTGGTCCACAAAAAAAAAAAACTAAAAACATTATATCACCCCCCTACTTAAATATGCCAACTCTGAGATCTCACCACAATGGAAGAAATGGCGAACTCCCGAAACCGGCCCAGCGATTTTTTGACCTGTGAAAAAAATCGCTGTTTCGGGAGTTCGGGATTGTAAGCTTTCACTTAAAAGGGGTCGATGAATTAGCGGTTGCTTTTCTAAGCATTTGCTAATTCAATATAGACCCTCTGGGATACATACCTATCTCTCCAGCAGGTCCTATTTATATCACAGGCAAGGCTTAAGTCTTTAGAATGAGTAATTCTGGTACATTTTGTTTTGTGGATATGCAGAAGGTCAGTCAGAGTTGGGTCTGACGATGCCCTGTATGCCAGGCATAGATCTCCCCTTAAAAGCCTGTAGTCTGTGTTTTCACACTGCTAGGTTTCATGCAAATGAGATAAGCACAGCCAAACTAGACATTTATTATTCTCCAGTTATCTTGTTTGTGATAAGCCATGCATTGCACAATCACTGCCCCCCCCAAAAAAAGAAAAAAAAAGGGAAACGTAGTTGAAATGAGGAAATTAAATCTATGACATAAAAACTACAAAATGTTAGTACCCATGAAATATTTCTACATAGGTCTGGATTTGAACTCTCACTCCAATGAGCCTTCAGAACACAGTAAGGAACCCCTTATCTCTTCATAGATCATTGTGTGTGTATGTACCTTTAAGAAGCTATCCAACAGTGTGCACAAGTATATAAATACTGAGCATGTGTGAGCCTGACTGCCATTTTGTAGTTAGCTGTTGAAATGTAAGTATATATATATATATATATATATATATATATATATATATATATATATATAAGGTCAGTATATTAACTAGTTTGTATTTTATGATGCTGCTATCCATCCTAATGTGTTTCTATGTATTAAAGCATCTAAATGAACTACCCTGTCTGCTTGTCAAGGAGTGACATGGTGTCAGAAGAGGCATGTCTAAAGGACATGGTGTTTGAGGCGGCATGGCTAAAATGGCTTAAGGCACTTGCTTGGAACTGGTGGAATGTACAGCAGTGAATCATACCTACAATGTGTATACTTTGCAAAACAGGTCAGAAATGAATTTCAGATATTAAAACTTGCTCAGCACTATTTCTTATTTGCAACATATGAAACCAGCCATACAGAATGGTCTAAATGATATTTGGATAAACCAATATGTACAATATTGATAAAAAATATTCAAATTACTATGGAAAATGCTTGAAATAAAGTTCAAATTACATAAAAAGAATAAAATAAGAGGGAACAACCACATTTTTCAATATGTGCTTAGTGAATCCATATTTCTCATATTAATCAAAGATATCCAAGTTATTTGAACTGTATAAAGTGTTTGCATGTTTGTGCAGTATTACAGTAAAGCTACTTCACAGAGTACAACCATTACAGGGCATATTTTGCAGAATACAGCCATTACAGAGCACACTTCTACAGTATTTTGAAGAGTTTATTGTGCATTTGAATGTTATTACAAGCTGTTCTGCAAGAACAGTTTATTCACACATAAATACAAGGGCCATATTTTCAATGTGTTTGTATGTACTTTGTGGGCATGGCAGACAGATTTCGAAAACCCAGTGCACTTGTGTTTGGCAAGTAATATTTTTGAGAACTGGAGGATATTTGAGCAAGAGTACGACATTTTCATACAGACTGCATTTTCTGATAAAGATGACAGTACAAAGGCATTTATTCTGCTTAATTTAGCTGGGTCGGAAGCCATTGCAAGGGAATGTTCATCTGTGTATGCACCTGCTATCTATAAAGCAGAGGGGGAAAACTGTCATATTATTGTACTGACTGAGTCAAGGGAGGACCCACAGTGCTTAAAACATAAATTTAGAGAAATATGTAACACCGAGACGGATATTACATTCGAAAGGCACTTATTTTACATAAGGGATCAAAAGCCTGGTGAAACTTTTGCAGCATATATAACTGACCTGAGAAATAAGGCTAAAACATGCAGACATGATGATTTAAGAGATTACTTGATAAAGGGGAAACTTGAGTGTGGCATTAAAGATGATGCTGTGAGAAAGATTTTGCTTCGTGACAGTGATTTAACTTTGAATAAGGCCATTGAGATTTGTCAGATATATGAGCTCACAGAAAAGCACACAAATGGGGATTCTAAAATGGCCGCTGACTAGGAAACACTGACTTCTGTGTACTCTTACTACCAGCTAATCTACTAAAATCACCTACTGCTGCTGCATCAAAAATTGAAAGAAAGGATTTTCTAAAAATAAGCTAACCAAAATCTACTTACTTTATGAAAAATGTTTTTCTTTTCTCTTGGATCTGGGATACTGAAAGGTTCTCCTGCCTTTTTTTCCAGCAGTGGTGTAGCAGTGCCTGCAGCCACATGTGCTTGGGCCAGACAGCATTGCAAGGATTCTACAAAAACACAAATAAATAAGCAAAACACAAAAATTCAATCAAGATGGAGCAAATGGATGCGCAATCCTCGAAAACTAGACTGCAATTAGTTATGTCTCCAGAGAAAGAAACAACCACTAAAAGACAATAAAACAACTAGATCACAGCCTGAGGCTCCAAAACAGTCACAGTCACAGAAAAACAAAACTGAGCATCCCCTCATAATGGAAGAACTGAAAGCAGCTCTTATCCCACTTCAGTCTGAAATTCAAACATTCTCCTCAAAGCTAACCTTGTTTGGTAAAAATTTGGAACAAATTATTTCAAGGTTGGACCAGAATGAAGCAAGAAAGATGGACAATGAAATTAAATTACAGGAACTTCAAAACACCACTTCTACCAATGAATCCTCTATAAAAGACATGCAGCAAAAAATAATTGATCTAGAGGCTAGAGCAAGGCGTAATAATGTGCTGATCAGAGGCACACCTGAGAAGTTTGAACAACCACAACTTCTCAATATTACAGAGGAAATATTTGGTCTCTTCCTGGAAAACAAAGATCTTGCACAAACATTTACAACTGAGAGAATACATAGGGCTTTGAGAAAAGCACAAGTCCTGGACACACCCAGACAAATTTACATTAGACTACTAAATGCCTCACATGCCCAATCACTCTTGCAAGCTGCAAAAAACAAGAAATCCATTATATGGAGAGGATCAAAAATCACAGTTGCCCAGGTCTTGCCACTTCCTATAAAACAATCCAGACAAACACTATCGCCTTTCTGTAAGTTTCTGATAAATAAAAACATAAAATTCCAGATTAAATATCCAGCTACTCTCTCCTTTCAGCACAAAAACCTTACATACTTCATCAAAAATCTTCAAGAAGTGAAATCTATGTTTCACAAAACATTTGGTGAAACTCCAGCAATCCCCAGCTAAGCATAAAGCAAGAAAGATTACATATCCAACCATCCGTGCTTCAAACTAAATGAACAAACTGATCTTAATAAAAATAAATTATCTCATATACCTTCAGAGACCCAGGAGAGATGGAGATATGCTCTAAAGAGAAGAGGAATGAAGGTCATCAGGACTAAGACAGAATATATGTGTGTGAATGAGAGGGAGGACAGAGGAATGGTGAGGATGCAAGGAGTAGAGGTGGCAAAGGTGGATGAGTTTAAATACTTGGGGTCAATAGTTCAGAGTAACGGTGAGTGTGGAAGAGATTTGAAGAAGAGAGTACAGGCAGGATGGAGTGGGTGGAGAAGAGTGTCAGGAGTGATTTGTGACAGATGAGTACCTGTAAGAGTGAAAGGGAAGGTCTACAAGAGGGTAGTGAGACCAGCTATGTTATATGGGTTGGAGACAGTGGCATTGACAAAAAGGCAGGAGTTTGAGCTGGATGTGGCAGAAGTAAAGATGTTAAGATTTGCACTGGGTGTGAAGAGGGTGGACAGGATTAGGAATAAGTATATTAGAGGGTCAGCCCAGGTTGGAAGGTTTGGTGACAAAGCCAGAGAGGCACAATTACGTTGGTTTGGACATGTGCTGAGGAGGGATGTTGAGTATATTGGGAAAAAGATGCTAAGGATGAAGCTATCAGGTAACAGGAAAAAAGGAAGGCCTAAGATAAGGTTTATGGATGTGGTGAGAGAGGACATGCAGGTGATTGGTGTGACAGAGCAAGATGCAGAGGACAGGAAGAAATGGAAACAGGTGATCTGCTGTGGCGACCCCTAACGGGAACAGCCGAAAGAAGATGATGATGACCTTCAAGCCTCCTGCTGATGCCCTGCAAATGAACTGATGAAAAAGCAGACTTACAACAAACTCCTTAACTTGCCGGTCAGACTGAGGTATTTCATCAACTTTTGCTTTTCCAGTTTTCTTGCTTAAAAGCACCTGTCCATCACAACGTTCGAACGGTAGGCCAAAAAAAAGTTTATCCTGTTGATAGACCTATGACCTACAAGTGTAACCTGATAATCTCACCTACAGGAAATCACTTGATCTACTGAGGTACCAACTCAAAATATGCTGTGCACGCACAGCTGTCAAAGTGAGACTCCGCCCTCTTATCTAAACCCTGTGTGCAGGAAAAATTGAGAACCTATGGCTTAAAGGAAGGAAAATGAGTCCCTGTGTACCTCACAATGCTACATCTGTGCATCAGCCAAGGGAGAGATGCCAAATGTGTTTTTTTTGGTAACTGGTTAGTTCTTCCAGCCTTTATTTTTTGCTGTATACATTTTATTATCAGAGACAAGCTTTTGAGCTAAGAACTCCTTAACTTGGCCTGGCTTGGGCTGGTGCAGCGCAGATGAACTACTTTATTCAAACGCCTAGACTGCTGATAATATTGGACATTTCTGCAGTTCCAGTTAGAGTGGACAGCACACTTTAACACTGTTTCTGCCAAAATGACATTTGACAGGACTGTCACACTGGCATATTTAGTCACAAATGCACATATCCTTATGCCAACTCACAGAACTGCATTGTATTTATGACCTGATGCTAATAATAGCAATAACAAGGTGTGCACTGTAGAACTCTCACTGTTTAAACAAGGTTTAAAATGGAGCAGAGCAGACCATGAGGTATGTGCACAGGGCTCTACTCTAGCTAAGTACAGACAGGTTGATCTTTCTTAACATCAGCATAAAAAAATGCAGGCTAAGACCGTATGTTGTTGCCACAATATCCAGGGTAATCTAGGAACACATCAGTTAAATCCTATGATTATTGTTGGTATCATGTAAGATTAAATCATCTTGGTTAAATGCAGGTAATTCAGCAGTTCACATTATTGCTGAACTGTCATGCAACTGCAAGATGCCACAGACACTCATTATAATAAAGATATTTGAATGGGAGTTTTATTCAAATTTAAATAGCTGGGCATATTTTGCAACCTGGATACATGCCTACAGTTACAAACAGATACAAGTGTAAAGGGCAGTGACACTGCTGGTGTATTAAATTATTCTTCTATACATGTTTTTCGCATCTTTACCGAAAATGGAGCAAAACTGCCACAGAGTACCATTGTCCGCGTGTACTTATTTAAAATGAGGTACGTGAAGGGCATTTGCCTACTTTCTAGTGGGACTCTATATTTTTTCTAGCTGTCATATGACCTCAGAACAACTGCAGTGTTTATAGCCATATCAGAAAAAATGATTTTCTCAGGTCAGGTTTTAGAGGTAGCTCGTATCAGCTCTGTGGTGTAAGACATTTTGGTCCTGGTTACTCCCCAATAATTTGGATGCAGCTAGCATCCTAGGTGTTGTAGGATTCAGATGTGGAGGAAAGTGAGTGACCATCTAAGGTCAGCCCAGTAACTGCATGTATGCACAGCAGGCTGAACAGCTGATATGGGTTGTCTGAAACCTTCAGACAAGAAGAAATGGATGGGCTAGCATTTTAATTAAGGCAAAGCAGGGGGAGAATGTTGTATTGTCCCAAGGGGACAATAATGCGGTAGTCCACTTGGTATGATTATTTGTACTGTTATAATTCTGTTTAAAAAAAAACCATCTTTTCAACTATATGTACAATGTGTTTTGCGTTAACTCTTTTGCTTGAACCAAGTACACGTATTGGTTCACATTATAAGCTAATTAACTAAATAACAAATGTCAATTTAGAGCAAGAAGTTCAAGTATGGGTAATAAGTTGAATTTTGGAATGTTGGAAATCTTTTGTAAAATAGTTAGTCATGTAAATAGTATCTTTTTATCTCTTTCAGATAGAAGTAGATTGTGGTTAAGCACGGGGGGAGGTCTGAGAGAGGAGGCTGTCACTATACCCTACTATTACTATATATTTATCCCAACAAAAAAAAATACACACATATATATATATATATATATATATATATATATATATATATATATATATATATAAATATTTCTGCTGGCACTCTAGCTATTTATACCTACATAATCTATTTACCCCTCTATACGTAAATTAATTTAACTCTAGCAATAAAGTCCAAATTCTACCAACCCACTAAATAAGTCCTAATGTTATCGATAGATTCATGGAATATTAAAGGGTTACAAAATAAAAAAAAAAGGAGCCTAGTACTTCATCTTATTCAAAAATCTACTTTTGAAATTACTCTTATCCAAGAAATGCAGGAGGAAAGGAGCAGTGGATGAATGACACTAAAAAGAAGTGGATAAAACAAATAATAGCTGCAGGGAACTGCACGGTCTCCAAAGGGGTAGAGGTTCAATTATAGCCACTGGTGGAGATCCAAAAGGCAGATCGTGTTATCTAACATGCTCTATCTTACGCTTTAACAAAGAAATACTTATATTAAACGTCTATGGATCTTGCTTCCATCAATCCTCTTTCCTATATGAAATATATTCACTTATCGAAAAATTCCACAACCACCTAATGATCCTCGGGGGCAACTGGAACATGACCATTAGACTGGAGCTGGACAGAACTTGCAAATCTAACAAACAACCTTTGGGTATTACTAGCACTCTAAGTGATATAATGGACGATTTTAATTTATTTGATCCTTTTGAACTTTTCAGAAAAGACCCCTCTGTTAGTAACTACACATTCTTCTCAGCTTATCATAAATCCTGGTCCAGGACAGACTTTTTTTTAATCTCAGCACTCTTTTCATCTTATAAAATAGTATATAACAGTGACCCTAGAACTATCTCTGACCATGCCAAAATTAATCTTAACTTAAATATTTATAAACCTAATCATAAGAACCGCATCCCTACAAATTGGTCCCTTAACCCTAACCTCTTGAACAACAAGACCCTTCACCAAGAAATCCAAGAATTCCTCTCACAGATAACAAGCTCTTTTGAAAAGTCAGATATTTTCCTAGATATACAATGGGCAGCAGCTAAAGTCACCTTAAGAGGTATCCTTATCCAAAAGGCATCCCTAATTCAGAAACAGTGTAAATCGCGTACCTTGGCACTAGAAACAGAACTAAGAAGACTTGAATCAGAGTTGCAAACTAAGTTTTCTGTAGATATTGAAAAACAGATGCTCACCCTTCAAAAACAACTATATGAATTACACCTAAATAGATACTCTCTTATGGAATCCAGACTTATTCATAGATATGCTGAATGGGTGCAAACCCCTTCTAAAATTCTAGCAAGGATAATAAACATTAAGCCCCCACCTACCACAATAAAACAAATTAAACACAGGGGTAAATCCTTCTTCACTGATAAAGAAATCATACATGTATTTCAAGAAGTGTATAAAGAAATCTACGGGCCCCAAATACTCAATTTAGAAAGCCTAAAAGATCTTTTCCTAGATGAATTACAATTTCCAGTAATAAGTGATACCCACAACAAACTACTAAAGGTGCCTATAACTGAGAAAGAAATAATTTTAGCCATTAATAAACTGAAACCAGGTAAAGCCCCAGGTCCAGACGGCTATGTGTCAGAATTCTACAAGGCCTTTAAACAAGTCCTAGCTCCCATTCTACTCAAGGTTTGTAATCATATAATCCAATTTGGCATTTCTGACTTATATATTAATAACTCCAAGACTATTTTTATACAAAAATCAAATGACATTAACCTCAATACAAATGACTATTGCCCAATTGCTTTAATTAACCTTGACATAAAGATTCTATCATCTGTCCTGGCTTATAGACTAAAAAATATATTACCGCATATCATATCCCATGACCAATTAGGTTTCATGAACAATAGGCATGTATGGGACAACACTCTATCCACTGAAGCCATAACCAATATGACAAAGTATGACAAATCTCCCAAATATGCAATTTCGGTTGATGCCCAAAAAGCTTTTGACAGGTTAAACTTAAATTTTCTCTTTAAAATTATGAAACACTTCTCTATCCCTGATGAATACATCAAAATGATTGCAACCCTCTATAATAAGGCATCTACTACCCTAAACATAAACAAAAAGAATTCAAGTCCAATTCAAATAATAAACTGCACAAGGCAGGGTTGCCCGTTATCACCTTACTTATTTAATTTATATCTTGAAGTTCTCTTGTTAAAACTAAGCCAAAAAACATTCCATCATCCAGTCTATATATATAAAATACCAGTGAAATATACCGCCTTCGCAGATGACCTAAATATTTACTTGGAACTACCTTCAATTGATCTAGAAAAAATTCTAAGCTCTATTGGTAATTTTTCACAAATCTCAAATTACGCCATTAATCCCAACAAATCAATAATTTTTCCTTTAAACCCTCTTAGCCACAAAGAATTTTTCATTCCAGAAACAAAGATCAAAGTTAATTATACACTTAAATATTTGGGTATAAACTTCTCCCATCCCCAACATGAACTAATTAATAACAATTTGTATAAAACATGGTCAAAAGTCATGGAAGATCTCACAAGGTGGAAGAATCTAAATCTTTCCCTCCTCTCAAAAGTAGCTATCATAAAAATGAATATCCTGCCCAAAATTATTTTCCGTTTGCCCTTAATCAAAGCATTCCAAATACTTTCTTCTCCAAAATGAATACTACATTAGGGAAATTTGTGTGGTACCCTAAAAATGTCAGAATTTGCTACACTAAATTAACACTTCCCAAAGAAAGGGGGGGCCTGGCCCTTCCGCATTTTCTAACATACTACCATATAATAAATGCCAGCTGTATTTTGCACATAACCAACTTCCATCCTACAGATAAAGTTTGGAACCCCATATTGACAAAAATCTACAATGCACACATAAGTGCATCCAATATCAATCCTAGAGCAACCATCTTTCTTAATCCTAAAACTGTCAAAGAATATAAAATTCACCCTATATTAATAAACAATATCATTGGGTTCCAAAAGGTGATAACATTTCTTGATTTGAAAAACTCATTAGTGATGGCTCAACCAATCTATCTAAACCCCAACTTCAAATTGAGTAACACCATGTTAAATCTTGATAGTTTTCCTATTATCAAGAACTGTACAGTATTGGACTTCTATATAATTAAAGACTTACCCTTTGAAGCCATCATAGCCTCATTAGCAGTCAATAAAAATACTACATAATTATTAAACAAATACTATACCTAATATCTCTGGTTACAGACAAGATTAAAGTAACCCCATCAGAATTTCAGCTCTATCAGAAATTAATAACCCAACTTCTGTTATGGACTAAAATGCTTTCTAATGTATACAGATTAATAACAAAAATTAAACATCAAGATAATATTCTATTCTCTAAGTACTGGGATAGCCAAAACAAAGAAATAACACTTGACCAAAAACTTGAGGCAATTGACACAACAATAAAATTAACCCCTTTTAAGAAACTGATATATAGTCAGTTCATGATAAACAATAACGCCTACATTACGCGTTTATTCCTAAGTAAAATTAACCCAAATACATCGCCTCTTTGCCCAACCTGCCCTAATTCGTTGGCAGATACACTTCACATATTCTGGTCCTGTAAAAATGTGTATAAACTATGGCGCTCCCTAAGAGCACAACTTGAAAAAATGGGATACATGAAGTCAACCCTGTCCTGGGAAATGGCGATTTTGAATATTTTTCCTAGTCCCTATAAGTATGAGTTGAAACATATTACTGTGACACTATGTGCGCTACTTAAAACTTATATTACACTAAACTGGTAAGACAGGTCCAAAACATCCTGGAAGGAGTTCAAGTCTATGTCTATCAAATATGTGTTAGCAAGTAAACTAAAGACAACAAGCAAAAAGAAAATAAACTACTTCCAAAAATACTGGAATAACCTTATAGACTTTCTTAAATAATAACGCTCCTTGCTTTAACTCCTCTATTTCTTCTTACTTTTCTGGACACGTCCCTATTTCCCTATTATCTAATATCCCCACTTCTGGTAGAGTATTAACCCTAGTCTAAATACTTTTCGATTTTAATTCCCCAACTCTACTCTAACCCCTGAAGGCTCAAAATAGAAACCCTATTACTATGCTCCTCTACCCTAGTATCAGTAGAAATAACTAATATCTTTATGCTAACACCTCCTTACTTAGTGACAGCCAAATGTACATATTGTAGATAGTTAAAGCAAATAGGTATTAGGTTTACGATCTTATAATCTTACATATGATTATTCAGTATCTTGAATTGTCAATACTCCCTTTCACTATTCTATGTTAAATTCTAAAACACTTGCACATGGGAGGTTAATTATTTCCCTTGTAATTTTTTGCTGAACCTATATGATATCAAGCAAGTATTTACTAACTGTATCTACCTTCTTTTTGCGATCCTATATGCTTTTGTTGTATGACCTGCATTTGTATTTGTATATTAACAAAATGCAATAAAAATTAGATTGCAAAAAAAAAAAAAAAAGAAAAGCACACAAATATGCTTACAAATGACAATAGTTCTAGAAGGCACAGTGACAAAGCTCATGTTGATAATATGCAGCACGTGATTAAAAGAAACAGGCCCAAGCACATAGCAGCAACTGTAGCCCCCTGCAGCACTTGCTGGTAAACCTCAGAACTTTCCAGCAAGTTCCAGGGTTTGCATAGTCTCGGTGAAGCATTGGAGTGAGTCAGCAAACTCAAAGCATGGGCCCAAACCTCGTTTCATTGTCAACTATTGTAACTGTGGTGGAAGTTAGCTTTTGGTCAGCAATGCCACAAATGCAATAAATGGAATAATTTCAAAAGCTTTTGTAAATCAAAAAGCCAACATCCTTTTATTAAAAGAAAACAGTTTATGAAATTTGTTGATCAGTTAGAAAGTTGCAACCCTACTCTTTATGTTGATGGTGTGTCAGTGCTTAATGAAACAGTCAATGCAGTAGATTTACAGGCAAAAAATGAAGTATTTTGTACTGTTTGGATAAATGGCAAATCCAGAGAGCTCAAAGTTGATACAGGTTCTATGTGCAATGTTATGTCAGCAGAAACATTTGCTAGAGTGTGTCATGATGAAAGGCTTGATTTGGCAAGATGTGTGAAGCTTGTTGCTTATGGAAGTGAAGAAATTCAAACCAAAGTCTCAGTAGTGCTTTCATGTTACTCTGCTGGGAGAGCCATGACTTATTTTATGTGGTCAAATGGCATGTCCAGTCATTATTAGGGCTCAGAGACAGTTTGAAAATGGGACTGCTTTCATTTAATAAGGAAGTCCACCAAGTCAGCTTTAAAGACCACCACTCTAATTTCACCCAGTACATTTTTTCTACCAATGTTGATCTGTTTGAAGACAAATTAGGCAAGCTTCCAGTTGTGTTCTCCATGAAGTTAGACCCAGAGGTCAGTCCAGTTATCAGGCCAGCATGTAAAGTTCCAATAGCCATGCAGGACAGAGTCAAATCTGAATTAGATAAAATAGTGCGAAAGGTGTGATTTGCCCAGTTGCAACTCCAACTGAGTGGGTATCTTCCATGGTGGTAGCTCATGAGAAAAGCTCAGATGACATCAGAATATGTATTGATTCATGAGATTTGAACAAAGCACTAAAAAGACCTCATCATCCAATGCACACAATCAAAGAAGTCGCAGCCTTGATGCCAAATGCCAGTGTTTTTCCTATCTTAGATGCAAAGAGCTAATTTCTGGCAAATTCAGCTTGACAAAAAAATCCTCATTGCTCACTACTTTCAGTACTCCATTTGGCAGGTACAGATTTGCCATTTGGGATAAATTCTGCAAGTGAAGTCTTTCAATGTGCAATGGAGCAAACTTTTCTGGGTTTCCTTGTGCCATTATAGTCAACGACATACTGGTAGGAGGCCATGATGAAGCTGAGCATGACAGAAACCTCAGAAAAGTTCTGAAAAGGGTACATCAAGTGAATCTTAAGCTCAATCTACAGAAATGCAAATTCAGGCTAAAAGAAGTTACTTATGTTGATCATTTATTTACCAGTACAGGCCTATGACCAGACCGTTCAAAGCAAACAGCCATTCTCAAGATGCCAGCTCTAGACAATGTTGAAATCCTGCAATGTTTTCTTGACATGGTCAACTACCTAGGCAAGTTCATTCCGGACTTGAGCTAACTTTCAGCATTGCTTAGAGAGCTGACATGTAAAAATGTAGCATGGCCTTGGTTAAAGCAACACCAAAGAGCATTTGATGTCCTGAAACACAGAATTGCAAGTCCACCAACTCTCAGATACTATCATGTTCACAAACCAGTTACACTTTCCTGTGATGCTCGAAATTTGGTCTTGATGCAGTCATTCTATAAGGGGATAAACCTGTTGCCTATGCATTGAGAACTCTTACCCAAACTGAAATGCAGTATGTCCAGATTGAGAAAGAGCTTTTGGCAATTGTGTTTGCATGTTCAAAGTTCCATGATTACGTTTATTGTAGACCTATTCAGATTGAAACAGACCAGCAACCTCTAGTCACTATCTTGGGAAAGCCTGTGCATTCAGCTCCAACCTGTCTGCAATGCATAATGTCGAGATTGTAAAAGTATATTTTCAATCTTGTCTACAAGAAAGGCAGACTTCTTTATCTTGCTGAACCTTGATTTTGAAGCCATGGAAGTGAGACATTTTACTTCTACTCATCTTGATGAGCTGAGAGATCACACAGCCACAGATGCAGTTTTGCAGAGGCTTGAACACTTTATCAATCAAGGATGGCCATCAAAGCAATTTAGTTTACCTCAAGAAGTACAACCTTATTTTCCATACAGAGATGAGATTTTTGTCTGACATGGGTATCATTATGAAAGGTTCAAAAGTAATTGTTCCAAAGTCCTTGCAACCAGAGTACATTACTATCTTGCATTGTGGTCATCCAGGAACCGACTCTACCAATAAAAGGGCAAGCGAGATAATATTTTTGCCTACTATGTCACAAGACTTTGAGAGAGCACTTTCATCTTGTTCCATGTGTAACAGTACAAAGCCACATCAACAGAAGGAACGACTTCAGCTAAACCAAATTCAGGAACTATCTTGGTTGGCAGTAGCCATTGACATCTGTGAGTGGAATGGTCAACATTATTTGGTGTTAGTAGACTCTTACTCCAATTGGTTCAAGATTGACTTACTTCCTAACCTAGTATGCAGTACTGTCATTACTAGATGAAGTGTCATTTTGCACTACATGGTAGTCCACAAAAAGTTATTTCTTACAATGGCATGCACTTTAAAAGTCAACAGTTTAAAAGAATTGCTGAAAAAAGGAACTTTACTCATGTCACTAGTAGCCCTGAGTGCCCAAAGTCAAATGGTTTGGCAGAACATGCAGTTCAAGGTGCAAAACAGTTACTAGAGAAGTCAAAAACAAGATAACAGTGATGTTTTCCTGAATCTCTTAAATCTCAGAAATGTTCCTCATGATAAACATCTTGGTTCATCTGCTCAGAGACTTCTGTCAAGACAAACCACAACCACATTACCAATCAGTAGTCAATTTTTGGTTCTATGTGGCAAGAACAACAGGCCAGTGAAAAACACTCTGTTGAAGAATTGTTTAACCTAGAAGTTCTACTACAATAAGACCAGCAAACTGCTCAGTCCATTATGAGAAGGAGAAGTGGTAAGGATGCAGATATCCAAAGGTTATAATCGCATTGCTGTCGTGAAGAGTATTTGCCAAGAGCTGAGATCATACATTGTGGAATCACAAGTAGCAGACTTTAGGTGGACTCAGAAGCATTTGAGACCAGTGTCCAGGCCTATATCACAGCACATAGCCTGTGAGAAAGATGCTTTATCTCAGAGGGAATTGTCCGGTGTTCCAATTCCAGAAGAAGTTCCAGAGAACATTCCTGTTCCTGTAATGAATCCAGAAGTTCCTGATGTGAGTTCTTCACCAAAGACTGTCTCTGTTGCTAAATTTGGTCCAGATTGTTATGTTACTAGACATGGTCACATCTCTAAACTCTGTAACAGAGACAAAGCAACTTGGACATGAACATTGTGTTTTTTCTAATGTCTATAGTAATACATGTCTAGCTGTAATGTTGTTTTTACAAAAGGCAATCTTTTTAAGAGGGAGGATGTAGATCATTGTGTGTACATATACCTTTAAGAAGCTCTCCAAGGGTTTGCACAAGTGTATAAATACTGAGCATGTGCGAGCCTGACTGTCATTTTGTAGTTAGCTGTTGAGAAGTATGTATGTATGTATATAAGGTCTGTCTGTTAAGTAGCTTGTTTGTATTTTATGATGCCGCTATCCATCCCGATGTGTTTCTATGTATTAAAGCATCTAAACAAAATATCCCACCTACTTGTCATCTATATTAGAAAAGGATGAGTGACACCCTCTTTGCCACACAAACAGCTTTGCAGCAGGGAACTAATATCATTCTGCATACAAACAACTGCAACATCATCTACAGTATTAAGAAACCATAAAACAGTTATTTGTACATGTATTAATTTTGGATGTAGTGTGCTAAGTGATCACACAACCATTTATGAGTATTGCTTGCAAATATGCAGTTCTGTCTTACCTCTCTGTGTTTGTTGCTCATACTTTTCTTATCTGACCAGTAATCTGAGACATGCAGTCTGTAAGCCATTCCATATCATTGTTCTTAAAATGTGGTAGGAAATTAAATGGCAATAATGCAATATACACTTACCAACAAATGAAGTTGAGGTCATATGTTAATGAACAGTACCTGTGAATTGTGTGCTGCTTAATTACTTGATGACATTGCTTCTAACACTTTTGTATGTCTAACCTGACACACCCACTGGATGTAGGGCAGTTTGCATTGCTGTTATCTTTTCTTTCTCCATACCATTAATCATTCACAGTTGCAATCCATTAAAAACTGCTACATGGAGCCAAGTGTTTGGGATTCAGCAGTTCTAATGAGTTCACACCTGATTTGCATCTTCACCATGCTGACAGTCCTGAATCTACACCATAAAAAGGCAACCGTGTAGCTAGGGAACCTGAAGGTGAGGAGACTTGTTTATGTGGAGAACACAGAAAAGAGGCTATTACTTTGGGATATATCTGCACAGAAGATTACTGAACTTGAGAAGGTATGCTTGCATTTTTCAGTTATACACTACATATGCTAACATGTCATTAAGAAAAAATCTGTTTAAGATATACATACATATATATATATATATATATATATATATATATATATATATATATATGGGAACACTACATAATCTCGAAAGTTTGAAATACCAAATTTCAAACTTTCGAGACCATATAGCCAAAACCCCAAACTACCGAAAGACCAAAAGCGCGAATTTCAAAATCCCGACTATCAGGAGTTTGAAAGTCGCACTTCTGGTGTTGAGGTATGGTGGAAGGGCAGGCAAGTATTTCTGTTTAACTGTGTTGGTTAGAGGTTTAGTGTGTAGGTGTGTGTTGTGAGTGTGATGTGTGTGTGCGAGGGGGATGTAGGCGTGTGGTGGTGTATTCATGTGTTTGTCTGGGTAGTGCGACCTTGGAGTTAGAATATTTAAGTAGGTGAGTGTGGGGGTGCAGGGGGGCTTGCCCCCCTGCTTGTCTGTAGGTTAGGTTTGTGTGTTGGTGTTTTGGGGTAGGTGTGTATGTGTCTGTGTGTGGTTTATATTGTGTGTAGTTTTTGGTAGTTTGAATTTCGCAGTTTTGGTTTTTCGGTATTGTAGTGTTTCAGGTGTTTGGTCTCGGGATACTGGGCATCAGTAGAGTGAGTGTTCGGTATTTAGTAGTGGTTCTATATATATATATATATATATATATATATATATATATATATATATATATACAGAGAGAGAGAGAGAGAGATTTGTTAGCAAATGCTAAACTTGTATCTGTATGCATTACTTAGAAGTGTACTGATGGCATGGGCATGTGTGTCAAGGCATTTCACAGGTATACATAATTTATAATACCTTAAAATGGAATGTTCTGTGTTAAATCTGTAGACATGTTTCAGGAACAGTTCATTTGATAGCTCTTAGTATTTCATGGATGGGTTTATTAGCAAAATGTGTCATTTGCCTGTTCTTATGGAGGTGAGGGAGCAATGCTGCATTTCTGTTATGGCACAAGCAAGGATATGTTGCTATTGTTTTTCTCTCTTGCTTTGCATCCAGTTTGTTGTTCATATCTCAGATATCTAGACTGTTTTATATTTCTCCAGTGGGTAATATTGAAATACTCCCTTTTCTGTTTTATCTGGGAATAGTTATTTTGTAGTTATGTGATACTTATGTGTATCATCCTTGTGCTGTGTTTCAGGACACTTAGGCATCTCAGTCCCTGAAAACCACCCTTCAGTGACTCTGAGAATCATGTAATTCTGGAAGCTTTCAGGTGGCATGGTGCCTATCTGCTTGAGAGGGGGGACGAGGATATATGACAGGCAGAAAGCAAATTTGGCAGCAGATAGTTGCAGATGTGAAACCAGTAGGCAGCCATAGCAGGACATATGATCAGGTGTGCCATAGGGCCACTGACATGATCTCATCTATGCTGAGGAGAGCAGCTGCAGTGGTCCATGATTGGATGGGTACAGAGGGGGGGTCCTGCTACAGAGCCACCACTAACAGCAAATGAAAAGTTCCTGTCCACTATCAGGGATCCAGGCAGCTCACAGGAAAGTGCAGAACAACATACCCTTGACATTGGTGATACTGTTTCAGGGACAGAATGTATGTCCCAGCAGGAGCTTCCAGGCAGGCTTTTGTATCTCAATTGTTAAATACCATTGTATAGTAAAATATTTAAATCAATACGTTAATTCTGTTTAACAAGAAATTGGTTGCAGGGACTGAAGACTGCTACAGTTAACAACACATTCTGACTGATTACACATAGAGCTTGGGTTGGACTTGCTATTTAAGTTCTAGTTGAAAGTATAGTTAATGGACATATAATGGGCAAAAAGTTTTACCCCTGTGTTACTGTTAATTATGATGATGTTGTCCTTACCTTTTGTTTAAGTTCTTCCAGGACCATCCAGCATAGGGAGCATACCATAATCTGCACATGGTAAGCCAAACATTTTTATGTCACTACTGATGAGCAGTTAAAAGAAATATTTTAGTGTGTGATGTTGATGTCAGAACAGTTGTGTGTATTGCTGTACTGTCTAATAGTGGTGCTGCTGTTATTTTCTTAGCATACATTGTACTATAGTAGTGTAGGTATTAACTTTTTCCTGTCTTTGCTGCTTATTATCACAGGTGATTTTGACAGTGGGCATGTGGGACTTCTACCACCCGATGTCAGAGTATCAGCAGACTCTGAGGATGATGGTGGCCAATAAAAGGCATAGTGATGGGGTGCAGAGGTTGAATCTGACACTGAGGTTGACATACAGCCATCCTCTGTAATTCCATCAGACACAGCCAGTAGGCCTACTCCTAGCCATTCCAGCGAGCCCTGAGATATTGGACAGGTGGAGGGTAAGACAATCAATAAGGGAAGTGTGCTTACTGTGGCATCAGTGCCTGCTGACTTTGGCCATAGCCAAAATGTAGGTGAGGTCCCATGCTGGAGGGTTGTTAGGGGTGCTTGGAGGATGCCTGCTCTCCATCCTCCAACTGATCCAGGTGTCTCTTCCTGTGCCACTCAACATATGTTTAAGGCCATCATGGAGGCACAGGCACATTCTCGTAGGTGTTCCAGAGAAATGCTTAGGGTTGTAGATGTGGCACAGGCTGACATACGTGTTTGCCTCTACTGTATTGCTGATTCAATGGATCAGTTGAATGACATGTTGAAATGGGTGGTGTCTGGATGGAACATCTGCTGGGAGGGGGACAGCATCCTCATGGGAATAGGTCAGCCACATCATCTGCTGTTAGCCAATGTGGCCATGTCTGATCACACTCCCATAGTGGCAGTACTTCCACTGCTCCATCAGTGGTTGAGCTGTCCAAACCCAGACATGGCAGGCCATGCGGTCATGATCCTGGGCATCCTCATGAGGTGAGCTTGTCAAGTAGTCATCAATCATGATCAGGTAGCAGCAGTGCATCTGACTGTGGGCATGGATATGCCAGTGCAACTCCTGGCAGAGCCGAATCTTGTGGTCAGGTATGACAATGATGAACTGTCACCTCTACCATGCACGGCTCACACCTATTGCCAAGACATAGAGCTACCACAGAGCTTGGCTGTGTACATGCAGACACTCACATAATTTCACATGGAGGACCCATACAGACACACACACAACACTTACATGATTCAGCAGTGAAGCTTAAAACTCATTTTGTCTCACCGGGCATTTTTGTTACTTTATCTGAAAGTCTGCCTAATTCTCTTTCTTACTCACACACACTCACTGATCCTTTGTGTCAGCCTAGGCTTCATGCCCCCCACCCCCCACATGCCCTGTGCAAGTGATGATAACTGTGACATATCCCTGTTTTCTATCTTTTGGGTTCAGGGATACATAAGCTTTGTGTCTGATCCTCAGGGTGCATAGCTGACTTAGTGCTAAGTATATCTGCATTTGTGATGTTGAATTGATTATTGTACCTTTGCTTTATATCGGTCTTTCTTAGGAAGTTATACAGTTGATAGCATCAAACTTTTTTTCCATTAGTATTGTTAATAATTGTGAGGGTTGTGTAGTCTGAAACTGAAATGTGTTTCATTACTTTCTAACTTCTCTCTTTACTGATTTTCCAGTATAAACATATGGTGCTAACTTTGGGTATGCAGGAACCATCACGTCTTTTGAGAGGTACAACTGTGCGAATCTTTGATGGCTGAGGCCTACTACTTAATAATGGACACATATAAGTGAAATAAGTCTCTACTGTCACATGTTAAGGTCATTTCTGTACAAATCAGCCATCCTTTACTTGCTCACACTACCAAGTAACAACATACAAGGATATGCCAGTCATTCATATTATTACACAATACATGCCAAGTGCTACACTTACCTTGTAAATCCAGCAGCTGCAACAGTTTTAGTTCAGGCCTGACTCTGATGCAAGCAGTGCACAGCCAATACATGGGTAGGTAAAGGTTGTGAGTGTTGCCTGGCATCAATGTTACTATATGTATGTGCGTAGTAGGAAGGTTTTTAGGTACTTAGGTGGTGAGTGAGTGTGCTATACTTTTTCTCTTAGCCGATACAAGGACATATTGAGCATGCCTATGTCTGCCTAAAACCACAGCAGCTACTGGTTCCCCCTCTGACTTCTCATCTCCATGTGGTTGTGGTGAGGTTGTCATTGGTGGTGGGATGTCTGCCCCTTACCCTTGTTGATCCTGCTGAAGCTGTTTTCTCAGGATGAATTTGTGTAGCATGGCACATACTGTGATTATTTCAGTACATGTACGTGGATTGTACTACAGGACTCCCCCAGATGCATCTAGGAATTGGAACTGTGACTTCAGCAGCCCAAACACATGATCTACGATATTTCTGGTTTGAGCATGTGCCTCATTATGGCATTCATCAACAGGTGTGTGTGCGCATTTCTGATTGGTGCCATCAGTCAGGGTTCCAGTGCATAACCTTCATCTCCAAGTAAATGACCCTGTACCCCCCCCAGTGAACATCTGATACAGTTGGGAGGTGTGCCAGATATGTAAGTCATGATAATTACCTAGGTTGCCAGGATGATTCCCTTGGCATTACAAATGACTTGACAGTTAATAGAGTATTAGCCCTTTCTTTTTATGCAGAGCCTTCTCTGTTCCCTGGGTGGTCCCCTAATTTCTACATGTGTGCAATCTATGGCACCTAGTACTTCAGGGTAGTGTGCTACAGGATAGAACTCCTGCATATTTCTGGTCCTACCCTCAGGAGTATAGGGAAAGTATATGAGACCACTAGCATGTTGGAGCATAGCATTCAGGAAATGATGGAGGATCCTGGATCCTGATGCCTGTGAGACCCTCAGCATATCCCGTTTTGGTCTCTGAAAGGTACCTGTAGCTAAAAATCTAAGTGCTACACATACCTATGTCTCCACTGGGATGAGTTCCCCTTGGTTTGCACTGGCTTTGAGTTGAGGATGACAGACGTTGCAGAGTTCCTGTTGTGTGTCTCTGTCTCTATCTACACTGTCGTGCTCTACAATTTCCATGTCTTATAGATTGTGATAAGTTAACCAGGGGTCTCCTTCTCTGCATTGGTCTATTAGCAGCAGCAGCATAGACTTCAGCCTGTTGCACATACACACAAATTAAAGCAACAGCAGCCCCGAACATTGTTTATGTGTAGATGCCTTTCTGTGGCTGTATTCCAGTAGGTTTTGAAATTCAAAGGGAAAACCAGCACTGAGTCTACATGGCTGCTTTATAGCTTGTTGAATAGCATCTCCATCTTGGATTGGTTGATTAGCATGCAGTTCAGTTGCTTATGCTATAATTTGCATGCCATGGTGTTTACCTTGTTTGCGCAGGCTCTGCACAGCTTACTGAATGCAAAACAGTTTGCTACCATGTACGCGTTGCGCCATGCACATTGTGTAAACAGACTTTGCAGGCTTTACTGAATCTGGCCAAGAGTGTTTATTTAAATAAACAAAAAAAATGCTAAGACAAAGACTTATTTTTGTTTGTCTTTTTTCATTCTTTTCTGTTGCATGTTTGCTTCAGAAAAAAAAAATCGGTGTCCTTCAGTTTTGATATAGGCAAAATTATTTAAGCAAAAAAGGGCAGTGCTAAATGTCCTCCAATTTTGTGAAATGGCAAAAAATGTTAAGGCATGAGAGAAAACAGTCCTTCTGAAGTTAAGATGCAAATTCACTCTTATTTTTATTGCCTTTTCATCGGTTTCTGTTTAGTGCTTGTTTGAAAAAGCTAAATTGAATAGCAATAAAGGTAGTGTTCAGTGCCCTCTAATGCAATTGTTGATAAATTCATTTGAAAGCAATGTTTTGAACTGGATGTTATTTCAAAAAAGCTCCTCCATAGCTAAGACTTTTATTTTTGTTTATGTTTTTGTTTTTCATTGTTTTCTGTTGCATTCACTGTCCAGTGGCTTCAGTTTTGTTCCAGTCCATTGCCCTTCAATTTTGTGGAGTTGTAAAAAAAGATTAAAGCTCTTCTGAAGTTAAGGAGCAAATTCATACTCTTATTTTTTTATTTCATTGTTTTGTTATGTGTTTGAGCAAAAGAAAGCAATGTTGAGTAGCAAATGAAAATAAAAATCCTGAGGATTCTTTAAAGGGCCTAGCATAAGCCACATGGCTCTTGTTAAAAAGGCCCTGCTTCCTTGAAATGCCAATTTGTGATTTAGAGACAGACTTATTAGCCAGTACAAGTGAAAACCTCATTATCATGTCTCTGGATCACATTTAGTACTGGTATCATGGTAGTAAACTGCTGCTCATACAGATAGTGGAATTCAGCCAGTGACTGCCCCATACACAGGTACACAGACCAAGAACACACACACACACACACACACACACACACACACACACACACACACACACACACACACGCGCGCGCATGCACATATGCATGCACACACACCACTGTCCTTGTGTGCTTGTCACTAACCTGACTGCCTTCCTGTGGTTCCCAAAACTTAATTATAATTGAAGTTCCATTACAGCACATATCTATTATGCCCTTGTTGTCTAGTGAATCTTCTGGTCCGATCCCCGTACTGCTGTTGGCGTCATTATGGCACTTGCATTTAAAACTAATCCTGGTAATATTATGTATCCACCATTCCCTGATCCCCATACTGCTGCTGGTGCTGTTACTGTACTTCCATTCAAAACTAATCCCCGGTACTCTAATGTATCCACCCATTCCTGATTTCTGTACTGCTGTTGGTGCCATTATGGCACTTACATTTAAGAGTAATCCTTGGTAGTCTAGTGTATATCCAAAAAAACAAAAACAGATCAGGTACCTTACCTAAGAAACAAGTATCAGTCACAAAAAGGTACCAATAGGAGGTGCCAAAATAATCACCATGCAAAGGTATAGCATAAACGCCAACCAAACGCTGTTAATTTTGGTTGGCGTTTATGCATTAAAACTGTTTGTGGCTGCTATACCTTTGCACGGTGATTATTTTGGCACCTTCTATTGGTACCTTTTTGTGACTGATACCTAGTGTATATCCACTTACTCGTGATCTCTATACTGCTGTTGGTGCCATCACAGATCTTGGTTTAAGAGTATTCTCTGGTGGCTAGTGGCTTACCCATCATAATCCTCATTATGTTGTCAGTGCCATTATGGCACTTGCTCTAAGAGTACTCACTAATATCTAGTGATTTTCCACATGCTGATACCTATACCATGGTCATAGCAGGTGGTTGAGCACAACCTTTTGGCTGTGTTCAATACCATAACATAATGGGCCCAACCATGCTGATCTACACTGCCTAGTGATTTCTTGAATCACTTGGCATGTTGATGCCATCCTGAAACACATGGTTAATTAGAATTTTCACTCCCCTTCACTGCTTTATTAGCTTTCAGCATTGCCACTGGTGAGATCTACATGTTGCTGCATGTCTGCATGCTGGAGGACCATGCAGCACCATGTTAGAAAGGTTACTGAATACCAAAAGAGTACCACTACATGTCAAAGTACTTTCATGAATCCCCCTCTCAGACTCGGATTTTTGTGTGTTTATTCATTGTTTTCTGATGCTTGTTTTTTAACTGTTTTCTGGTTTCACCCTCTGCTTCACCTCAGTAATACTTACTTATCCTAACCTTTACCCTGCATCTGCCCCTAACATGCAAGTGAACATAAAAAAGCCCTTTCCATAACACTACCACTGCACACGACAGCTCAGACACTCAACAAATGTGCATACACATACACACATAACACACAGACACACACACACACACAGACACACACACACACACACACACACACACACACACACACACACACACACACACACACACACACACACACACACACACACACACACACATTCATACAAACACATTCACTTAATCTTATCCCAATCTAACTCTGATCAGAACCTAAACACTCACAATCATACACACACACACACACACACACACACACACACACACACACACACACACACACACACACACATACACACACATGCACTTAATATATTCTCTTACCTAACCCTTACTCTAACCCTATCCCACACACATTCACACAAACACACACAATCACTCAAACATGTACATATACACACACACACACACACACACACACACACACACACACACACACACACACACACACACACACACACACACCAAATTTTCAAACAAACAACCCTGCACTTACAACTACTGACCAAAATAATGGTCGATGAAACTTGCTGCACTCTATTACACCGTTTACAGCCTCCATGGGTCCAACATTACTATCTCATGTAGCATACATTTCTTATGGTTACCACTGATCAGGTACCAAAGTGTATGATGTAATTTTTTCAGCATCCAAGGAGGCACATCTTTTACAGGGAATCATAATCACTTCAATATGCCACTTCATAAGCAGTGACTTCAAATGCAAGGAGACATCTATCTTGTATGCCAGCCTTACTAAATAGTGAAAAACTGCATGCAATACAAAAATCACAAGAGTACAAATAAAGTGAATCAAAAAGTTAAACATCTCAAGTGTTAATGACCCTATTATTCCATCTACTTAGCCTAAAGTTACTTTCAATCAGTACAGAAATATAAACTGTAATGTGAGGAATCTAATCCCCATACACTGGAGGGTATTGAACAACAATGAACTTACTGTGAGTGTGCTTATCCAATAGTGTCACAGGAAGATAAGATTATAGAAGTCCAGAACATCTGTTATATAACTATATAGCTTGTCCTGAAGAAATAGCATCCAAAACATAGTTAAATATTCCCTATCCAAATTAATTTTTTAAACTGTTTACTAAAATCAGAAAAGTGGCACAACACAATCTTGTAGACATTGACGTATAACTGTAAACTTCTGGAAAATCATTATCAAAGCTTATTACAATATTTGAAAATATATGGGAACCTGTTCATCCAGCCCATGGCTAGTCTAAAGTTATTTCTCTTTTGTCCTTGCATGTAGGCTAAATTCTTATTCACTAGACTGAAGTCTCCTTAGAAAACAGAGTTTTGCCCCATTTTCAAAGAAGAGACAGCACTTTCTGCTTCATGGAATAAGATGCAAATCAGATAATAAATTGTTATGGATTCTTAACATTTGAAGTGGCTAAGGAAATAATATTTTATAGGCATATTCAATAAATGTTTTTTTCTGGTAGCTCTGTTTACTTCACAAGCAGTCTTTTATGAAAAAATAATAAAATACTATGGGAGCGGTGCAACAGAGCTTAAAACTATTTATTACATAAATAACCAGTGTTATGACTTAACGCTTTCGCCCTCAATTATACGGCATCATCAGAGTCTAAAAGCCAACAAAATCAACTTACATTTATACAAAAACTTCACTTACATAACTTTCTAACATCATTAGTTAAATTAAAACCAATCAAACCATTAACTGGAACTATTTAAGAACTATTGCAAGCTATATAAAAGAAAGAAGCCCAGAGTAGAATACTATCAAAACTAAAAACAACAGTAATAAAAAGTGCATAGTAAATACATATAAAATGTACAAGGAATATATTTTAAAAATACATAATATACTAAATAAGAATACACTTCATGCTCTTAATACAACTAAAATATATAGGATTCAAGCTAATGATCATCAATCTCATAAAAGGCAAGGCTTAATAAGAATGTGAAACCTAAGTCATATATATTTGTCTCTTTGTTTCAAAATACTAACAATAGAAATGTTATGATTGATACAAGGTTCATATTTGGCATTGAGTCTTAATTGCCATTCTGTTCCCTTCACTTCACCCTCCAGTTTAGGATTGCCCCCTCCCTCATTAATAGTCACTCTATCAATAACAAAAAATAAAAATCTTCTAAAGTTAACACATGCCATGCTATGCATGTATAAAGCACTGCTCATTTTTTTTTTTATTTTTGATATCCCTAATATGTTCAGTGATCATATCCTTTAATCTCCTAGTGGTTTTCCCCATATAGAATCCAGGGCATGCTGTGCATGTTGCTACATATATGACCATCATGGTGTTACAATTACAACTTCCAGGAACTTGTCAATTTTTGTTAAAACCTGTTATTGCTATGTAGGCACCATCATTAATAAACTTACAAAAATTGCAAGCACCACATTTGTATATTTTAGAATTATAAGCCTTCTTTTTCCTCTCATTTCCCATTTCTAGAATCTCTTTTATATTTCTCCCTTTTCCATATGATATTGTTTACTTGGAACCCAGTTTTGTTTTCAAATCTGCATCAAAGATTCCATCCCAAAACATATAATATTTAGAAGCTAGAAATGGGATACCTTGGTTATACTGAAAAACTGTAACATCCCTTCCATAGAAATTGTGGCTATCTGCAGCATTTATAGTGTCATCCATTTTTTAAACGAGAGTGAACCTATTTGTCCAGTTCTTTATGACCTCATTCCTTATTTTCAATAAAAAACATATAGGGTGACCCCTATCTTTAAACATCCCCATTAAAAAAGCCATCTCTTTTCCAAAATTGACGTAATCACTGACCAGTCTAGATAGCCTAACCATCTGTCATTTTACTGCACTTCTCTTCTGATGTATCAGATGACAACTATTAAACTGTGAAAGTGTATATGAATAAGTCTTTTTCCTAAAGATACTGGATGAGCATTCACCTGCCAAGACATTTCTTTTCAACAGCATGTCTAAAAAAAATCAATCTCCAAATTATATACCCTATAAGTGAACTTCAAAATCTGGGTAGTACCATGCAAACATTCCATAGATTCTTCTATTTCTTCTTGATTTCCTGTCTATAATATCAGTATAAAATATATATATAAGCTATCTCACTGCTAAAGGAGACTCACAAAACAAAGCAGCAAATCCAAAAAAAAGTATAAGTGAGTCAAACCACTATGGTCCAGCCAAATAAATGTCCAGAAGATATGTAAAACAGCAAACAGTTTATTGGAAAAAGGTTAGCGCTTTTGCGGGGTTACTGCTTCATCAGACCAAATACAAAATGAAAGTAAAAATCACATATTTTTAAAAAAGTACTCAGCCAATCAGTAAAAAACAATTAAAACTGAACCAATTAAAAAAGCAAAAATGATCTTACATCATCTTCTGCCTAATAAGGTAGGCTTAAGGGAAGTGCCACTGTTAAGGCCTGGAGGTTCATAAGCTCTCATAGAGATAATCCACTTTAGTTCACATAATTCAACAGTGTTGTTAAAAATCACCTCTCCTTCTGCTGGGATGCAGCACTTGCAGAACCCTAAACAGAAAGGTACTATGGCCTGGATAATATAAGGCATGATTAGCTAGGGCATTAGATATAACCTGATTGTGTATGTTTCCTAAATGCTCAAGAATTCTTTCGTTCAGCTGGCATGTGGTCTTACCAATGTAAAAAACATTACAGGAACAGCATGTAGCAAGATAAACTAAGCTTCTGCTCCTACATGTTGCCACAAATCTAGGTGTAAAAACACATCCGGTGACAGGGTGTGTAAAACAGGGATCTGGAGAAATAGCAGAGCAAGCTTTACAATTATAACAGGGAAGGGTACCAACCTTCCCTGAGGGTGTGGGACATACAGACCTTGGGCCATAACATAAAAGCTTTTTAAGTGACATGTTATTCCTGAATGTAAAGGAGGGATAATCTCCCACCACCCTTCTTACATTTTCATCTGCTAAAAGAACAGGCCAATTTTTTTCTAATAACATTACAGTAATGTTGTATATTATTAGAATATTTAAAAAATATCCTGGGAGAGCAACCCATATTACCAACCTGTCTTTTATTCGTAGTGTAATTATTTGAAGAAAAATAGGGATAACCTCTAGTGCGTTGATTCGATAAAGCAATCATCCTGGAGTTACTTACTGAGGTTTGTGAGTACTCTCTAACATTAAAGCCTTCACCCATTTTATATATAGTCTCTTGAAAAACCACATCATTGGTACATAGCCTAGAGGCTCTTAAACAGTGGCTATTAAGAATGTTAGAAAACATTTATTTATTTATTTATTTATTTATTTATTTAAATTTGTTGACCGGGAGTGTCCGACTGGATGTGGGTCCATTTTCAGCGGAGGCCCGGGGAGAAAAGCTCCACAGTAAAATAAACAGACAGTAGTTACATTGGATTACATAGCGATTAACAATTTAACATAGAAATTACTTACAACATATTTACAGATGAAGAACATAGTACATCAGTAGACAACTAGAATCTTTATCTGTGAAGTACATAACAGGCATTAACAAATGTAACAATGAGAAGTTCCTGCTGTATAATAAGTACTAGGCTTATGAGCATCTGAGCTTGCTATAATCAAGGTAGTTAGTGGAGTGGAAAGAAAGGTAGTGGTTGGATGGGGTGGGTGATATTACATTGGGAGATGCAAGGGCACAGCCAGCATGTTTTTAAGTACGCTTTTAGTAAAGTTTTGAAGTGGGTGCATGATGGTACGGAGGTAATTGTGGGTGGAAGGGAGTTCCATAATTTGGCTATGGTGCAAGAGAATAGTGCTTCACCAGCAGAGTTATTGGCTTTAGTGATCTGCAAGTGATTTTTGTTGCTGGATCTTAGTGGTCTGGTGGTGCGATAGGGTTGGAGTAGATTCTGGAGGGATGGGACATTTAGTGGATGGTTTACTAGTTTGTGGGTGAGTGAGAATTGATACCACTGAAGGAGGTGAGGGAGTTCAAGCCAGTCCAGTTCAGCAAGTGAGAGACAGTGGTGACTACGGTAGGATGCCCTGTGGCGAATTTGGTGATTTTGTTGTAGCAGGTCTCTAGCTTGTTTAGATCACATTGCCTTAGGTTGGTATATATTGGAGAGGCATAAAGTAGGGTGGAGATAAGGTGGGAATTTGCTATTGAAATCTTTGCTGCTTTGGTGAGAAATTGTTTATTTCTGTATAATGCTCCTAGTTTTTTGTGGACTTTTTTATGGCCATGTATATGTGAATATCAAATTTTAGTTTATTGTCTATTTCCACTCCTAGCAATTTGGTGTGTTCAGTTGGGTATACAGTGGTGTTGTCTTTTGCTGTGATGTTAAAGTGAGAGTTGTTTTGAGTATGTTTGGTGGGTTGGAAGATGAGTAGTTTAGTTTGTTTGGGTTGAGTATTAATTGGGCATTGGATAACCATGTTTCCACAGAGGAAAAGGCTTCCTGTGTGACTTTTTGCAGTTTGGGTAGGGACTGGGCAGAGCAGATGATGGTCGAGTCATCTGCGTATTGGATGAGTGTGCCATGTTTGGTGGCAGAGGCTAGATTATTGGTGTAAACAGAGAAGAGTAGGGGTCCAAGGATGGATCCTTGGGGAACCCCTATGGAGAAAGGTAGTTGGGGAGATATGTCATTCTGCCATACAACGGATTGTTGGCGGTCAGACAGGTAACTCTGAAACCAGTTGGTGACTGATTGTGAGAAGGATAGGTTATTGAGGACAGAGATAAGTTGTTTGTGTGGGACCATGTCAAATGCTTTAGATAGGTCTAGGAAAGTAGCAGAGGAGAGATAGCCATTGTTTTTATGCTGAAGGATAGTGTTAGTAAAGGAGAGTAAGGCAGTGGTGGTGCTATGGTTTGGTCAGAAACCATGCTGAGTACTGGAAAGGAGGTTGTTAGTAAGGTGGTAGTCTGAGACCTGAGAGTGTATGCATCTCTCTAGTATTTTGGAGAGTGGAGAGAGAATAGCTATGGGGCAGTAATTGGTTAGTTCTGCAGAGGGTCCGCCATTGTGGAGGGGAATTATATGTGAGAATTTCCACAGTGTGGGAACGTAACTTTCTGACAGAGATCAGTTAATCAAGATGGATACTGGGTAGGCCAGAGCATCAGCTGCGATTTGTAGGTATTCACTTGGGAGGTTGTCTGCTGCTAATTTGGTGGGTTTAAGTTTAGTTAAGAGTTTTTTTATGTTGGAGGTAGGTACAGGAGAAAAAGAGAAGGCAGTGGGGAGATTACTAGTTGAAGGTGTGGGTTGGAGGGGAGGGGGGTTGTGTTGTTTAGCTAGTGATGGTATGGTTTGGGTGAAGTGTGTGTTGAATGAGGTAGCAATATTTTCTGAGGAGTGAGGGATGTTAGGAGGAGGGCTACTGGCTTTACCTGGGTGGAGGATGGAGTTTATGGAGGACCAGAATTGTTTGGGGCTGTGTTGTGAGGAGTCTAGGGCAGACTGGTAGTATTGGAATTTGTCCTGTTTTATTAGCTTTTAGACTCTGTTGCATAGTTCTAGGAATTTCTGTCTAGCTGAGGGGGTTTTGGTTTTGCGCCAGTGCTCCCAGGCTTTATCCCTGTTTTTCATTTCTGACTTAATGGTTTTCTGTAGCCATGGGGAGGGTTGTGCTTTGGTTCTGGAAAATCTTATGGGGGCATGGTAATTAAGGATGTTCAGAAAGGTAGTATTAAAAAATTCAACTGCGTCATCTAGACTGAGGTACTTTAGAGCATGCCAGTTACATTCTTTGAGGGATGAGATGAATGTGAGTGGGTTAAAGTTTATTTTTTTAAGTATTTGACGATAGATGACAGGTTTAGCTTGGTATAGGTATTTTTTAAGTAGGAATGTTGGGGAGTGATCACTGAGGCTATCTGATAAGCAGCCTGTTATATATGACTGGGGGCTCTTACTGACTAGTATCCAATCCAGGGTAGTGTGCTTGCTGGAGTTTTTATTTATCCTTGTTGGTGACTGGACTAGTTGGGTGAAGCCATGAAGGTGTACATGATGGGTTGGATTGTTGCCAGAACAGGATTGCCAGTCAATATTGAAATCACCTAAGATGATAGTTTCTTGGGGCAGATGGTGGGTAGACCAGCTGAGGAGGTTTTCTAGTGGAGGGATGTTTTGGCCAGGTGGGAAGTAGCATCCAATTATGTTGATGGTTTTGTTTTGGTTAATTTTGAGGTTGGTATATATTATTTCTTCATTGCCTATTTGTGGAGCTGATAATTTTAAGATCTGGATGTTTAGATGCTGTTTAAATATTATAGTTACACCACCTCCTTTTTTGTTTAGCCGGTCTGCTCTTAGTATGCCATAACCTGTAGGGAGTATTTGCTCACTGGTAATGTGAGGTTTTAGCCAGGTTTCTGTCAGGATGACTATATCTGGGGAGTACAAGTCTATGGTGGCATGGAGTTCATGGACTTTGTTGGATATACTTCTAATATTTAGGCTTAGTAGAAGGAAGTCACTTGGCTTTCTATTGGCTGTAATATGGGGAAAGTTGTGGTTTCTAGTCTGATTATGAGGATTGGGGTTGGAGATGGTAGGGCCAGGGTTGGGGTGGATGTCTCCACTTAGGGCTAGTTTTGATATGCATGAGATTATTAGTTTTCTCAGTTTTTGAATGTGTTTGTTTATAAGGGAAACTTTATGATTGTGCTCTGTGGGTAATAGGTATGGTGGGAGGGTTACTATGTTAAGTTGTAGGGATGCTTTACGTTGAGTAATATAGTTGGTAGAATATGTGGGGGTGCATAGGGATAGTTCTTGAGCTGGTGGGAGGGGAGCTGAGTATGGGTGAGACATGAGTGGTGGTGTGATTAGTAGTACAGTGGTAGTGGTTGAGTGGGGGAATGATGGAGCTTTGGTAGGATGTAAGATATGCAAGGAGAGTGCATGCAGTGAGCAATGGAAAGGTATGCTTGTACATGTTAGTTGAGCAGGTGTGATAGAGGGAAGATGGAGGAGGTAGTGTTGGGTTAGTGCTATGGTTGGCTATTGAAAGATGGGAGGGGTTTGAGTGCAATAAAGGTGGGACCACTGGGGGCGGGAGGGAATAGGGGGCAGGGTGGGGAGCGAAGTGGGTAGAGACCCTGTTAGGTTCTTGTATGAGGGGCTGGAAACAATCACAAAGCAAAGACAAGTATGTGTTAAGAAACAATCACAATTGACCAAGGACTGCTCTGAAACTGTAAGTCATTTCTTAATTTCTCAGGTGGAAAAACAGGATAACCTTGTATCAGTAGGCTACTGTGGTCATAGTTTAAATTAACAAACACACAGTATTGATCAGTTATGGATACTATTTGCTAACAGAAGGGAATAAGAGAAAGTGGAAGGTGTGTGTGTGTGTGTGTGTGTGTGTGTGTGTGTGTGTGTGTGTGTGTGTGTGTGTGTGTCTGTGTATGTGTGGTGGTGGTGGTGGGGGGGGGGGCTGCTTACAGCCAAAGCAGAGTGCTCTCCAGGGGAAAATGAATATTGGCTCAAACAGGCTCAAAAATATGTGAAGGCTGCATGCTAGACCGATGGAGTAAACTATTCCTCCAACAAGGTTTCCTGGAGAGCTGTGTCTCAAGGGTGCCTTTAGTATTTCTTAATACAGTAACATCTAAGAAGTCAATAGATGTGGAAGAGTAATTTAGACTAAACCTTAGATAGTCTGTGGTACTTTCAAGATATCTGACAAAATTCAAAAGTTCTTCCTCACTACCTCCCCACAAGAGAAAAATATCATCTTTTTTAAAAATATGTAATTTTTACTTTCATTTTATATTTGGTCTGATGAAGTGGTAACCCTGCGAAAGTGTTAACCTTTTTCCCAATAAACTGTTTGCTGTTTTACATATCTTCTGCACATTTATTTGGCTGGACCATGGTGATTTGACTCACTTATACTTATTTTTGGATTTATAATGAGTATATCATCCAGAAATCTCAAAAAAGTTAAAATCTTAGACATGCAAGGAGAGGAGAAAACATGGTTCTGAGTTTTGTTCCTTGCTCTGTTTCCTGATGGAGTGAGGAGAAAACATAATGTGTTTCCCACTCGGCCAAAACTAAGTAGGCAAAACTGGGGCACATTTAGCCCCTATAGCAACCCCTGAAATCTGCCGAGAAAATGTACCTTCAAAAAACAGAAAGTGATTTTGTAACACTAATTCCATCAGTCCAACCATGAAATTTGCTCTGGCTTTGTCAATAGTATTAACATACATCAAACCAAAAATAAGGCACTGGAAGGTTCACCAGCATTAAATCCACTGTTTTATTGATCACACAAACTATTAAAAAAACGTAAAGCACATCCAGAATGCATTAACTGTATCACCACATTTTCGTCATAAAAACTTCTTCAGATGAGCATACCAACTTCTGAATCCCCTTTATATACAGAAACATCCCCAATTAATCAATTAACAAACTGTTATAATTTTAAAAACACAGTGCAAAAAAATATATACACAAAACAATGAAACACAATAAGTACAGAAGTGCATGGAAAATCATTTGTTGGTCAAGCAGGTATCTTGTAAAAAACATACATTATTTACAGTTTGTAAAAACTTATAAACAAAAAATAAATATTTAAAAATATATTAAAATATAAAACCCTTGTAAAACCACATGTAAAACACTAATTCCAAGTCATAGACAGGAACGAAAACAGCAGTATAAGTACATCCAGTAAGTGTCAGCAATGGACAATATCAAAGTCTATATATCACAAAGTCTCAGTTAGCGTATATAAGACCTCTTTATTGTGACAAAAAGTAAGTGCTTTCACCATTAGGCTTCTTCAGACTTTAAAATCTGTACACAAAGTAGATTTTAAATAGCAGAAACAGATAATTAAAGTTGTTGACGTCAATACTCACTATTAAACATTTAAAGTGACAAGATACATAAAGCAACTGTAAATATATTGACATTAAATAAATAAAAATAATAAATTCTGATGAATTTAAATGAAAAAGGCAAATGATTAAAATCATTGGCGTCAACCTAGTCTGTTAAAAGCTTAAGGTCACTAAATATATAAACCACCTATAAAAATATATGAATATATGTCTAAAAATATATGTAACTGCTTAAGACAACAAAAGTAAATGTGGATCCTAGAATAAAAACTTAACAAACTAGTTCTAAGATACTAAAGAACAATCACTTTTTAGGTCTGGGTAATCTCTTTTTCTTTAAAATAGGTTGCAGGTGAACTTTATCATTTAACCCAGGAAACTGATCTGCTCTACAACGAATGATCCAACGCAGTTCACATTCCTGGGTATAATTATCTATGTCTCCACCTCTAATATTAGGCTTTATAGCCTGCATAACACAGAAACCAAAGGTGTGTGTGGTTCCTGCTGATCTACAATGCTTGGCTAATGCATTATGTTCAGAGCCTATATGCATATGATAAATGTGTTCCCTGATACGTTCTCTTAACTGTCTATTAGTTTTACCAATGTAGAATGCTGGACATAATAAACATTTGGCAAGATATACTACATTGGTACTTAAACAGTCTGTCCTGGTCTGAAAGGAAAATTCTTGGCCCGTCACTGGTTGTTTAAAAACACTATCTGTATCAATGTAGCTGCATTGATTACAGTTGTTGCAAGGTACAGTATTATAATTTGAAGCCATAGATAATAGATTTTGCAACCTCATTGGAGGTTGGCATAATAACTGCTTCAGATTTCTCTTGTTCTTATATATAAACTTGGGTTTAATACCCACAATACTACTGATATCATTGTCTAAAAGGAGTGTCTCCCATCGTTTTTTAATGATATCTTTTATATTTTGAACGTCACTTGTAAAATATATTGGTACACTCAGCTCAGTGGTTGTCTAGTATCTAAATTATCACCCCTCTCTGAAAAATATGGGCGTGCTCTAGATGCCCTCAGATTACGTACCACTGATATGGCTTTGTTGACATCTTTTCCCTTTTCCCTCTAAGGGAATTCCAACAGTATGTTGGATTCTACAGGAGGTTTGTCGATGACCTCTTTTTAATTTGGAGGGGTGATGAGGCCCAGTTAGTAGAATTCGTGTCATCTATGAACAACTTAACTGATTTCCTCAAATTTACACTATGTTCGTCCAGGACCCATATTTCTTTTTTAGATGTTAATGTTATGAGACTTGATAACGGTCTCTTGAACACCTCAGTTCATAGGAAAGCATGCTACAGGAATACTTTATTGCATAGAAGTAGCATGCACCCCAAATATGTCTTTGACAATGTAATAAAGGGGCAAATTATGAGAGCATCAAGGCTCAATCCTTCGGATGAAGGTTTTGGGAATGAATTGCTAGGTCTTAGATGAAGATTGGCTGAAAGACGTTATAAAATTCATCAGAATTTATTATTTTTATTTATTTAATGTCAATATATTTACAGTTGCTTTATGTATCTTGTCACTTTAAATGTTTAATAGTGAGTATTGACGTCAACAACTTTAATTATCTGTTTCTGCTATTTAAAATCTACTTTGTGTACAGATTTTAAAGTCTGAAGAAGCCTAATGGTGAAAGCGCTTACTTTTTGTCACAATAAAGAGGTCTTATATACGCTAACTGAGACTTTGTGATATATAGACTTTGATATTGTCCGTTGCTGACACTTACTGGATGTACTTATACTGCCGTTTTCGTTCCTGTCTATGACTTGGAATTTGTGGTTATTTTACTTAAGCATTTTCATTGCAGGAACGTGTATCTCTTTGTGGTTTCTTTTATTATTATTATGACATGTAAAACACTGTTGTGTAGGTCATACAAAATGTTAAACAGCACCCTCTGCTGGGCAGTCACATAATTTGAAGTTTAGTTGACCTATGCTTTAAGACTGGCTTCAATGAAACCATCTCATTCAAACCAGGATACATGGGAAGCATGCCTAGAATACAGGGAACTGTACTGGCAACTAGTTCTTGAAGCTACTAGGTATCCTGGTTTGAATAAGATGGTTTAATTGAAGCCAGCTTAGGTCAGCTAAACTTTAAATTATGTGACTGTCCAGCAGATGGTGCTGTTTAACATTTTGTATGACCTACACAACAGTGTTTTACATGTGGTTTTACAAGGGTTTTATATTTTTATATATTTTTAAAGATGTATTTTTTTTGTTTATAAGTTTTTACAAACTGTAAATAATGTATGTTTTTTACAAGATTCCTGCTTGACCAACAAATGATTTTCCATGCACTTCTGTACTTACTGTGTTTCATTGTTTTGTGTATAGAGTTTTTTGCACTGTGTTTTTAAAATTATAACAGTTTGTTAATTGATTAATTCGGAATGTTTCTGTATATATAGGGGTTTCAGAAGTTGGTATGCTCATCTGAAGAAGTTTTTGTGACAAAAACGCGGTGATACAGCTAATGTGTTCTGGATGTGCTTTACGTTTTTTTAATACTGTGTGCGATCAATAAAACAGTGGATTTTATGCTGGTGCCTTATTTTTGGTTATTACTTTACTTTTGGCACTTCTTCCACTTTCTTTGTTTATTAACATACATCAAACTATGAAAATAAAAATCCAGACCATTGCCGTGGGGTATCACTGAAAATAGGTCCATCACATCTATTGCCAAAACATGAATTCTTGCCTTGCCTTGACACCCTTTAGAACTTCCAAACAATGCCGAGTCCCTTAAGATATAAGACCTATTTTGAAAAGCCACTTTTGAATAAACATCAATATGAGTGGCTAATGGTTCTGTTTTTGAACCCCTAGTTGCCACAATTGGCCTAAAATGGCAGTCATCCTAGTCTTTGTGTATCTTAGGTATCTCAAAATCACAGGAATAACTGGAGTTTCAACAGTAAGATATTCAAGCTCAGCTATAGTAATAGACCCCCAGATGAAGGCATCAAACAACAACATATCAATTTTGGCATAGGTTCTATTGATCCCATTCACATATACATTTTCATATGTGGAGGTGTCACTCAACAAATCATACATTTTAGAAACATAATCAAAGTACTTCATAATCACAACACCCCCACCTTTATCGGGTTTCATAATCCTGTAGTTTTTATTCATAGCTAGTTCTTTTAAACAATGTCTCTCTTCATGTATAAAGTTATCTTGAACCAAATCATGTGAACCAACAACTTTTCTAAATTCGGTTTTGCACATACGCTCAAACATATGTACCAAGGGGTTGCTAGGGGGGATAAAAATACTTTTCCATTTTAACACTAACCTATTCACATTCATATTCATTGCATCATCTTGATTTGAAAAAAACAACTGTAAATTCAGTTGTCTAGTAAATAGTTCCAAATTAACCAACAGTCTTGTCACATCTGTTTTAAACTTTGGGGCAACATTAAAACCTTTTCTCAACAAACTAAAATGAGCATCTTTTATTTCCAGGTCACTCACATTATAAATAATGAATCCTTGCCTGCTTCCAACTTGTGTAATATTATTTTCTTCAACCTCTAAATCAGAATTTCTAACAACATCACATTGTACATCTAATAATTGCATTTCCCCCTCCCTCTCCCCCTTGTTGAATGCCCCTTGGATTGTCCCATGAGAAAACTGACCTTGTGGAGCTTCTCCGAGCTGATTCATCAAGTGCTTGGACCACCTCAATTGAGGTTGGTGTTCTAAAAAATACTCTCCCTCATTCACTACTGAACCTTCAGGTCTATCTTTATTATTTGCATCATTATTAGGCCGTTCATATTTTTAAACATGGGGGAGTGGGGTGGGGATAAGCTTTTTTGCCAGTGTAGTCTTTGGTGGACCTAAATAACTGGCACTGCTTTTTAACACAATTGTCTCTAACAAACATGTCCAAATCACTAAATACCTTGTTGTATGTTTGAACAACATTAGAAAACAATAAATCATTGACAATGCTGTAATTCAATTCATTTATATAATTTTTCAGCTTGAGCAACTTACGATCATTGTCCCTCTTAATAATGTTCATTAATTCTAATCCAGTCCTTTCAAATAAGTCCACCAGCTCTTGATGCATCGTTGAACCATTTTCCATAAATGAAGGTCTTTGGGTACTTGTTTAAGGGAAATGGACTTGGTCAAAAATTCATTATCTAACTGTAGTGACTTAAATTTCTTCCAAAGTCATTCGAATAAAACCAGCTGCATACTTAATGACCCCAGCTTTCTTCATTCCCTTGGAAATGGCAAAGTAATTCAATGCCAGGTGTGATCCTGGTATTAATGATAACATTTCTAGTGTTAGTAATTTGAAACAAAGAGCCAAATATATATGATTTAATTTTCCATTCTTATTAAGCCTTGCCTTGATGTCATTAGCTTGAATCATATGTATTTTAGTTGTATTAAGAGCAAGAATTATACTCTTATTTATTATGTTATGTAGTTTTTAAATATATTCATTGTATATGTTATAAGTATTTACTATCCACTTTTTATTGTTATTGTTAGTTTTGATAGAATTCTACCTTGGGCTTCTTTCTTTTATACAGCTTGCAATAGTTCTTAAATAGTTTCAGTTAATGGTTTGATTGGTTTTAATTTAGCAAATGATGTTAAGAAGTTATGTAAGTGAAGTTGTTTTATAAATGTAAGTTGATTTTGTTGACTTTTAGAATCTGATGATGCTCGTATAATTGTGGGCGAAAATGCTAAGTGGTAACACTGGTTATTTATGTAATAAATAGTTTTAAGTTCTGTTGCACAGTTCAAGTGGTATTTTTATTAGTTTTTACTAGTTGTTGTTGGTTGGTGAAGAGTTAGTCTTTTTATGAACCCTACTACCTATCAGATTCATCTTTTTCAAGCTACTCTTCAATCCTAATGTTTTTCCAATGTGCACCATCTTCATTCCATTAATTTACTATTTAGTCCTGGTTTTGGCTATCCAACATTTGCATTTTAACCTTTCCTAATTGACTCTGAAGTGCGAACAAAGCATTGAAGTGATCAGACAGCACATGGCTTATACACTTTAAAATGATCATCCCACTTTTTAAATAAAGTCATTCATTTTGTTGTCTATAATTGAATATAGTGAAGGGTCCGACCATCTAAATCTGCCAGTGTTCCACTTTTTGCTTCCAAACTACCCCACTGGGGCCAGTGCTTATCTAAGCTATAACATAGCTACCATGAATTTCATCTAATGCTTGCGTCTTTGTTATTTTGGCCATATTTTGGACCTCATTGGCATTTACAAATGACACATTAGATCTTTCAACTTTTAAACTTGATATTGAAATACTTTCCAAGTTTATTATTTCAGGTTATCAACCACAAAATTTAAGAAGGTGGGAGAGCCATTACCAGAAGTCAGTACATAAATTATTTGATGATGTGAAAAAGATTAAAACATGTTTGAAAGCTTGTCACAAATTTGTTTTTGAAAAAAAGAATTGCTTGTCTTTTTATTTCATATCAGCTCTATAGGAAACAATTTGTACTTTGTAAGCAATAACCGATAAGTGGATGTAAGTATATTGAGAATTTACCCACATATGGCGTGGTTTGATCAAAGAGGGCAAAGCTAGAGCTATTAAACAAAGCCAACCGTGGGTAAATCCTCATAGACCCACACCCAAAAGTCAAAAAATTGCTATTATACAATGACATTATTTAAGAAAGAAATTGCTTACTTTCTTAAATAATCGGGTGGATTCAGCAAACTTCTGTGCAAGAATATTCATGAAGGCATGTTGCCATACTCCATTACGGGCACAGTTCTGTGTATGAGTGCAAGGGGTGTGTCTGAGAGCAGTGCTCTCATACTACACAAGCCCCCTGCACACCAGAATTGCCATACGCCAATGTAGATAGAGCGAGATCGCTCATTACACCTCTCAACCCATCATAGTGAGAAATCTGGACAAAGCCATAATGGACAATTGCCACAACAAACTTAGAAAGTTGATAGAATTACAGGTTTAGCATTAGCATTAATTTTCTGAAGGGTATGAAGTATATAATGCACACCTCACAACTCATTAGAGTAAGAAATATGGACAAAGCCATAAGGGACAATTGCTATTACAAAGCTATAGAAAGTTGATAGAATAGCAGGTTTAGCATTGGCATAGATATTCTGATGGGTACGAAGTAAAAAAACGCAACAAATAAATGTTTTGTTTTTCACATCTGCAATAAAGTTTAAGCATAGCTGTGCAGGTGTGCCCATTGCTTAGCTGTGCTTAGCCCAGCTGAAACAGCAAGCTAAGTTAAATAGCAATAGGCATCTAGCATAAGGAGTAGTGCAATAGTGTAGCAGTTAGAGCATGTGCGTTGCATGTAGTCATCCATGGTTTGAGCCTTACCAATGCCATTTCCATTTTGTATGTTGAAATCATTACAATTTTAATTTATTTGTATATTTATGTAGAAAGTAACTTATATTTCTCAACCAGACTGCCCTATACAGTATAGTCACACAAGAATAAATGTAATGAAAGCACATTGTGGGGATGTCAGGGAAGGTAAACAAATTTATAATATGTAATGTAATGAATGATGAATCAATTCCATACAGGTGGTAGTCCAATTAAATATAACATAAGCAATCTGTTCCCAAAAAAAAATTTGCCCCATACATAGCTGTCCATTTCACACACGTGCCCACTGGACACATGTAATCTGGTCTAATTGGCTTCAAAACACATTATTATTGCCCTCACCCCTCTCTTAGGGGTTTGAGAGTCCAAATATACCTTCAAATTCAGTATATATGCACAGCTGTTGTTGTAGAAGAAATGGAAAGCTATGGACCTTCCCTACACCCATCCTACACATCCCTAGTTACTTTCCCTAGTGTCTTTCCCTCTGCAAGCCCCCTTTTTCACCACTTTCCTATCACCCCTTTTTTCTTTTCTTTTAAAGAAATTAGCATGGGGTAAGTGGGAGTAAGCTGTTTTAAAAAGTATTAAGTGGGATTAAGCCTGTTTGCATGGCACTAAGCAATGCCTACACAGATGAAGCACTTTTAAGACTGTCTGTAAATATATTTAACCAGAAATTAGCACTGCTTACCACCATGCAAAACTGCGCAAACCCGCTTACAACTGCTTAAAATGCCTTAATCACTCTGTGTCAAATAGCCCTTGTTCTGCCCAGCAACAAAATAATCAGCCCTTGCAAGTCTTGAACCCAAGACTCTGCACACCATAGGAACAGCAATTTACCACTAAGCGGTAGATATGTCTGATGCTTTTTCAAACATATCATGCAGCACAGTCATTCAACAGTAAGGAAAATGTATTTATATATGTATATGTGTATATATATATATATATATATATATATATATATATATATATATATATATATATAGAGAGAGAGAGAGAGAGAGCTATAGGAACACTTTATAATCCCAAAATTCTGAAATATCGAATTTCAGAATCCCGAGATTATAAAGCCGAAAGCTAAGAACACGGAAACCCCAGAAACGTGAATTTCAAAATCCCGAAGTTCAGAGATGTTGAAGTAGTGCTTCTGGTGTTGCGGTGTGTGAATGGATAGGTGGAAGTTCAGGTAAGTATTTATGTTTAAGGGTCTTTGTTAGGGGCTTTAGTTTGTGTCAGTGTGTGTTGTGACTGTGAGGTTTGTGTGCGAGGGGAATGCAGGTGTGTAATGGTGTTTTCGTGTGTTTGTCTGTGTAGTGTGACCTTTGAGTTAGTATATTTAAGTAGGGGGGTGTGGGGGGCACAGCCCCACACATGGGGGTGCAGGGGGGCTTGCCCTACTACTTGTATGTAGTGTAGGTTTGTGTGTTTGTGTGTGTGGGGAGGTGTGTGCATGTGTATGTGTGTGGTGTATGGTTAATGCAGGATTCGCAATTTTAAAATTCGCGCTTCTGGGTTTTCGGGATTGTAAGGTTTCGGCTTTATGATCTTGAAATTCTGAAATTCAGTTTTATAAAGTGAACCCATATATATATATATATATATATATATATATATATATATATATATATATATATATATATATATAGTGCAGTCGGACATCAGATTCACATTCTGAACCTCTTACTGAAACAAATCTGACCAAAGGCTGTGTAAATGGAGGTGAAGGGGCCCAAACTAGGGATCTCTTGTAATTATTGCCCTTATCCCTCCCTCCACAGCAGAACTCTTCTGCCTTGCAACAAAATAATAAGACCTGCCAAGACCTGGACCCAGGGCCTTGTAAACTATGATCAAAGCAATGTACCATTACACCATCTGAGCCCTACAAAATAGTGATGACATTCCAAACTTATCAGTTGGTACAGTCATCTAACAGCAGGGAAAGTAGTCTGTAGAATCAGTCAGGTAGTCTATATATACATGTATATATGTATGGAGTATACATAATACACACACACACACACACACATATATATATATATATATATATATATATATATATATATATATATATATATATATATATATATATATATATATATATATATATATACATCCACATTTATATTTACATATATGCATACATACATATACATATATAGAAAGGTGAATAAATACACACACACACACACACACACACACACATATATATATATATATATATATATATATATATATATATATATATATATATATATATATGTATACATAAATATACAGAAATATATGACAGCTACAAATACATGCAATCGGGGGTGATGCTGCTGCACACTTGAATTCTAAATCTGAAAATGCACTCACTGAAAGTATTCCTTAAAATGGGGAACTGTAACAGAGACCTGCTTAAAGGCAGCAGGAAGCACCCCTGCAGTACCAGCCTATAATTAAATCCATAATATGTGGCTGCAGAACGTGGACTGAAGCATCAAAGGTGGTGGTATTTTCATATTCGTAAAGGATGCACACACCTCCAGAGTGGTAGACCAACATTATGCATTGCAGATTCAGCAGGCATAGCTGACATTGGGTAAGACAGTGGTTCAGGCTGTAGCCTGCTATAGGTCTCCATACATGTCCCAAGACTCACACTCCATGCCCATAAACACCCAGGAGAATATTAGTGTCTGACCTAATACTATCATACTGGTTTACTTCAACTACCCCACCATTAACTGCAAAAGCTACCCATGTACTGATGCACATGCCCATCACATCAACCTGGTCCTTCCTAACATGGGTGTCTGTTGCTCTACACCAATAGTCAACTCCTTCTTTGTTTTATCAGAACACAAATTCATCACCTTTGGAAATCCACAGCCTTCCTACCCACCTGCACAAGTAATCACCATGAAAAGCCTTTCCAAAGCTAACTACAGCCTTATAAAATCAGAGGTGGCTAACCCCACGGCAGCCATACAAATAGAGACTAGTTGCATGACAGCTGAATCAAACAACAATGCACTATTAACACATACACAAATGTATGGGTACCACCTTACCCAATACAACCAGGACCCTCACCTCCAAAAAAAGGAAGCTGATCTGGTGGTCCCTGCCAGAAAGAAACTGAACAACAGAAGGAGGGAACCAAGATGGACTAAGGTGAAGTCCCAAGATGGGAAATAAACCCTTATCAGCCTCAATGAAAACTTGAAATCCCTCATCAAATACTACAAAGTCAGCTGTGAGAACAGAATTGGAGCACATAGTAAAGACAACCACAAAGCATCATACAGTTATGTAAAAAATCTCCATGGCAATAATAAGATTTGTTCTCAGCTACTAGACAATGGGGGTCTATATTATAATATTGAAGTCTTACAACTTCGAATGTTATAATATTGAACCCAGTAGAGCGAAACACCAGAAAACCGAACAGTCAGAATAGCGAACTTTTTCCCAGGGAAAAAAATTGCCGTTTCGACAAACATACACACAACACAAGCACACCAAAATAAATAATACACACACACACACAAACACACACACACACACACACACACACACACACACACACACACACACACACACACACTTCACAAAACCCTGCACTAAGCCATACATACACCACTAGCTATCCACTTACCTTAACCCAACACTAACCCTAAGGTCTGTCACTATTGCACACTCACCTTAACTGCTCCCTAACCCTAACTCACCAACCCCAACCTAACCCTCACGTCCACACAATGGCACATTTACCTGACCCATGCCCTAACCCTAACTCACCTAACCCGCGCCCAGTCGCACACTCACCTTCATTTGCACACTTACCTTAATCCGGTCCGTAACCTTCGCTCCACAGTTATGGAAATAGTGAAGCTGCAGAAATGGCCCAGCGAATACTTTCCCTAGGAAAGTATTCATTGTTTTGCAGCTTTGCTATTTCCAGCATTCGCTTTACTGGGTTTGATATTGTAACATTCGAAGTTGTAAGACTTCAATGTTATAACATAGACCCAGACAATGGTACCTCCCAGACTGAGCCAACAAATAATGCCAATATACTGGCTGGCATCTTGAGTGCAATCATTACCCCTCACTCCCCCCCAAAGCACCAATCACAATACCAGTACACCGCCAGGTACCCAGTATTACTGCAGCACAGGTTAAAACACCACAGTCCAAGGCCAAGAATACAGCTTCTCTGGGACATGACTATATCCCTGGCTGTGTTCTACATGAACTGCAGAGTGACCTGGCACCTTACATGTGTGCCCTGTTTAAGCACAGCCTCACCTCAGGCTTTGTCCCTACTGAATTGTGCACTGCTACAGTCTCCCCTCTCCACAAATGAGGTGTGACTACAGATCCTGGGAAATGCTGCCTCAACTGCCTGAGAAGTCTGTTATGCAAAGCTATTTAATGCATCATCATGCACCTAATAAACAGGGATATGGGAATCTTCAGACTCAGGATCCCATACAGTTTACTTTTGTGAAGGTTAGTTCATACCTGCTCATTCAACCTGGTAAACGTCTTGGTGGCAGTCACCTCAGCTGTGGATAAAGGCAAGGTGACACATACAGCCTACAGTGATCTGGCCAAAGCCTTTGATAACATTCCCCACTCACTAGGCTCAGCATCATCCCCTATATCACTAGGTGGGAACAGAGGCACAAATACAGGGTTAGATTGGACATACTGCTGTCATACATTGAGACAGTTGCAGATGTCACTGGGTTTGTTGTAATATCCTTTATGAAGAATATGACGTTGGAAATACCAATAGATATGAGTATTTACTGACTGCATTCCCCAGATTCCACAACTGATTTACCAAAGACACCAACTGTCTAGTGAATACACAAAACATAACAGGCAGACATGTGGTCAGTCTGTAGACAGAGTGCCAGTGTTGAGGTATGTCAAAGACATATCACTGTGAGTCATAACGTCACACACTAAATGCATGTCCACACAAACCCTGTCAATCTATTGATCCACCATGTGTATAACTGCACTGATGACATAGAATCTGTTCACAAATCTGGAGATATGTCCCCCTGTTGGTTGGCTGTCTCCGCATGTCCTGTCTTGTGATGTATTGCCACCCACTGCATGTGAATCTGTAGGCCACCACCTTTGTAATGTCCCTCACACAGGCAAGGAAATGGGGCAAGGCCCACATTAAGGAATATCCCACATGTCAGAAATAACAGCAGTGTCCAGGCCCACAGTGCAATACAATGTGGGCGCCTACATAGTGGTATGGCCATAGCAATACCTGACATCTGCACATCTGTACAAGGAACAGACAGAAAGTAGATAGCCAACAGGGTATGTATTAGGATGAATATTTTTAAAGATACACATCTGAAACTGAAAGGTATGCCATTACTACATGACAGCAGCCCTCAATGACATGTCCAAAAAAACATAGTAGTCTACAGTTAATATCAACATGCTGTTGTTTTTCTTCTGGCTTTTCCTGGTTAGGGGTCACCACAGCGGAACTCCAGTCCGCTAATGATTGGCAATCAATTTTTATGGTGCCAAGGTGCCAGCCCGATGCCCAGTCTTCAACGAAGGCACACCCATTCACTCATGTCTTTTGAATGCCACTCGACCACGGGGAGGACATGCAGACTCTACACAGAAGGCACTCCAGCCGAGAATCAAATGGGAGAACCTCTTGCTGTGAGGTGACAATGCTACCGCTCACCACCGTGGCTTCAATATCAACATATCAGATTAATATCCAATAGGAGATACATATAAACATACAACTCAACACCAAGAACAAGATACTCAGCACCCAAAGTCCAGCTTTGCCTGCAGGAGTGTATAGTTCCAGTACTACAACCTGCAATCTAGTCTTACTTGAAAAAGCACTGTTAAAAGTACTAACGTAATGATACAATATGTGTTAAACTATTTCTGTCAACCAGTGCACTGTAGCTGGTGTAACATGCAAGTGGGACTGCATGAAACCAGGGATACTACCCATGTATGAAACAAATCCAAAGAGAAAAGATTGTGGTACTACCCATGTATACTCAGGTATCCCATGCAGTATACTCACACCCCTTGCTACTGTAATGAGAGCACATAGAAGCATGTTATGTACATGGAATTAAATATACTTAAGTGTAAATGCTAAGCAGATTTGCACACTGGTAAGCAAAGCCTACAAGATGTAAGCGCCTATTCGTTTAACCGTACATTAGCACCGCTTACTGTCACACAAACCCATGCAAACACACTTAAAACTGCTCAGAACTGCCTTAACCACTCTGTATCCAACAGTCCTTGTTCTGTCTAGCAACAAAATAAACAGCCCTTGCAGGTCTTGAACCCAGGACAATGCATACCACAGCAAATGCAATTTACCAGCAAGCCATTGCAGCTGTGTGGTTTTAGTATGTTTTCTCAAACATACACTTCTTTACAGCCAGTTTACATAGGGAAGAAACGCTATGCAATTAGGAATGATATGTATCTATAAATATATATATATCTCTGAATAGAAACATACATAGAGAGTGAGAGAGATATGTAGGGAGATCCATATATGTGTACAACAATATATAGATATATTACCAATAAATACTGAGGTGTATATATATATATATATATATATATATATATATATATATATATATATATATATATATATACAAATATATATATATATATATATATATATATATATATATATATATATATATATATATATATATATATATATATATATATATATATATATATATATATATATATATATATATATATATATATATATATATATATATATATATATATATATATATATATCCAACTTAAACACTTCGAAATATAGAAGAATAAACAATAAAAAACACGAAGTACCAAATTTCAGGAGCAGGTGTAAAGCTTTCATTCTTTATTAGTGTGAAGAACTTCATCAGACAAAACAATGAACATCGGAGCAGTAGTTAAATAAGAGTATGCAAGCAACTAGCTGGCCAATAAGAAAAGACAAGATAATCAATATTATTAATACCACTTTAAAAGATCCAATAAATTCAACTGGTTATTTGGTTGTTATGGAAACCAACTTGAGGAATGCAAGTAGTATATAATCATTATAATATTTGTAACATGACTCTAAGGGAAATGAGGGAACATTAAAACAACAGTATAAGCAGACAACTGTCAAGACAGTACAGAATTAGCGTATCCATTTTAATGCACATTTTATATTAAGCATTTCATTAAGACCTGGGGGTGATTCAGCATTTAATCTGAGTTGCCAGCGGAGTTCTTTATCTTCTAATAATGCATTAGTATCACTCAAAAAACATTTCAACATAATCCAACACTATAAATCTGAATTTGTAAAAAGAAGGGCAAAAAAGGGAATGTTTCATAAGTGCATTTTTCATATCCATATTCCTGACAGCTGCAGCATGTTCTTTAATATGAGATGACAGTTTGCGAGTAGTTTTACCCACATAGAATGAAGGGCAAGATGCACAAATGGCTGCATAGACTACATTTGTGGTTTTACAATCAAAATTACCTTTAAAAGAAATATTGTAGTTATTATGAAGGAATGTAAAAGTATTTCCTATTAGACTATATTCTCAAGCAACACAAGTACCACAGTAAAACATGCCCGGAGAATTGTGAATATCTGATTGTGTTAAAAGAAATGGTGGGTCTCTATTCTCAAAGGAATTTCTTAAAGGTTTGGATCGCTTATGTGCAAACAGTGTGGTAGTACCCAATTTATTGGAAATCTCATGGCTATTGGTGATGATATCCCAATTTCTATGTACTATGGATTTGATGCTAGCAAGATCCCTGCTAATAGGGATAGGGAAACTGATGCTTTTGTCTGCTTTCTTGTCTGAAAATGTGTCCATGTAAAGCATTAGCGAGTTCTGTGAATGCAAGGTATCAGGAAGCCCAGAGTAAAAAAAAATGATGGTCTTTTCTCTGTAGAGAACCATGATTGGTGGAGAAGTGGGCTAGGTCCTGATTCTCAGGTTGAATGGTTGAAAAATGGGTTCGGTTCTGAGTCAAGTTATGATGGGTGGAAGTAGAGTGAGGCAAGTCTAAATTTTGATTGCATGGTTCAGCAAATGAGCTATTATCTGAACTGGTAATCAGTGAGATTGGAGGAAATGAGTCCATATCATGGTTATGCATCTGTGTATGAGAGTCAGAGGCATTAGTATTAAGACTGGAAGACAAGAGAATGCCATTAACAGCAGTAAAGGTAGATCTAGATTGTGCATGTTGTTTCTTGGACAAAAAGCCGTGCTTAATAATGGGTGGAAATTTAGTGTGTCTGACAGCAGAAATCTCTACAATAATAAAGTCCAACAATCTTGGAGGATAATTCCTGTGAATCAAAAAGTTTTTAAGCACTTGACACTCATTAATAAATCTTTCATCATCACTTACAATTCTGGAACTACGAATGAACTGCCCTCTTGCTAGGTTTCTCTTCATGAACATAGGATGCAAACTGTTAAAATCAAGATAATTATTGTGGAAAGTGTCTTTTCTATGTAAAGTGGATTACCAAGAAAGACTGTCAGTGTGTAAGGTTATATTTATGTCCAAAAAATCAACACTATTGCCAAACTCATCTATTTTAAATTTAAAAAAATGGAATGGAGGTGGAAATAGAATCAATGAATATAAGCAGTTGCTGTTTACTACTCCCCCAGACAAAAATACATCATCAATGTACCTCTTGTAGAGCTTAGTGTGTTCAAAACCAAGGAGGTGGACTAGAGAATTAGCTTCCCAGGCTGCTAAAACCAGGTTTGCATATGAGGGAGCCATGCTAGAGCCCATGGCTACACCTTTAACCTGTTGGAAGATTTGGTTGTTAAAGTGAAAGCAGTTTCCTTTCAATACTAGTGAAGCCAAAGTACTGATGGTGTTAATTTTCTTAGTGTACCCTGTGAACTGTGACAAATAAGTGGTCTATATTAGAACATCGAAGTTTCAGGTCTTCGAATGTTCTAATACCTAGTATCCGAAAATCGGTAAGACCGAAAATTTAGAACATCGAATTTTTTCCTATGGAAAAAATTTGCTGTTCCAAAACACATACACACAACACAAACAAACCAAACACACAGCAATCCACACACATACATCTAAAATCTTACATTTAAACCTACACTAAACTGTACATACACCACTATCTACCCACTTACCTTAACCCAAACTCTAACCCTAATGTCCGTCACTATCACACACACACCTCCCCCGCACCCTAACCCTAACTCACCTATCCCACCCTAACCCTCACGTCCAAACATTTGAACACTTACCTGACCCGCCCTAACCCTAACTCACCTATCCCACCCTAACCCTCACGTCCATACAGTCGCACACTTACCTGTACCCGACCGTAACTTTCCACTGCAAAGCTGAAAAAAGCGAAGCGACAATAACGGACAACCGAATTCTTCCCCTAGGAAAGAATTCGGTTATCTAAAAATTCGCTATTTTCAACTTTCAGTTACTAGGTGTCGATATTAGAACATCTGAAGACCTGACACTTTGATGTTCTAATATAGACCCCAAATAAGAATCTAAAAGTTGTAAACCTTCAACATGTGGGATGTTTGTGTACAGTGCTTCAATGCATCAGAAGCAGAAGGTTTATAATGAAACAATATATTCAGGAAATCCCATGAGTCTCTGATAAAATTTTGAGCACTGTACAATAGGGTTAAGACATATGTCTAAATATTATGATATTTTTTCAGTTTTGGTTTTGTGGTTCTAAACTATATGTCTGAAGGGGGGCTCAGTGACAGTCTTATGCATTTTTGGGATCCCAAAAAACTTACCAAGTTGGGGATCCGTAATAAACATAAATTCTGCTTCTGCTGAGGAAATACAGGAGTCTTTCAGTAGGGAATGAATGGTTTTGTCAATATATCCATCAGTACTATGCTAGTTTCTTTGTCTGCCCTCATAATCCCAAGTGATCTATCAGACTGAAGTGTTTTGAGGGCAGAAACTTGCACTGGGGACATGTTAGACCATTTGTTGTGGCTAGATCTGCTGAGCATATCACGAAAGTCTTTTTCGCAAACTTTAAGAAAGATCTTTAGGGTGTTGCTCAAAGGAGGGTTGAACGTGCTTCTTCTAATAGGTAGTTTCCTAGAAACAGTATCAGAATCATCGCTGTCCTCAGAGTCATTATCACATATAAGTTTTAAATTCACCTTCCTTAGGTAAAGACGGAAATCCAATAAAAGTGAAACCAGATTGGCCCTTTGGGAAGGGATGAATGAAAATCCCTTACTGAGGACCTCCAAAGTGCGTGTGTCAAACGACCTATTAGTTAGGTTAAACACTACAGATGAACAATCAGATGCAGCTGTGGGAGTGTTATTATTTGTTGTGGAAAAAGTCATTTTCTTGTAGTTCTCCTGGGTCGACCTCGAGGGAGACCTCTGTTCTTCTGGGTAGAGTTGAAGCTCTGCCTGTAACATAATGTTCGAGGAGGCAGGGGCTCTGTACCTGTGCTTCTTCTTGGAAAAGGGGGTTCCAATCTTTCGGCATTTACTGCGGACACTATTCGCCCTTTTCTCAAAGTCCTTCTTTTGTCCTGAGAAAGATTCTCAGACAATAAAAAGGAGAAGGATTGCTTCTGACATTATGTACAGGAGAAGGTGCAGAGTAGGTTCTCGATGTAGATGGTGTCTGGGATGACAGTCTTAGAGGGGCCGGAGAGATTCTGTTATCACCACTAATGCCCAAAGGAGCTGTGTAAGCTCTTGAAGTAGATGGTGTGTGGGATGACAGTCTTGGAGGGGCCGAAGAAATCCTGTTGTCCATATTAGCTTCCAAATGGAGGGAATCAGACTGAGTCATGCTAGTGTTTAACCTAATAGGTCTTTGGCACACACACTTTGGAGGTCCTCAGCAAGGGATTTTCATTCATCCCTTCCCAAAGGGCCGATCTGGTTTCACTTTTATTGGATTTCCATCTTTACCTAAGGAAGCTGAATTTAAAACTTATATGTGATAATGACTCTGAGGACAGCGATGATTCTGACACTGTTTCTAGGAAACTACCTATTAGAAGAAGCACGTTCAACCCTCCTTTGAGCAACATCCTACAGATCTTTCTTAAAGTTTGTGAAAAAGACTTTCGTGATATGCTCAGCAGATCTAGCCACAACAAATGGTTTAACATGTCCCCAGTGCAAGTTTCTGCCCTCAAAACACTTCAGTCTGATAGATCACTTAGGATTATGAGGGCAGACAAAGGAACTGGCATAGTACTGATGGACCATAATAAATATGTTAACACTCTTTTGTCTGATGTAGATGATAGTGATTACTATGTTCCAGTTACATTAACAGATGTTAACAAAGCTTTTAAATATATTGACAAAACCATTCATTCCCTACTGAAAGACTCCTGTATTTCCTCAGCAGAAGCAGAATTTATGTTTGTTATGGATCCCCAACTTGGTAAGTTTTCTGGGATCTCAAAAATGCATAAGAATGCCACTGAGCCTCCTTCAGACATACCGTTTCGAACCACAAAACCAAAACTGAAAAAATATCATAATATTTAGACATATGTCTTAACCCTATTGTACAGCACTCAAAATTTTATATCAGAGACTCCTGGGATTTCCTGAATATATTGTTTCATTATAAACCTTCTGCTTCTGATGCATTTTTGGTAACTCTTGACATTGAAGCGCTGAATGCAAACATCCCACATGTTGAAGGTTTACAACTTTTAGAGTCTTATTTGTCAGAGTTCACAGGGTACACTAAGGAGAAAATTAACACCATCAGTACTTTGGCTTCACTAGTATTGAAAGGAAACTTCTTTCACTTTAACAACCAAATCTTCCAACAGGTTAAAGGTGTAGCCATGGGCTCTAGAATGGCTCTCTAGTATGCAAACCTGGTTTTAGCAGCCTGGGAAGCTAATTCCCTAGTCCACCTCCCTGGTTTTGAACACACTAAGCTCTACAAGAGGTACATAGATGATGTCTTTTTTAGTCTGGGGGAGTAGTAAACAGCAACTGCTTACATTCATTGATTCTATTTCCACCTCCATTCCATTTTTTTAATTTAAAATAGCCAAGTTTGGCAATAGTGTTGATTTTTTGGACACAAATATCACCTTACACAGTGACAGTCTTACTTGGGAATCCACTTTACATAGAAAAGACACTTTCCGCAATAATTATCTTGATTATAACAGTTTGCATCCTATGTTCATGAAGAGAAATCTAGCAAGAGGGCAGTTCATTCGTAGTTCCAGAATTGTAAGTGATGAAGAAAGATTTATTATTGAGTGTCATGTGCTTAAAAACTTTTTTGATTCACAGGAATTATCCTCCAAGATTGTTGGACTCTATTATTGTAGAGAGTTCTGCTATCAGACACACTAAATTTCCACCTATTATTAAGCACGGCTTTTTGTCCAAGAAACAACATGCACAATCTAGGTCTACTTTTACTACTGTTAATGGCATTTTCTTGTCTTCCAGTCTTAATACTAATGCCTCTGACTCTCATACACAGATGCATAACCATGCTACTGACTCATTTCATCCAATCTCACTGATTAACAGTTCAGATAATAGCTCATTTGGTGAACCACGCAATCAAAATTTAGACTTGCCTCACTCTACTTCCACCCATCATAACTTGACTCAGAACCGAACCCATTTTTCAACCATTCAACCTGAGAATCAGGACCTAGCCCACTTTTCCACCAATCATGGTTCTCTACAGAGAAAAGCCCCTCGTTTTTTTTTACTCTGGGCTTCCTGATACCTTGCATTCACAGAACTCACTAATGCTTTACACGGACACATTTTCAGACAAGAAAGCAGACAGAAGCATCAGTTTCCCTATCCCTATTAGCAGGGATCTTGCTAGCATCAAATCCATAGTACATAGAAATTGGGATATCATCACCAATAGCCATGAGATTTCCAATAAATTGGGTACTACCACACTGTTTGCACATACGCGAACCAAACCATTAAGAAATTCCTTTGAGAATAGAGATCCACCATTTCTTTTAACACAATCAAATAGTCACAGTGATTCTCAGGGCATGTTTTACTGTGGTACTTGTGTTGCTTGTGAATATATTCTAATAGGAAATGCTTTTACATTCCCTCATAACAACTTCAATATTTCTTTTAAAGATCATTTTGATTGTAAAACCACAAATGTAGTCTATGCAGCCATTTGTGCATCTTGCCCTTTATTCTATGTGGGTAAAACTACTTGCAAACTGTCATCTCATATTAACGAACATGCTAAACTGTCAGGAATATGGATATGAAAAATGCACTTATGAAACATTCCCTTTTTTGCCCTTCTTTTCACAGATTCAGATTTATAGTGTTGGATTATGTTGAAATTTTTTTTGGGTGGTACTAATACATTATTAGAAGTTAAAGAACTCTGCTGGCAACTCAGATTAAATGCTGAATCACCCCTAGGTCTTAATGAAATGCTTAATATAAAATGTGCGTTAAAATGGATATGCTAATTTGGTACTGACTTGACAGTTGTCTGCTTAAACTGTTGTTTTAATGTTCCCTCATTTCCCTTAGAGTTATGTTATAAATATTATAATGATTATATACTACTTGCATTCCAAATCATACATGCAGGCAAAAGTACACATATACATACCGGATTGGTCGAGGCCCAGTTTAACAATGTCGCCACCAGTACTGTTGGCCAACAGGGTGCTGGCAGAAATTGGGTACTGTTGGCCAAAGGAGGAGAAGAGGCGGAAGGCATGGCCAAAGGCAGGTAAAGGCTAGGACTGTGATAGTGAGGGTCGGAACTTTGAATGTTGGCAGTATGACTGGTATTGGAAGAGCGCTAGCTGATATGGTGGACCGAAGGAAGGTTTGTATATTGTGTGTGCAAGAGACAAGATGGAAGGGGAGCAAGGCTAGGTGTATCGAAGGCGGGTTAAAATTGTTTTATCATGGTGTGGATGGGAGGAGAAATGACGTAGGCATTATCCAGAAGGAACAGTATGCTAAGAGTGTTTTGGAGGTGAAAAGAGTGTTGGATAGAGTGATGTTTATGAAGCTGACAATTGATGGTGTAATGATGAATGTTGTTAGTGCATATGCTCCAAAAGTTGGGGGTGTGATGGATGAGAAAGAAAAATTTTGGAGTGAGTTGGATGAAGTGGTGATGACTGTACCCAAGGGTGAGAGACTGGTGATTGGAGCAGATTTCAATGGGCATGTTGGTGAACTGAACAGAGGTGATGAGGAAGTGATGGGTAGGTATGGTGTTAAGCAAAGGAATGCAGAAGGTCAGATGGTAGTGGATTTTGTGAAAAAGATGGACATGGCTGTGTTGAATACGTATTTTAACAAGAGGGAGTAGCATAGGGTGACATACAAAAGTGGAGGAAGATGCACACAGGTGGATTATATATTATGTAGAAAGGCCAGTCTGAAGGAGATTGGAGACTGTAAAGTGGTGGCAGGGGAAAGTGTAGTTTGGCAGCATAGGATGGCAGTTTGTAGGATGACATTGGTGATCAAGAAGAGGAGGATGAGTGTGAGGGCAGCACCAAGGATCAAATGGTGGAAATTGAAAAATGGTAATTGTGAGGTGATGTTCAGGGAAGAGTTAAGACAGGCACTGGGTGGCAGTGAAGAGTTACCAAATAGCTGGGTAACTACAGCAGAGCTAGTAAGAGAGATGGCTAGAAAGGTGCTTGGTGAGACATATGGAAAGAGGAAGGAGGACAAGGAGACCTGGTGGTGGAATGAAGATGTACAGGAGAGTATACAGAGATAGAGGTTGGTGAAGAAGAAGTGGGATTGTCAGAGAGATGAAGAAAGTAGACAAAAGTATAAAGAGATGAGATGCATGGCAAAGAGAGAGGTGGCGAAGGCTAAGGATAAGGCATATGATGAGTTGTATAAAAGGTTGGACACTAAGGAGGGAGAACAGGACCTCTAACGATTGGCTAGACAGAGGGACCGAGCTAGTAAAGATGTGCAGCAGGTAAGGGTGATAAAGGATAATGAGGGAAACATACTCACAAGTGAGGAGAGTGTGTTGAGCAGATGGAAAGAGTACTTTGAGGGGCTGATGAATGAAGAGAATGAGAGGGAGAGAAGGTTGGATGATGTGCAGATAGTGAATCATGAAGTGCAGTGGATTACCAAGGAGGAAGTAAGGATAGCTATGAAGAGGATGAAGAATGGAAAGGCTGTTGGTCCAGATGACATACCTGTGGAAGCATGGAGGTGTTTAGGTGAAATGGCAGTGGAGTTTTTAACTAGATTGTTTAATATATCTTGGAAAGTGAGAGGATGCCTGAGGAATGGAGCAAAAGTGTTTTGGTACCGATTTTTAAGAATAAGGTGATGTGCAGAGCTGTAGGATTAAATTGATCAGTCACAGCATGAAGTTATGGGAAAGAGTAGTGGAAGCTAGGTTAAGAAGGGAGGTGATGATTAGTGATCAGCAGTATGGTTTCATGCCAGGAAAGAGCACTACAGATGCAATGTTTGCTTTGAGAGTGTTGATGGAGAAATACAGAGAATGTCAGAAGGAGTTGCATTGTGTCTTTGTGGATTTAGAGAAAGCATATGACAGGGTGCCTAGAGAGGAGTTTTGGTATTGTATGAGGAAGTCGGGAGTGTCAGAGACGTATGTAAGAGTGGTATTGGATATGTACGAGGGTAGTGTGACAGCAGTGAGGTCTGCGGTGGGAGTGACGGATGCATTTAATGTGGAGGTGGGATTACATCAAGGTTCAGCTCTTAGCCCTTTCTTATTTGTAATGGTGATGGACAGGTTGACAGATGAGATCAGACAGGAGTCCCCGTGGACTATGATATTTGCAGATGACATTGTGATCTGTAGTGAGAGTAGGGAACAGGTGGAGGAGACCCTGGAGAGGTGGAGATATGCTCTAGAGAGAAGAGGAATGAAGGTCAGCAGGACTAAGACAGAATATATGTGTGTGAATGAGAGGGAGGATAGAGGAATGGTGAGGATGCAGGGAGTAGAGGTGGTGAAGGTGGATGAGTTTAAATACTTGGGATCAACAGTTCAGAGTAATGGTGAGTGTGGAAGAGAGGTGAAGAAGAGAGTACGGGCAGGATGTAGTGGGTGGAGAAGAGTGTCAGGAGTGATTTGTGACAGACGAGTACCAGTAAGAGTGAAAGAGAAAGTCTACAAGAGGGTAGTGAGACCAACTATGTTATATGGATTGGAGACAGTGGCATTGACAAAATGGCAGGAGTCAGAGTTTGATGTGGCAGAGATGAAGATGTTAAGATTTGCACTGAGTGTGATGAGGATGGTCAGGATTAGGAATGAGTATATTAGAGGGTCAGCCCAGGTTGGAAGGTTTGGAGACAAAGCCAGAGAGGCTCGATTACATTGGTATGGATATGTGCTGAGGAGGGATGCAGAGTATATTGGGAAAAAGATGCTAAGGATGAAGCTGCCAGGTAACAAGAAAAGAGGAAGGCCTAAGATAAGGTTTATGGATGTGGTGAGAGAGGACATGCAGGTGGTTGGTGTGACACAGCAAGATGCAGAGAACAGGAAGAAATGGAAACAGTTGATCTGTGGCGACCCATGATGGGAGCAGCCGAAAGAAGAAGAAGAAGAATATACTACTTGCATTCCTCAGGTTGGTTTCCATAACAACCAAGCAACCAGTTGAATTTATTGGATCTTTTAAAGTAGTATTAATAATATTGATTATCTTGTATTTTCTTATTGGCCAGCTTGTTGCTTGCATACTCTTATTTAACTACTGCTCCAATGTTCATTGTTTTGTCTGATGAAGTTCTTCACACTAATAAAGAACGAAAGCTTTATACCTGCTCCTGAAATTTGGTACTTCGTGTTTTTTATTTTTTATTCTTCTATATTTTGAAGTGTTTAAGTCGGATGTATTAGTATTCTTCACACATGATCTGAGAGTTTTTATACCTTAATATATATATATATATATATATATATATATATATATATATATATATATATATATATATATATATATATCTACACACACACACATGTATATATACATGCATATATACATATACATCACACATATATATATAAATATATATGAACATACATATACATACCTACATATATATATATATATATATATATATATATATATATATATATATATATATCCATACATGTCCCAAAATGCCCATACAGACATATGCGCTTGATAGACCACCCACAACTGGGGCAGTATGCACAGTTGGATACAAAAGCAGGGCCAATAGCCTAGTACCTACCTATGAACCTATGAAGCTATGAACCTATGACATGCACATCTGCCCCCCCACAGTCCAAATAAGTAAGTGAACATTATACTGGTACAAAGTTATGATAGCCCATACACAATGGCCAAACATACAACAACCTCTTAGCAAAACAAATAAAATGTCTGAACATAGCAAAGAAAAGTCAAACAGCCAGTAATTCACACATGTTTATTATACTCTGATGTCTTGGCCAAAGCCTTCAAGGAATAAACATTACCTGAAACACATGCCTTAATCACAAGAAGCAATTAACACCTAATTACATAATTGAATACACCTCCTCCACTTACACTTGTCATTTTACCCCCTACGGGATAAAGTATCACAGTTAATATTAATACATTGAGTTTATACATAACAATTGTCCTTTTATGAATGTTTCATCACACTGAGGAACAGACATTTTCAGAAACTTTACCTTGAGACCTACTACTGTCCCCATGGTGAGATTTATTCAAATGTACAGCTACAGAACTGACATATTTCTTATCAGTAATATGTCTGACATTTTCTGATAGCCTAGTTTTAAAACATGTGTTTCTGTCCCCCACATAAAATGTGTTACAAGACCATCTAAGAGCATTCTCTCTACACCAACTCAGATGGAGTATTGGTACATTGCTGTGGCTATGGTGTACAGGGTCCTGAGCCCAAGACTAGGCAGGGCTGATTATTTCCTGTTGGTATCTTGCTGTTATACTTGGTGGCTTTGTAGTTCCATGCCCCTTCCGTAAATTTGATCTGGGACACTCCTCCCAGTCTAGTGTCATTAGCTCATTTTACCCAATACAGAGAGAACATTTGAGAAGGCCACCCCACTTAGTTTCCTAACCTTGAATTATCTTCTGCTTCTCCTCTCTCCCTTTCCTTTACAGAAAAAACTTTGTTAGAACCTCCCTGTGTTCTGCTTAACTGTAACAAAAAAATTACGCTTGTTTCCTGCCCTTCCTGTAAATAGTCTAGTCCAGATACAGAGTTGCTATATCCAGGAATGTTTTTAAGCTGCCAAGCCCCCCAAGCCTGCTGTGTTAGAGGGAAGCCTGTTAGCTTATCAGTGGGAGTGGTAATCACTAGGTAACCTATCTTCCACATAAGGAGTGGTTCTGGCCCAGAAATTGTAGTTATTGGCCATTTTGGCAGTTTTTCCATCTCTCTCAATTTTCTGATTTAAAAGCCCATATTTGCACTTTTTTCTTTCCTGTAACTAGTCTAGTTCAGACACAGATTCTTAGTTTTAGCACTTGAATTTGCTTATTCATGCTCAGCACTTTGTTCAGAATGTGTTGTAAGAACTAAATAAGCTACAAATTAGTACAGCACTCACCTTCCTTATTACCTAGAGGAAAACAGTTTTTGTACTCACTTTCCTCACTTGTCTAGAGGAAAATAGTTTTTTATTCAGGCATGTCCAAGGGTCAGCTCCCAGTGTTCTCTCCTGTCTATCTGATGAATATGGACATCTTGGGGAAATGTAGCAATTGCCTCATGTACACAGACAACCCTCTTCTCCTACCACCCAACACTACAACCTGTGAGAGATGCACTTATCTAGCCAAAATGGAGGTTAAGCTCTCACCAACCAAGTCTGAACTTAACAGTCAAGAGGAGAAGGTAAACACTTGCACCACACCACACTCATCACATAGTCCTACTAAACCTACACCACCAAAATCCACACATAGAAACACAAAAACATTCGTGGAGTCTCTCAGTAATAATCTGCTCAAGCATAAGAGACCTCAAAAGCAGAAACGCAAGCAACCTCCACCTCCCAACACAACCCAAATGACACATAACTCACAGACACAGTGTGCCAGTCAACCACAGCCCATAAGGCAAAACAACATACCCAACACACTAGTCATAGTTGACTCTATAGTCAGACACACTGATATCTCACTCACCAGGCTAAACAAAGAGAAGGTTACTGTCAGCTGCCTGCCGAGTGCCAGGATCCGCCACATAACCCAAGCACTCAAATCACTCTACAACAAGTACAAATATGACTCTATCATTGTCCATGTTGGTGTGAATGACCTGAGATGTACCTCCCTGGACTACATGAAAAGAGCCATGGAAGAGCTCTCCAATCTACTAGCCCAGGCAGGTATGACCATAGCCCTGAGTAGCATCCTGCCATCACCCAGAATGATACCGCAGTGCAAGGACAATATGATTGACTTCAACAATTGGCTAAGCTTCTGGTGTCATTCTAAGGGGCTCCAGTATCTGTCTGCCTGGGAAGACATGGTCGACAGACCATGATGCTTTGTCAGAGATGGCCTGCACCTGTCACCCCTGGGATTCCGGATACTGGCTAAGGCTCTTGCCACCCCTATAGTGCCTTTTTTAGGCAAGGTTCAAATGACAAATTCATGACCGTAACAGGAACAGGCAAGCAAAAACTGAAGGTAATGTACTTAATGCTAGAAGTCTACATCTCAAAATGCACTTTCTTGAGGCATTCCTTAAAATGGAGAACATCAATATTGGTGAAGTGACTGAGACCTGGTTCAAGCCTCCAGAGAGCATCCCTGCATTACCTGGCTATAACTCATACCACACCTTTTGGCCATCTAACCTGGCCAGGGATGCCAAAGGTGGAGGTGGGTCCATATTCATTAAGGATATCCACACTTCCAGGCTAGTTGCTCAGCATAATGCATTTAAGGTTATCCAAGTGCAACTAACTCTGGGTAAAACTGCAATCCAAATTGTAGCTTGCTACAGATCCCCCACCATGACCCAGGATTACCACTTCTCTTTTCTTAATATACTGGAAAATATTAGGGTTCAACCAAACACCCTAATAATGGTTGATTTCAACTACCCCACCATTAACTAGGAAAACCATTCATGTACCAACTCTTTCACTCAACACTTTCTGGAATTCTTAAATTCCAATGCCCTGGATCAACTTAACCACACCCCCACCAGGGTCAACAATATCCTAGACCTAGTCATTACCAACATGAGTGACCAGTGTTCCACACTTGAAGTCAACTCCTCGTTGGTCAGATCCGACCATAAGCTAATCGCTCTAGATATCCACATCCCGCCCCCACCCACAATTAAGGAAACCACGGTAAAAAATTCTCCATAGCCAACATCATGCTTCTTCAGACAGAAGTGGGGAACTTCATGACACCCATGCAGACGGCCAATACAGTTACGACTGCTGAATCCTACACAGATGCACTCTATAAGCACTTACATGAATGCATGGATCGTGCTATCCCAAACAGAACCAAGAAGCTATCCTCCAAAAAAAAGGAAGTCAATCTGGTGGCCCCCTGCCATAAATGGGTCTATATCATATGTTCAAAGTTTTATAATTTCGAACATTAAAACATCAAATTTAAATGTTCAAAGTTATAAAACTTTGAACATATGCAAAAAAAATAAAAAAGAAACCCCAAACCCAAAACTAACAGCTCTAGGCAGGGGGGCAAGCCCCCCTGCACCTCCACTCTTTAAATATACCAACTCCGAGACCGCATTTGCCCCCTGCCTACACTAGTCAGGTAAGTTCCATTTTTTTTTTTTAAATTATGTGTTCGATGTTTGAAACTTTGAACATTTAAATTCGATTATTTAACCTTCTAAGTTTTCAAACTTCGAACATATAATATAGACCCAACATAAACAAACTCTACAATAGAAGGAAGAAACTGTTGCAAAAGAGAGTAAAATCCCATGAGTGGAGAAGCTCCTTGGTCAGCCTCAGTAAGAAGCTGAGATCCCTTATAAGATCCTCCAAAGCTAGCTATGAAAGCAAAGTTGCCACTGATTCTAGTGGAAACCACAAAGCATTCCATAGATATGTCAAGAATCTTAGTGGCAACACCCAGATCTGCTCTGAGTTACAGCACAATGGCATGAAAATTACAGAACCAATGGATATTGCCAACATCCTGGAAGACAGGTTCAGTGCTAACTTTATCCCCCTTTCACTCCCTAAAGGGCCCATATCTATACAGAAAGAATGCAGAGTCCCTATAATCACAACTACGCAGGTAAAAGCTGCACTCTTTAAAGCCAAAAACACAGCATCCATGGGACCGGAAAACATCCCAGGCTGCGTTTTACATGAACTTCATAACAAACTGGCTCCCCACCTAAGCACCATGTTCAATCATAGCCTCACGTCAGGCTTTGTGCCCACTGAATGGTGCACAGCAACAGTTATCCCACTCCACAAAGGGGGAGCTACCACTGATCCCGGGAACTATTGCCCTATTAGCCTGATGAACTTGGTCTGTGAGGCCATGGAACGTATGATCATGGAACTCATAAACAAAGACATTGGTAACCTCCAAACTCTGAACCCCACCCAGTTGAGGTTTGTGAAAGGCAGAGCATGCCTCTTGAACATGATCAACTTCTTTGAGGCAGTCACCAAAGCCGTAGACGAGGGTTAGGTGGTTCACACAGCCTATCTTGACTTCGCCAAGGCTTTCAACATCATCCCCCATTCTGGAATTATAGCTAAACTCACTAAACTAGGTATAAATCCCTACATCACAAGATGGGTTGCCAACTGGCTTACTGACAGAACCCACACTGTAAAAGTTGCAGACTCCAAATCTGACATCAAATCAGTGACAAATGGAGTACCTCAGGGTTCAGTCCTGGGACCTCTCCTGTTTGGTATCTATGTTTCTGAAGTACAGGCTAACACAGAAGGCCTTTGGCTAATGAAGTTCACAGATAACTGCAAACTAGGAGCCATAGTCGAGTCCCCAAATGATGTGGACATCCTACAGAAGGGCCTCACTGAGACAGATGCCTGGTGTCAGAGCCATGGCCTCAAGCTCAATCTCAAAAAGTGCAGTCATCCCCTTTGGTAAAATCTCTGTACCCATGAACTACCACATAGGTGACAGTCTACTTGATGCCGAATGTGTGATAAGAGACCTTGGGACCCAGGTGGACAGTAGTCTCTCCTTTGATAATCACATTGCCACAGTAGTCAGGAAATCTTTCTACATGGCACACCTCATCACAAAAGGGTTCTCATTCAGGAAATAAAAGGTCATTGTTCCCCTCTACTCGACACACATTATACTCATTATAGAGTACAATGTCCTTTTTGGAATGTACCTCACAAAACATCTGCAGCAGCTGGAAAGGCCACAGAAGTACCTCACAAAGAGGATTACTGGCCTCAAACAGATGCCCTACACTGACCATCTCAAAAAACTCCAGCTTTACTCATAGCATATCGCCTACTCTGAGGTGATCTCTGCCCAACATATAAAGCTATGTCAAATCTAGAGCTGTTGGACATTCTACACTTAAGGAAATCCCAGTCCCTCCAAGCTACAAGCTCTAGGGACCTAAACCTTGCAACCATAATAAACAGGACATGCTGGAGGGATAGATTCCTGTCCCAGGGACTTCCCATACTATGGAACAAGCTACCCATCTATGTTAAGCAAAGCTCCTCATTAGCACTCTTCAAGAAAAATCTTGATGAGTGGATGGGAAATAGGAAATACACCTCAGGGATCACCTCTGTGGCTCTGCTCGACAGGGGCACAGGAAAATAACTTTCTTGGGTGACGTAAGCCAGGGAACCTTGTTGGCTAGGCTTACTTAGGCCCTTGGGCCAATAGCTTAGTACCTACCTATGAACCTATGTATGTACAGACTTCAACACATTTCCAAGCCATTCCTCTCAGCAGGATTACAGCACTAAATAATGATAGACCAGTATACCTATCCACCTACTACTGTATGATATCCGGACAAAATAATTGGTGGACAGAAGCCCAAATACACAGCCATACATGTAATATTACTGTTATACACTTAGAAGGTTGCTGGTGTTACAGGGTTTCTTGTAACATATCTTTTCTGAGGGGATATAAAGTCAGAAAAACAAATAGATGTTACCATCTACATAATGCAATCACCAGAGTATGCTACTGATTTGCCAAGGACAACACCTGTCTGGGGAACAGCCCATACATAACAGGCTAACCTGTGGCCATTATGTGGATGGCCCTACAGTTGAAAGCTATGCAGAGACAGAATTTTGTCAGACTGAAACTCATGCAAAAGTAGCATGTGCAGATAAACCCTGTTAAACTACCAGTATTCCAAACATATAACAGCAATACTCACATTCTGCCCCTTAGTCTTGAACCTTCCCCACCATTTAGTTGGCTTCTCTCCACATGTCTTGGTGTAAGAGGTAGTAGCTCACACAACTCCAGGATGTTTTCCTCACAAGTAGGGGAAAGGGCCAATGCCCACATGGAGTACTCATTTATTGGAGTGTGTTGCCATAACATTGACTATTGGAAGAACTACACAGCTGCTCTGCATGCAATTAGCAAGTGAGGAACCCCAATAGATGCACAGGCCATCACCTGGTCATGAGCATCACCTACAAAAGCCATGCTGCCACCTACTGAAACCAGCTCTATCCATGTAGTGCACAGAAAGAGAGAGAGAGAGCGATAGAGAGAGATAGATAAATGAAACATAAAGTAGAAAAGAGAAGAAAGAAAAAAGGTAAGTGAAACATGTAAGGAAGTAATTGAATGTAGTACTTAGTCTGTAATAATGAGAAATGTGATTTGCAGGAATATATGTCCCAACATGACATGCTGTACTAATGTCCATCTAAACAGCTACTATGGCCATAGTATCTGGCCATCTCTGCAGTGGGGGATATCACAGTCATACCTCTTGACTGTACAGATCTTCACAGAATGTCCACATTTTACCATCATGTATTTTTGTCTGTTTCTCTGTACTTTTCTGGCAAATAGCTGAGGATTGCAGGCATGAGGTAATGAGAAACACTTGAGTTTAAGACTCCACATCCTTAAAAAATATTCACCATAATGCTAAATGTATCATTCTACGAACTTCCTATGTTTGTAACAGGAATATTTAAAGTCTGTCCCTATTTATCCCCCCATCATTTTAGGCATTGTCCAGACGTGATGCTCTGAGAGGTTGTGAGGTGGGATCACAGCTCAGAAGCCTGACTCACCCTGGGAAAAGACAGCTCATATATGACAAACACAAGGGTGTCTGTCAAACAGTTGTGACTGTGCCACTGCTAGGCCATTTAATGGAATGTTTTCCATATCCATGTTACCTGTGATTATGAGAATGACACATGTTTGCCTTGTAAAGCTAAGATGCCTATAGAGGGCATGTGCATAGTAAAGTACTGTTGCAGACATGTGTTGACCTGCATGTGATATATTGAATTAATAACATTCAACTGTACAGTGTTCTGCTGGAGAATAAACACATTTGTGACTGATATCTGTAGTCACATACACATATACCTGTGTTATGTCAGCCAAACCACTGGCAGGTCTGTGAGTAATGACATTGTAACATAATAGCCTACTTATGACTGTTGGACATCTTCCAGGTTATCACAGTGATGTCAAACCCTACTGTGCAATCAATGTACTAATGTATGGTGTAGCTATATTAATACAGTATCAATAGTGATGTCCCCTTTGACACCCATTTATGTGTGCCATTGTCCAGATGTACTGCTGTAACAGGTTGAGAAGTATGCTTGAGCGGCAAGACTGTAACTACAGTGTGCCATACTAACATACAACAGAAATGTATACCAGGTATCCCCTGAGCACATGAATATATGTTTATGTTCAGCTGGAAGGCACAAAACTAAATCACATGGGTTTCAAGCATTCAAATGCATAGGCTGTGCATATTGCACATGTGTGTAATATCGGTGTCAGTGCATACAACAGACAGAAATGTGTACAGTTACTGGTTGTTGCAGTGCCCTGACACTGATATGGGTAATAGTGTAGGCATGGTATTCAGCTATTAATCAGAGAAGTGTCCACCTGTGTTATGACCCTCTGTCCAAGCCTACTACTACCAGCTATATCCACACCTATATACAGTGGATATCACAAGTGTACACACCCCTGTTAAAATGCCAGGTATGTGTGCTGTATGACAATCAGACCACAGATGATCATTTCATAATGTTTCTCATCTTTATGTTACCCCTAATCTATACAATTCCATTGAAATACAATCAAAGGTGTTTCTAGGAAGGTGACCAACCATTGCCAAGTGAAGATGTGCCATGATGTTAGAGTCCAGACCAAGATGGATGAATGCTGTAACCATCTCAAGAGGTGCATACATAACATATAAATTTAAGGGTGTGCACACTCATTCAACTGGCTTATTGTACTTAGTATTATTTCCATATGTTTTCACAGACCCAATTGTTATGTTTTCAATTGAATTGTGCAGGCTATAGGTCACACTAGAGGTGGGAATTGTTATGAAATGAGTTATTGTGGTGTCATGTTCAAATTGCACAAATACCAGGCAGTGTATAGGGGTGTGTCCCCTTTATATCCACTGTAGCTATATGGACACAGCAGTACCTGACCTGCATATCCAGCCTCCACCAAGGTAAAGTAATCCCCTTTGGTGGACAGCAGCAATACACAAACCACATAATAGGTTCCTACAGTGGCTCTACAGGGACACATAGGTGCAGCAACAACTTTGAAGCAAGTCCACCTATATCTGAGCAAGCATGTAAGTTCACAGGTGAATTCCTGTTAGGCTGACGGTGACAATGAATCGGACATATCTACACCATCAAGGACAATTGCAACTGTGTCTCCACATATATTGTAAGTCTCAAATGAAACAACACAATTCACCCTGTACTGGGGATAAAGAACACTTCATACACACATGCAGTGGATATAGGCAACCTGCATCACATAGGTTAGGTGGGAACATCACCACCCTGTCCACCCCAGTTGTACAGGGAGATATGTACATCAACCACACTCCTCCCCTCATCAATGGTGAGCATGTACATATTGCCCACTGATGGCAACAACAGCATATCTCCATGGGGCATAATAACATCAGTGTCTGCCTCCTACATGAACTCAGGCATATGCTCAGAGCTCCATCACACACCACAGTCAAACACAGACCTGCCACCATCCACATACCATCCACATAGAAGATGCCCACTGTCAACCCTCTACACAGAAATGAATGGAGGATAGAGGGTTATGCAATCAAGTGTCCAACAATGGGGGGAATAAGATATCTCAGGGACAGGAGTGTAATGCAAGCTGCTATAGCCATGATAGCTTGGTGGGTTTCAGTGTAGTGTGAATTATTTGCAAGTAATATCTATTATTGATGTGCATTTTGACAACTGTATGAGGTCCTGTCACCTTTTTCCTGTTTATGTTTTCCAGGTAACATGCACAGTGCTCTCCTACCAGCATTCTCTGTTGAGGAAACAGACAGCATCACCCAATATGTGACTGGACATTATGCCCTGTCATTTGTATGGAGAGCAGAAAATGTGCGGGAGAGGACTGCCCTGTGGGACAATGTGGTCCACAGGGTAAATGATGCTATGAACATGTGCAGCATCGGACCACCAACCTCAAATACCATGCCCATCAATGGGCTGCTGCTGTAGCGAGGGACCGGCTAGCCACAGGTGGGAGTCCAGCCATCCAGCCCCCACTGATACCCACTGAGGAGCTCCTCACCACACTTGGGCCACATGCTGAACACACAAGCCATGATGCTGAGGGAAGCATTGTGGAGGTGGGGTGCACACACACACTGGATGAGGAACATGCGGGTAAGGGCTCAGTGTGGATTAGTACACTAACGTATCAGACATACATGTATCTGTATTGTATCTAGATGCATGTGTCAGGTCCGACTGCAGTTGTGGATGGGGTTTTCTAATGCACAGAGGTGCACATCTATGGTGAGGACAGGACATTGTGTATTATTGCTGTTAGTACTGTAGATGTGCAGACATGCTGAATCCATCCTGTACCAAAGCCACATGTGCGTCTGCTGACAATAATTCCCTCTCACAACTACCTTGGACCCTGTGGTCTGCATATGGAATAGCAGCATGAATATGGTGAGTATGACAATTTTCTGTTGTTGCAAGGCAATAGCCCAGGCATGTGAAATGCATGAAATTTATCATGCACACAACCATCAGTTATAGCTCTATTGCTTTATGTAATAGCTATAGTGCTTGTTGTGCATGTTCACTTGTACTGGGGTTAAATGTATTGTGTCACAGTGGACACCACCGGGGCCTATGTGATGTGAATTCAACATTCCTGTAGCATATCTCACAACAAGATGTCTGAACAGAGGTCATCAAATTGTGCTGGACAAATGGCCTATGGTAGGGTCATGTGTGACACATTACTGGTATACAGTGGATATAAATTGTGAATACCCCCCTTAAAATGCAAGGTGTTCCTGTTACATACTGATTAGGACCACAATATAACAGTCTACACCTCTTCCAGCCTTTAATGTGACCCATAACATGTACAGTTCAGTTGTAAAACCAAGCAGCTGGACTCATGTATTGCACCTATAAGGCTGGCCACCTGTGAGGGCATCAGATGTCCTATCAGCATGATGTTTCAGTTAGGTATGACACCTCATGCTGCCATATGTGTCAGTACACTCACCGTGGCCTATTTGGCTATAATATCACATACATGGGCATTGTTATGGCACACAGACCACTTCTGACAAAGTATAGTTTCAAACATATGGATATTCCAGACACATCTGTACAGAGGACTGTACAATGGTTTAACCTGCTGCAAGTGAGGCAGATGCTGTTACCACGCTATATATATAGTAATGGCAGCGTGACATGGTCACTAGCTATGTATGGTATACACACTAAAATGGTATAAGCCACACAAGATATGATCCTCACACGCAAACAGTTGCTAGCATTAGAATTAGAACTCCTGCCTACCTAGGTATTCCTTCTATAGTGCTACACAGTTATCAGATGCAACACAGAGCTTATACATTTCCATCTCTTCCAAAGGTACTTCTAAGGTGGATGACATCAACAGGTCTACTAAATTGGAGTGAAGGAAAGTGTAAAGGGTAGTACACAGGTCAAAAATGGTATGAAACAGACAGTACATGATTCACACACATATACATACATTTGCCAGTATTGGGATTAGAATGCCTGCCTACTTAGGTATTCCAACTACAGTGCTATGCAGTTATCAGACACGCCACAGAGTTTATACATTTCCACCTCTTCCAAAGGTACTTCTAATGTGGATGATTTCAACAGGTCTACTAAATTGGAGTGAAGAGAAGTGTAAAGGGCAGTACACAGGTCAAAAATGGTATGAGTCAGACAGTACATTATTCACACACACTTGCCAGTATTGGGATTAGAACTCCTACCTATCTAGGTATGTTTATTACAGTGTTACACAGTTACTTCATGCACTACAGGCTTACTGAATATACCCTTTACCAAAGCTGCTGATAACTGCACAACTGTGGTAAATTATTATAGGTGGTAGACAGTCTGCCTTCTGTTCCACCCATACATCATGCTAGTTCTTTCTGTCTTGCACTTCAACTAGCATTATGGCTTGGCACTTCACCAGGTTATTGTATCAAGAAGTGTGGCACAACTGGTAGCCATCAGCAGTACTCATTCATCACAGATGTAGCCCTAGTGCTTACTAGTTATGCCCACCCCTCCTGGCATGTTTGAAGGGCAGTTATCTGTGCTTTTAGCCATTAACCTGGTGCACTTGTCCATTTTGGGGCACTGTTGCAACTGCCTCATGTACACAGACAACCCTCCCCTCTAAATTCCAAACACTCAGACCTGTGAGGGTTACCCATATATCACCCAATGTGGACATATGCACTCTCCAGCAAAGACTGAACTAGCAGGTCAAGAGGATAACATCAACACCTGCACAACACCATGTGGAACATGAAGCTCACCATGACACCCACTTTGACAACCATGACATACAGTGAAAATCCACACACCCACTTTCCCAGAGGCACTCAATGGACATTTACCCAAACAGCACAGACCAGCAAAGCAGACACTCAATCAGAAACCGCAACATGGCATATGCCAAGCGACACATATTTAACCTACACAGTGTGCCCCCAACCTAAGCTCCTAAAACTAACCATATTGCACAATGCAGTGATCAATACTGAGGGGCACACATCCCACTCACTAAGTTAAATATAGAGAAGGTAACATCCAAATATCTCACATGCCAGCATCTGACACATGACACAGCCAGTCATGTCAGTACACAACAACTATGAGTATCACTTCATGTCCATGTGGGTGTGAATGACTTGGGACACACCTCCCTGGAATACATGACAGGGACATGGTTGAAATCTCTGATTGTGTGGTCCAGGCAGGTGTGACAGTAGCCCTAGGCAGTGTATCACTGTCACCCAGAATGATGCTGCAGTACTATCAACAGATGATTGACTGCAATATTGGCTTATGTGTTATGTGTCATTCTCAGGGGATCCAGAACCTCTCTGCTTGGGATGACATGATTAACAGAACCTAATGACTTGCCATGGATGTTCTACATATGTCACCGCTGGGTTGCCAGGTACTGGCAAAGTGTCTTGCCACCCTTATCGTGCTTTACTAGGCAGTGTTCTTAATGTTATTACCACCATAACAGCTACATATGTATGCAATTTGAGAGTCATGCTGCTCAACAGTGGACATCCAACTGTCAGGATACAGTCACTTATAGGAGTCGTTGGAGTGGAGGACACATGTCTGCTGTAATGGCGAGGTGGTCCACAGCAGCAGACAACAGACCTGCAGTATCAAGCTATGACACATTCAACAGCTGTCTGCCCCCAAACATTGACCACACCACACATCCACAGGTGGTGTTGCCTCCATATTCATTATGGATAGGAACATCTCCAGACTAGTATCCCATCATAATGCATTGGAGATATTTCCAGTATAACTGCCTTGGGGTGATAGTGCAATCCAGACCATAGCCTGCAATGGGTCCACATCTATGTCCCTAGATTGTCAATGCACATTCCTCAACACACTGCCATCTATGATGGTGCAACACAACACTGACATAGTAGGATTTTTCAACTACCCCTACATCACCTGGGGAATAGCCAAGAACTAGTACAGTGGCACAAAACTAATGGGATTCATCATTCCCAGTGCCCTAGACTAGCTCATACTGACCCCTGGTAGAGGATGCAACACCCTTGAGCTATGCTGACCACTTAAATATCGGACTGTTGCTCATCCACAGACATCAATCCCTGTATGGTGAGATTCACACAGACTGTAATCAACATGGAACTCAATATGTCAGCCACACCCCCCCACAAAGATAACCACCTGGCAAAACCTCTCCAAAGCTGAATTTGCAGCCATAAAAACAGGATTGAATGCCTTCACTGCACCCATGGAAATGGGAAATAGCTGCATGACTGTGGAATCATACACATAGGCACTATACAAACAGGTACATGAATGCATGGTACTAGCCAGAGCCAACAGTACCAAGACACTGTCCTCCAAACACTGGGAGACAATGTGATGGTCCCCTGCCATTAGTAAAGAGTACATCAGAAGGAGGACACTGTTGCAGGGAAAGGTGGTGCCCCATGACTGTTGAACTCCCTTAATAGCCTCAAACACAACTTTGGATCCCTCATGGAATCCCCGACAGGCATCTATGGCAGCAGAGATGCAGCAGACACTGACAACAGTCATAACAGCCTTTGATAATTATATCAACAACCTCCACAGCATTAAACACAAGTGCTGCGAGTTACTGCACAATGCTAATACCTATGCTGAGACAACAGATATTGGCCACAGTCTTGGAAACAACTTCAGTGCCAGGTTTACCCCTCTCTCTCCCAACAAGTGAAGTGCTGAGTGAATGTGTTCTCACATGTTGTATCCCATTTCTGTTCTAGGCATCTGTGTGTCACCAGGATGTGGCTCTGCAGCAAGACAATGGAGTATTGCAGTGTGGTAACACATCCACCATGTCATAGGCAGGGTACAGTATGTGGATGGTAATCGCATATGCCTCACAGATTATAGGGCTGAGGGTTGTACATAGGTATATGTTGATTTATATAATCTGTTGTAGAATGGAGAATGGTACATGTTCTGGTTTAGACACACTTCCAATTGCTAATAACTACAGCCACAGGGGATATTCATCAACCAAACACACTGGGATTACTACACACACACACACACACACACACACACACACACACACACACACACACACACACACACACACACACACACACACACAGACACACACACATTTGCCAGTACTGAGATCCATAGATTCATTGCTTCATAGATGCATGGGCCTGAAGGCTCTACAAGGCTAGCCCAAGGAAGTACCCTGGCATCAGGCCACATGAAAATAGTCTCCAGTGTGGCTCAGGAGTATAGTCACTGGAGTGGTCCCCAGGGGTGGGTACTGTATTCTCCATCCACTCATCCAGATTTCTATTGTGGGTGGCCAGTGAATTGCACTACTTTCCATGTATGTGATCTATATTCCATAACATGGACAGTGTCTGGGTTGTGCACATGTCCCACATGCATGTTCTTTGAAGTATGGAAGTGTGCTAGAGGTCTCTGGGGCATGTTGTGTGGGCAGACTGGTATCTTTTGATACAGCATTCCTGAACTTGTTTAGTGAGACCTGGCTATATAACCGAGGTAGTGATTGCACCTATATTGACAGTATGATATGGGTATTCATTGGAGTTATTGGTGTCTGTCCATACAGGACATGTGTATAAGGCATGGTATTCCTTTTGTGGGGTACATTTGCAGACTCTACAGTTGTTGCACGCGTCCAGTGGGGAACATGACAAAAGGGCCACTGTACACATTGATTGGGCTAATGAGGGGATGGAACAGGGTGCCATGTCCTTTTACTTGCTGGATAACACACAGTCAGGAGATATAACACATCAAAGTACTTTCTGATGTCAGTGGCACTGCTGTGGTCAGCAGGCATGTAGTTCACTGCAATCACACCGTGGGTACTATCTGTGAAGCAATATGCAGGGGAACTACCAGTATAGTGGTTGTTGCCTAGCCAAGTGTGTTTGTGTATGATTCATGGGTGGAGAGTGGTCTCTGAGTATTAGATGGGTTGCCTATATTGTTCACTAATCCAAACTGTCACATAGTCATTGCACATGGCACTAGACATTTAGGGCTGCAGATTGTCTATACCAACCTCTACAGTGTTTGACAACTGTTGGCCTTGTAATGTGAATATTGGGACATATACTAGGTCCTCAACATAATAATTTAACAAAACCCACCTCCCAATGGATCCTGTTATTACACAATCACACAGGATACGGATGACAGACACACACACACACACACACACACACACACACACACACACACACACACACACACACACACACACACACAGACACACACACACTTGCCAGTGCTAAGTCTTGAACCCCTACCTAGTTAGGTATGTATTGCTACTACAGTGTTATACATTTATCACATGTGCCACGGAGCTTATAGGATGAATGCTGTCCCAAGGTACTTCTAAGGTGAGGAACATCACCAGCTCTCTTAAATACTGGCATCAGGTGATGTAGTGGGTGAGCAATTCCACAAAACATTTTACCCTACACACATATTTACATTTGCCAGCAGTAAGGTTCAAATCTCTACCTAACTATCTTTTCAGATCATTATGGTTACAAATTTACCACATGCACCACTGCTCGTACGTGGTTTAGGTTTGCCAACAGGTATTTCTAAGGTGAATGATATCTGCAGGACTGCTAAAATCAGACACTGAGATGTGTACTGGGTGTAAATGGGGCCAAAATCTTTGAGGTGCAGACATATACACACACACAAACACTTGCCAGGAATGAGATGCAACCCCCTACCTATGTAGATATTGCTACTACATTGTTCTGCATTTATTGCACAGGCCATAGAGCTTACATTTTAGAAATGTGTGCAAAGGTATCTTTGAAGGAGAGTGACATCAGCAGCAGTGCTAAACGAGGGGTAAGGGAAGTGTTGTAAGTGTGAATGACCACAAAATCAGGTCTCTACAAGGATACACACACACACCCTCTCACACAAACACTCACATTTACACAGTTGCCAGGATCGGAACTCCTACCTAGCTAGTTTGCTACACTATAATATTACAAAGTTATCGCAAGCACCACAGAGCTTATATATTAAAGAGCTTTCCAAAGGTATCTTTGAAGGTGAGTGACATCAACAGCAGTGCTAAAGGAGGGTAAGGGAAGTTTAGTGAGTGTGAATGGCCTCAACCACATTCATATAGAAACACACACAACTTTACATTTGACAGGACTGAGGTTACAACTGCTACATGGATACCTATTTGTACTGTAGTGTTACACAATTATCACAAGCACCACTGAGACTGTAGGGCTGAGGTCTAACCAAAGGTATTTCTATGGAGAATGACATCAGCACATCATGTGATATAGACCAATGGGATGTGTAGTGGGTGGGACAGGCCTCATAATGGGATTCTCTCTGTCACTGTCTCTCTCTTCCCCACATCTGTGTGTGTTTATGTTTGACATATTATATTATGTTGGCCTTAGATATGTGTAAGTATTCCTATCCAATGTGCGTGTGTGTGTGAAGTATCAATGGTGTACAATTTGGTGTGTGTGCACAGACAGCTGCGAATAACCAATATCTGTAGTCCACTGTGTTGTGGACATGGGCTTCATTTCTCTAAGTGTAGGAGCATGCCCAGTTTGAGCTTTTATATTGAGTGTGTGCATCCATTCCAGGGTGGGTTGAACTCCAGTTCAGGGTTTATTTGCTACAGCTACACCTAGCAAACTGTAGGTTACCAATATGGAAACACAATGAGCTTAACATACAGATACTGTAACTATTACTGTCTGTGTTGCTTGTGTGACATGTTTGGTTGTAGCATAGATTTTCTGATATATGTACTGTTTTACACTGTGATGTATCATGTCATCAACTACTGACAGATATCATTCTTTGCTCAGTTATTTACCAGGGAAATACAAGATGAATGAAGCTGAGACCAATATTCTGAGGCATATAGACTACACATTCTGGCACACACCTGCCATTGTGGAGGGGTAGCTACAGACAATAGACTGCTGGTTCTGTGTAAATGGTCCAGCACCTTATTAGTATGCTGGCTAGGGATCCACTCCTTATGCTTTTCTCAACTGCAAGGAATGGCCATATCGTGCTGGGGCCATACCTCTCAACTATACAGATACACCCAGGTTATCCAGAGGTAGGACTCATATATCTGGTCATTTTACATTCACGTTGTGGTTTACAAACAGTTTTGTGGCTGTTCATTCATGGGCTTGCAGTCAGGAGTAGTATGGGTGAACATTAGAGTTTCAGACTTCACACATTCCATGAATCCATGCTTCTACACACACCCCCTCTGTTATTCTCTCCTCCACCTAAGATTATGTAAGCAATATCTCAGAGGTATCCCTATAGTTGAGCCTTTATCCCAGTAGTATTTATGGCCTGATCCACAGTCCTTGCAGTAGGTCATGGGGAGGCACGCTACTGGCATTTGTCAACATGGCCTTACATTTGTTTTCTGTTTACTGTGTTAGGTTGTTAGCTGACCCCTGGCATTCTGTACATTGGCACTATGGGTGAGGCACGGGCCTTTGCTAGAGGACTGTAGGCCATTTGAGAGTGCTGCAGGCCATCTTTTACTGCATTTCTACATGAGATTGTGGGGGGGTGCACACTTGCAGACTTTAACATTTGAAATGATTGTACTGGTATTTTGGTTACTCTGTTGGCTTCCATTTCATATTGTATTGTGACCTATCATACATACAGGGGGCATATCAGTAGAGTATATATGTTAGATCTTAATGGCATGTATTTCAGTTTCAGACTTCTTGCCCTTCAGAACTAGAATGTAACTGCCAGACCTGTTGTAGTATGTCTGTGTAGGTCTGGTGGGGGGCTGTTCATGATTGCCATCATTTGGGGGCCTTAGCCCAGCCTTTCTTCATGGTCATCTACACCTGTCCTGCTGGGTGAGGCTGGTGATGGGTATGTGACCCTCATAGACATCCATGTGTGTGACCTATTGACATCCACAGTTCTTTAGACCATCACATGTACTGTGTGGGGGTTGTGACCTTGTGTAGTGCTGCCTAGTATGTTGACACCAGCATTTGTTATGAATTACCTGCTGTCTCATTTAGCTGTCTGTTGCTATCCCATTCAGCCACCCAATTCTCTTGCATGCTTGCATCCTTATCATACATACAAGTCTGAGTACATACTACTCCATTCAGTAATTGATAGAAGGGTGACTTACCTTGTTGCTGGGCCAGTATTGAGGACAGTGCTGGAGGGCTGACTATGTTGGATGCACATAGTACACACCCTATACATGGTAAAGCTCAGGTAGTGTCATGTTTGTCATCCCTTTTACTGAATGTGCAAGTCAGAGAGAGGTATCAGTCCCTGGGTCCCTACAGTGTCAGTGTGTGTGCTATGTGTTGCCTCTTTGCCAAGGCCTGGGCATACTATGCATGCCTCCTTCTGCCTACAGGGGCAGGCTCAGGATTTTCCTCCCCTGAATCCCTCTGTGCCTGTGCTGGCCTTGGCAATGGTGGGGGGCTGTGTGGCCCTGCTCCATGCTGTTCCTGCTGCAGCTGTTTCCGCAGGATCATATTGTGTAGCATGGCACATACTATGAACATTTGTGCACATCTAGTTGGAGAGTACTGCAAGGCTCCACTGGATATGTCAAGGCAGCGGAACCATGAGCTGAGCATCCCAAACACACACTCTACAATTATGCCGGTTTGTGCTTGTGACTTATTATGGTGTTCTTGTTCAGGTGTGTGTGCATTTCTGATGGGTGTCATCAGCCATGGCTCCAGTGCATAGACAGCATCCCTCACTAGATGGCCATATGGGATGTCCCCCCTGGCAAACGCCTGATACAGCTGTAAGCAATCAAAAATCAAAAAGTGAAGCAAATGATAAAGTGGAACTGGCAAACAAATGTCCAAATACCAAGAAAAAAGCAAGTTCCACAGCGTTGTATAAACCTTTTTAATAAAACAACAACGCTTTAAGACAGATATGTTCTTTTATTAACACTGAAGAGGACGTATCTGTCTGAAAGCTTTGTTGTTTTATTAAAAAGGTTTATACAATACTGTGGAACTTGCTTTTTCCTTGGTACAGCTGTGAGCATTGTCAGATGTGGGAGTCGTGATAGCTTCCAGCGCTGCCAGCACACACATTCATTATAACGCCCTGGGCATCGCACACAATCTGGCAGTTGATGGAGGGAAAGCCCTTGCAGTTTATGTAGATCCTGCCCCGCTCACCAGGCGGTGCTTTGATGTGGATGTGCGTGCAGTCTATAGCACCAACTACCTCAGGGTATTCAGCTATAGCACCTCACGGGCAGTGGGGAAATATATGTGCTCATTGGCATGTTGTGTCATGGCATCCAGGAACTGGTGGAGTAACTTGGATGCAGATGCCTGTGAGATCCCCATGATATCAACAGTTGGTCTTTGGAAGGTACCTGTGGCTAGTATTCTTAAGCCTAGACATACCTTGGTATCCACTGGGATAGGTTCCCCTCTATTAGTTCTTTGTGTGAGGCGTGGCCGATACAGCTCAACAATTTGCTGTAGAATGTCCCTGTCCTCCCTGTAGTGCTCTACTATCTCCAGCTCATGTAGGCCCTGGTAGGTTACTCAGGGTCTGTACACTCTTCTCCTCTTCCTCACTGTGGGTCGGTTGTCAGCATTCATCTCCTCACCACCCTCAGTCTCTAGCACATATTGATGGAGTAAAGCAGCAGCAGCCTCTAACATTTTTAGTTAGTTTTGCCAGTTAAAAATCCCCCGTCTGTGTACACCGGTGGTGTAGAGTTTGTGGGAAAAACTAGTCTGTAGGGTCTTTGCATAGTTTATATTAGTGTGCTGGGCTGCTGCATGTGTAATTGGCTGATTCTGACACATTCCACCTGCCAGTTATGCTATCTCTCCTTGATTGCCTTCCTAGTGCTGTTTCCCCTTCCCAGTTCCTCCCTATTTAAGCCCTGAGGCACACCGTGCATACCCAGTGCTCAAATGTAAACAGTACTGCCATTTCCTCATTTTTTTTCTTTTTTTTTTTTTTTTTGTTTAAATCCTGATGCATGGCGCACACACCCGTTTAGGCTATATACCCAGTGCGCAGGCATATCTGACACACACCCCTCCTTAGCTGTGCTTAGCTAAGGGCAAACATTGGCCACAGAGCTCCAGTGAGCTTACAGCAAGCATGACACACCCCCTTATGAAGTCATTCAACTCTTACACTTGCACTGTTGTATTGCTGCACCTACACGGTTAGGTACAAGCTGACACTTTGAAGAAATCTGTGATTCAGTATAACTCCCCTCATTTGCATACCCCGATGTGTAGGTCATTAGTTACTGCAATTAAATGGACCCTTTCCCCCTTGCCAACCAGTGTTCCCTGGTATTGTTTACATTCTGCATGCCATTGACTATAATGGGAAAATGCAGAATAAAGTTAAAATTTACTTCTTTTTATTTTCGGCATGATCCCGTTTGCTCGCCGCTGCCCTAAGCTTAAACGACCGAGATCGGACAAAAAAAAGTATAAATTAAAAAAAATAAACTGTTTTTAATGCCAATAGCCTTATATTTGGCCACTGTCATGTGTATTAAACATAATACATGCTTTTACATGAGCTGTCATGTCTCGTTTTGTCAGATGCAGAAATGCATTTTGTTACTAGCCGAATACATTTCTGCACTGACATTGTTCTATCATGGAGACCTGGCAGCTTCATGGATCTCAAAATTGCCTCATTTGCATGGTTTTCACCAGCAAATTAGGTATTTGCATATTTGCTGGTTTTCCGTGGTAGAACAGTGTAGGGCCGCTCGTGCACATGAAAACGGCACTTTCCTGGATTGCTGGGTGGTCATTTTCCATGCAGGAGCTCCTACACTGTTCCTGCATGGAAAATCAGCCTTCATGAATCCTGGCTAATGTCTTTGTATAATGACTTAGTGCTGTTCCTCCATGTTGTTTCTTCATAGTTCTGCATTTGTTGATGTATTACACTGGTGTATGCAACTTACATTCCCACCCTTGCACAGTACATCCATGCTGTTAAATACAACCAATGGAGAAAGGAATATTTTTTTTTAAACTGTAAAATCCAGACAATTTAGAGTTATAAAAGAGACATGGCAGAAGTACAAGGACATTCAGGTACATTTCTATAGTTTTGCAGAATATACCCAATTTTCCTTATATTTGCTCTGTATTCTCTTTGTACCTCTCAACCTCTTATCTTAAAAATGTAGATAAAGCTTTATATAACAGGGGACAAAAGCCCTAAAATAGGGATTAATTGTAAATGTTGCGCTTATAAACTTAGAAAGATGCTAGAATAACAAGATTTGTGTTATCATGCACTGTCTGAAGAATTTGAAGTCTGAAATTGAAATGTGTGTTAGTGACTTCACTTCTCAGTAATTTGTTTTCAGATACCAAAAATATGAGTAAAAAATCTGGACATTCTGTGAAAATCTGGACAGTTGAGACATATGCCTCCACAGCATATACTAATAGAAAAAAGTTTGGCCGCTCAATGGTACTTCAGTAATTGGACTTTTTTTCCATTGGTATATGCTCAGTTTTCAATGGACATGCTGGTTTGGTTTACCTATCTGCGTGCATATTTTTGAATAGTAATGAGCTATCACTGTATAATTTTAAAGCAGTCAACATATGGAAAATTAAATGTGATTTTTTAAAGAATGGCTTCAGATGTTTTCAGTTAATATGGAGTGTTTTGAAATTTAAATGAACAATATTAAATGTGAAAATCTAAAACTGTAGATAAAATGTTAAAATATGTATAGCATAGATATTTTAGTATAGTTAAGGACATGTTGGATTAAAATGTCAAACATAAGGATGTTGGGCCTAAAATATTATGATGCATAATCTGAGAAAACATGAATTAAAGTTTAATGGTGTGTTTTCCCTAGAAATTAAATGTAAAAAAAATATATGAATAAGGTAGATTCTGGCAGGCAGGTAAAATGACACTATTAATAATCAGAAAGATTAATTTTGCAAGAATGCCTTATGAAGTAACCCTGAATCTGAAAATGATCAGAAAGAAATGAATAATAAATGCACTGAATATGCTAAAAGAAAGAAAGTAAAAATATCAGTGCTGATAGTTTTGATACTCACTGAATGAAAACCTCAGAATTGGCAATACTGTTAGATTTTTGTTCTTGTAGAAACATCAAATTCATACTCTATGTTTGAAAAAAAGGGGATGTATGTAGTGTTTTTATTTCATGAAATCCTGACTTTTTACCCTTATTTTATATCTCAGTAATTTATTGCAGAAGTGTGTAAAGAACAATTCCATTCCACTCAATCAGCATTACTTTTTGGCAAGAAAGAATTACATTAATTCCACTGATGAAAAAATGAAAACTGCCATGAAAAAGGTTAATACGTGAGTATGGTAGTTTTATAGGTGCAGTTTCTATAACAATATAATGCTCAGTGTGGTAAGTGACACAATCAAGGAAGTAACTTTGAACTCTGTAGAGTTACTAAGAAATACTGCGGTTTATCAGATGACTTGCTTTGCAACAATTAGCTTTTGGAGGAACTTTATCAGTATTTATCATGCACGAATTGTGCATGGTCTTCCTCCAAATTCTTGAGTATCACGCCCCCTCACGCTTAATTAGAGCAGGATCCAAAGCTGCTCCTTGGCTTTCCAAAGAAACCAAGCAAACAATGCTATTAAGGAATAAACTATGGACAAAATGGAGAACAGCTAAAAACCCAACTGACCATCAAAACTTCAAACACCTTAGAAATACCACAAAAAAACTTACCCATCTTGATAAAAAGAATTATTACCTTCAATATCAAGAAAATCAAAATCATAACCCCAAAAAATTCTGGTCAGGAATCAATAAACTGCTCCATCCAGGAAATACCAAAACACCTACTCCAGCTAACTTAGCACAGACCCCACTCAACTTAATAGCCAACACATTCAACAACTTCTTCACTGAAACAGTCACCTGTCTTGCAAAGAACATGACTCCCCACACTTCCCTTAAAAACACCTCCCCCCAAAATAACACCCCCACTCTAACATTCAGTACAGTCTCCACAACCTATATACAAAAGTTACTCTCAAAACTAAAACCATGCACTCCTTCAGCTGACCAACTACCAGCTGAATATCTGCAGCTAGCATCAGCAGAACTAGCATACCCAGTCTCCATTTTAATTAACAGAACAATAACCGAACCTACTATCCCTTCCCTCTGGAAAGTATCCTATATCATTCCTCTGCATAAAGGAGGAAACTCTAATGAACTTTCTAATTTCCATCCTATAGCCTTATTATCACCACTGTCTAAAATCATGGAGCGTTATATACACCAACAACTTTTACATCATCTTTTACATAATAGCCTACTTTCAGACTCTCAACATGGCTTTAGACCTTTCCATAGCACTTCCACTGCTCTTCTCTCCTTCACAGATACTATCAACAAAAATCACAATAACAACATATACTCTTCTGCTTTGTTTCTTGACCTCTCTAAAGCCTTTGATATGGTCAACCATCAACTTTTACTAGACACTTTGAAATCTCTCTCACTTGAACCTTCGGCATTGCACTGGTTTGACTCTTATCTGAAAGATAGACAACAAGCAGTCCTTTGGGACAGCCATCTCTCCTCTCAGCTCCCAATCACTATTGGTGTCCCACAAGAATCCATCTTAGGACCCCTTCTCTTCTCCATATTTATAAACAACCTGTCTATCTCACTCCCAACACCCTCATGTATTCAATATGCAGACAATTCAACTCTCATCTGTTCTGCTGTATCTCCAGCTGAACTTCATTCTTCCACCCAAAAAGTCTTTACAGCAGCAGAAAAATGGTTCCAAGATATCTGTCTCCTCCTTAATCCCAAAAAAACTAAATTATTACTTTTCTCTCCAACCCTTAAATCTGCCCCTCTTTCCTTTTCTATTGTGTCTGACAATGGCACTATCATTACACCTGATAGTTCCACTAAACTACTAGGTGTTACAATAGATAATCAACTAAACTTTGATTATCACATTGACCTAACTATCAAAACTGTTAATAAAAAATAGGTGCCCTCTATAGACTTAAGCCCTTTCTAACAGCAACCACCAGGGTGTCTTTAGCCCAAACTCATCTTATCTCTACATTATTATATGCCTCCCCATCTTTTATAAACCTTTCAAAATCTAACCTTCAGAAACTTGCCACAGCCTACCACAGCATTGCCAGGTTTGCCACAGGTTCCCCATTTCTCACACATCATTGTGTTAATCTCAAAAAGCTTGACTGGCTTGAACTTCAAAATCTCATTCTCCTACATCAATTAGTTATTACCTATAAAATTCTCCATTACCCTTCTAATACACCCATACTAAATAACCTTGTTGTCCCTTACAGGAATCTTACTTCCCTTCGCTCAGCTAACAAATTACTAGTGGCCACCCTCAAAACACACAATAAAGCTGGGGTCTCCTTGTTTACAAATACCATTGGCTCACACTGGAATAAACTTCCCATATAACTGACCACTCTAGGCTCATCACAACTTTTCAGAAAACAACTAAGAAACTATTTTAAAACTCACTGGCTATGCCCTTGTTCAAATCCTGACTGATCTCAGCTTCCATCTCTCTTTTCAGCTCTTTCCACTACTCTTCCTCATGTCCCTATCATGACCTTTACCCCTCCTCTGTACTTCACCTACCTTCCACTTGGATATTACTTTTCCCATAAATTTACTTCTCTTTATATTACTGCAACCTATCATCTCACCTTGTATCTAAATCACCCAGCTGATGAAATCTGTTTCTTAAAACTAGTGCCCTGACACAAAATGTTTATCAAAATTGTTAATACTGTAAATAGTTGAATAGAGTCTTGTGTGAGTTACTGCTTTATTTCTTCTTTAATTACTCTTCCAAAGATTTTGGAATAGAAACCCTCACTCTATGTTTAGTTTTTATATATTACTTTTGCACTGTTACTATGCTACTTGGGAACAGTTCTTTACATGCTTATAATTTCTATCTTATTGTGCTTTTTTGTTTATTTTTATCATTATTATGGACTAGTATATAGTGGAGCTTTTCTCCTCGGGCCTCTGCTGAAAATGGACATGTATCCAGCCAGACTAGCCCGGTCAACAAATGTAAAATAAATAAATAAATAAAATATTACCCAAATGCATAAGAATGCAAATTCAACCCCCTTTTGTTCTAAAGTATCCAGTAGAAATTTTCTTTTTTGTTTTCTCTATTTACCCCACTATTTGTCAATCATAAATACCTCCAAGCTGATCAGCTCATTTATCGCCCATCACTGGGCTGAAGATGGGGCCTTTATACAGTTAGCCTTCAGGTTAGTTTGAGGGTTTTTCTTTTGTGATGCTCTTAACTCTTTTTTGAAACCCATCAAAGTGCTGAGACATATAATAGATTGAGAGCAGAGGAGATCCCATCACTTCCAAAAGAGCTCACCAGTTTCTATCAGGAAGAGTGCACTATTCAGTGTGCCCCCAAATGACTGCATCTTTCCCTAGCATCCAAGAGAGATGAGGGGTCTATGTTCTTTCACTCCTCCATTTCCCTGCATAGCTACACTAGTGTTGAGGCTCCTAGCTGAAGTTGGCATTTGGATCACAGCTGAGGCTCTGAGCCTCTGTACCATGGAGCTAGGCTAGCCATGATACAAGGCCATGTGACAGAGGCACAACAAACTAATGGGATGATACATTTTCTGACTGAGGCAGGATCTTAATTTTTATATTTCATTCTAAAACAATCAATTTAAAGCAATTTGTTTATATAAAGTTACTAAATATTAAAGCTGATATGTATGCTGTACTAATTACCACAGATAGTAATTCTAACATACAAGTATACAACAGGAGGTCGGCTTAACTTATTCAGTCCTGAGCAGCATGAAGTTAACTAATCCTTTCCTTATAGAAGTCTTTTAAGCCAGGAAAACACTCATTCTGAGAAATGTTCTCTTAAATCGTAAATTAACAGCATACCTCACATGATTTGCAATATCTCCTAAATGGTGTGGGTTACAAAAAATGTAAATGCAAAAGTTGTTTGTTACCTCTCAAATTATAACTATGTATGCATCACATTTCTTATACCTAAGGATACGTGTAAGAGTATGTGCAGATTCTTCATCAACTAGTGCAGTTCTGCTGTATAAAACTAGAAAATCACATAGATCATCATTGTCAAATATCAAAGTTTCAAAACTTTTAAATCTGACCTACCCATATTTAACAATGTAGATATACATTTTCATTTAGTTGTATTTCCCTGCATACATGCTCATGCAAAGAATTTCTCAAGTAGGTAATAATAGGACTGCTGCAGGATTTGATGAGCCTCTTAATTGCTGAGATGTGAAACAGCTAGTTTGTTTATTTTCATTTTGTGTATTTGCAAGTGGGGGAAGTACCAGCTAGGTGTAACACATTGTCATGAAGGCATGGGGTGATTAGCTGTACATAAAATATCAGGCATGTTTTCACTAAAGTATAAATAGCCTAGCCAGTTCCATGGCATATAGTGATAAAGCCCTGATCATGGTCCAGTTGACTCAGGTGTACTAAGTGGCTTGGGTATTTGGGAGTGTGTCAGGGGCACACAAATTATTTCAGTTTCCATGGTAAAGACTGAGGAAACAACTGCACATTGTTGCTGAGGGTTGGCTGGGCATCCTGTTGATGTCTATGTTTTGAAGGAGAGAGAGATCAGGAGAGAGTGGATTATACCCCATCAGGAAGGTTGGGGGCATGCAAAAAGGGCTGAGAAAAAGTACAAAACTCCAAAGTAGCAGCACCATTACACTGTCTTAGGAGAACTCAGTCTTTTTGCTGGCCTCAATTCTTATTGGAAAAGTCCAGGGGAGTAAAGGAGGGGTAGATAGACCTAGAAAATTAATTGCTTTGGGACCAACTAATGGTTAGCTGCATGGAGAAAAAAAAGTGGGGAAAATACAGAAACAGCAAAATGTGTAAAGTAGTAAAAACAGTACTGCACATGTACCTCAACACAAACTGTGACAAACAGTAGAGAACATTAATGTAGTAGGTGCCAAATCAAGTATATATAAAGTATTAGTGAAGCAGCTGGCTGGTAGTAACAGTTACAGAGCTAGATGATTTTCAATGGAATATTATCTGCAGGTACTTTTACTGCTTTTGTGCTTAATTTTAATACACGGAGAAAGGGTAAAATGAAATCTTGTATGACCTGGGATTTCTTGACATGACACCAGGAGGCTAAAGCTGCATCCATACTGAAGGCTTAATTTGGATTTTTGTAGGCACACAGCTGAGATGATTGCTTCTGAATAATATTTATGTAACTGGAGTTATGCCTGCTAATAAATAATGCAGACACAATACATGAACAAATAAATAAATAAAAGGGAGAATAAAGGTGCCAGTGGTCCATAGAGAATGTTGGACATTAAGTAAGAAATGTTACAGCAACAGAGGATACAGTAACCAACATTTTAACTTGCACAAATTATACTGACTTCAGTAGTGAAGGAACATTTAGAAACATTTATGCTAGAATGCTAGGACAGAGATAGACAGAGATTGATTAAATCTTTACTGATCTTGATTGTATCTGAAATCTACAAAAATAGATGAAGTGAAACTCCAAAGGGTATTGGCTGAATCAAAAATAGAATCCCTTGAATTAAAATGGGTAGATATTGAAAGCCATGACAGAAGAAAAGACAACACATGGTTTTCCAGAAAAGGATGAGGTTATCTGTTGTGTAGATTTTGTCCTGTCTCTGATGACAAAGTGGACTGGCCTCCTTGATGATTGTATCTTAAAAAGTAATGCTTGGACTATAGTCAGCAGCTTCTATGTAGTAGCTGAGCCCTGTAACAGTGTGCTTTGTAATTTTTCACTGCAAAAAAAGTATTACAATATCTCTGGTGCTCTGGCAAGATCCTTACCTGTAAGAATTCAAGAAATGATCATTGCCAAGATGTCTTCATTACAGCAATGAAGTAGATAAGGAGTATGTTTCTCTCAGTGATACGTTTATGCCATTTAGAAGGTTGATTGAACCTACTTTAAGATTTTATCATCAATAAGAGTAAAAACATCCCTTCAGCAGTATGAAACTGAAGGATTTCTTGAGGGATAGGCCTCACCTATAAGAATGAAAAAACAGTCAACAGTTATACTGAGGAGAGAGTAGGATCATAAAGGAAGACAACTGAATATTTTAAACTTGTCAGAGTGGCTTCTGGCTAAACAGAAAACTACGTTTGTCAGGATGCCAAGTTTAGATGCTTGTGATTTTTGAAAGTTAAGATTGATTAAAAAATTAATGCAAAGCTGTGAGTACTCATTAAATATGTAACACATTCTAAACAATTTTGCATATTTGCTTAAAAACACAAACATAGCTATGTCTGTACCCCGATCATGCATTTCAACCATCCACACATTTGCATAATGTTCCTGATTATACTTCACATTCTTGTCCTGTCCCTCTTAAAGTTTTTTTGATTTTCAGGTATATTTATAATGATTTTTGTCAGTTAATAAGGCTGGACATTAGAGTTTCATACTTTTTATTATTCAAAAAATGTATTTGGATATAAAACCTGTTCTATTAATCTTTTAATAGTATTAGATTAATAGTTAAAAACAAGGTTTATCTCAGATTTTGGACCTTTTATCACATACTTCTTGAGCTAAGAATTTAAAAGGTATGACTCCAGTTATGCTACACCATCTTTTGCAAAGTTTATCTGTCAGTTATATGTCAAGTGAAAGAGGAAAATGTGTTTGGAGATGATACTTTTCAGAATGCTTTAAATGAGAACTTCAATGTACATTGTGACATTTTTAGTCACATCAAGTAGTACCCAATGTCCTTTATTTATTTATGGGATATTTGCTTGAAACAGTTTTGAGAAAACATGAAAGAAGGCACACAATGCCTATTATGCTAGTAAGAAATAAAGACATTGCAAGTAAATGGAAATCCTCTAACTTCCATGGTTTATCAAATATTTGGTGCATTAGAAAATCTGTGGAAGTAAGGCACTTTTACAAATAGATAATACCATATAAATAGAGACCATGATTAACATTTTTGGATAATGACCAGTGAACTTAAATGGAGACTTGAAATTTAATTGCAGTTCACTTCACTTAAAACTCATTTGACTGACTCTCATTTCACCAACTTTTAATAATGGCAGGGTGTAGAGTATTGTAAGGCAAGTAAAAGGTATATGCCATTTTCCCCACTGTAGTGCGATCCTGGAGTTAGTATATATAGTTAGGGGGGGAGGGTGGGAGGCACATCCCCCCACCTAGTTTGGTTTTATATTGTCTGGTTTCTTTTAAGATGGTAAGTAAGTTGTGTTTAAGTTTTGGAAAGAGTTAGTTATTGGTGTTGTAAGTGTGCATGTCTATGGTTTAAAATGTAGTATTTTGAAATCCAGCATTGTCAGGTGCCAGTGAAATGAAAGTCAGTCAAATGAGTTTTAGGTGAAGTGAACTTTAGGTGAATTGGTCTTGGTGAAGTGAATGTTGGTCAAATGAGTTTTATGTGAAGTGAAGTGAAGTAGATTCATATATATATATATATATATATATATATATATATGAGAGAGAGATATGTATGAACTGTTGTGATTGATCTCAGTGTTACAATGTTAAACGCAAAATGTCTGACATAATATAACAAGCTGTCATACTAATGAACAGTGAAAACATCGAACATATTAAAGATATCAAAAAGAAAGCAATTTCCTTTTGAAATATTTTCTCTTAAACTCTCCATAATACTCATTTCTAATTTGTCTGAATAGTGGTAGTGTTATGGAAAGAAAGTTTTTTTTTTTAAGTTAAAGTATGGGGTTAACATTAGGGACAAGGTTAGGGTTAAGGTAAGCGTATATTAGTAAATTGGTACAAAGGTGGGGGGGGGTGAAGCCTGCCTCTAACCTTATACCTTACCTTAAAAAACCTTCACGTAACACTAGCACTAAACAAGACAGGCTCACGCACACACTCACAAGCACATCTATATAATACTTACCTGTTAGGACAAAACACACATTTAACAAAACTGATATTCAGTAAACTGGATTTGGAAAAATGACTCTGCAATTCATTCTTTTGCACAAATGAATGTGTGACACACAATGGTTGAACAACTACTATGTTAGCTTTCCAAATGAAGACACACTTATGTTGACAAACAGACATTGATCTACTTCTGAGCATGCTCTGAAGACAATCCTAGAAACATGCAAACTGCTGTACACCCCCCTAACTATATATGCTGACTCTAAGACTGCACAATCCCCAGGGAAAGGGCATATTCACCAACCCTGGGGATTGTACATTCTTGCATAACTGTAAACCATCTGCATTGCTGATCAAAGTGTAAAGACATTAAAGAGGTTGAGGCTCCCTAAAAATCAAACAATTACATATACATGTATATATATATATATATATATATATATATATATATATATATATATATATATATATATATATATATATATATAGGTGAATTGTTTAATTGAATGATTGGAGGGTGGACATGTTAACTGATATGTGTTTTATGATTTAAGAGGCATTTTTCTACAAGTGTTTTGTTCTGAATAAGTCTCTCCATTGAGAGAGATGAAAGCGCTTAATTAAAGTCCTTTTACGTTGTGGAAGTGACTCTGCTGGGACTTTTTACATTTTAAAGCCATTTCAAGGAAGATGGTAGTGGGCTGCTTAAGTTTCTTTTTCTGTTTGCACACTTTCAAAATGGCTAATATCGAATGGACACATTGTGACCTGCATCACTGAACATCAAACGGCACATGTAATCCAATGGCCACATTTCCATAACAGTGAATGTCAAACCATCAATATTAGCATGGTCCGACAAAGGGGCAAAAAGATGTTTTTATTTTCAGTATTTCAGTTTGGCAACATGACCATTCAATGGAAGGAACTTCTAGTTTTTTATAGTAAACTATATATATATATATATATATATATATATATATATATATATATATATATACACACACACTCCAAGTTTAAGCAACACCTAAGATATTTATTTATTTTATGTATTTGTATTTATTTCATTTTATTTATTTTACATTTGTTTACTGGGAAAGTCCAACTGGACACAAGTCCTTTTTCAGTGGAGACCAGTAAAAATATAAACATAATCATTGTAGAAGTTGACAAACTTGCAATGACATCACATAAGCATACAATAATATTTACACAGAGATGAGAAATACAGTTTACCAGTGATAGCATTAACATAATCCCCTAGATTTACTACCCTTCCACAATGGAAGCGGCCATTTAGGAACAGGATGGCAGTGCGTTATGCGTATTAATGAAGGCATGCTGCCTGAGCTCCTACACTTACACTGAGCATGTACGAGTACAGGGGGTGTGTCTGAGAGCAGAACTCTCAGAATATACATGCCCCTGCAATGAAGAACAGGATATTATGAGTAAGAATGAGCGAGACCACTCATAGGTGTTCGCATACCCCCAGCAACATCCCCCACGTTTGCAAGAGCAATAGTTAAACATAAAATATAAAGAATATTTTTTTATGACACAGATTACATTTAACTGTAGTTGCACGGGTTTGCCCATCACTTAGCTACTGTTAATGCAGCTTAAATAGCACAAGAGGATAAAAAGCAAGATTTATGCAAATGAAGCAATACAGCAATAGTGTAGTGGGCAGAGCATTTGCCTTATGAGCAGTCATTCCCGGTTCAAATCCCACAACAGTACAATTAATTTTCCATGTCAAATCACTGTATGATCAATTTATTTTGTTGCATAACCTACAATAACATATATTTACAATATTTATATATTTATAACATATATTTGTGAACTGGAGTACTGCATTAAATGCAGATGTGAGGTGTCATTGTCATAATGTTGCAAAGTCCACAGATAATCACAAGTGCCTCATACAGTATATGTACACAGAAATTAGGAATACAAATGGAAGGTAAAATGTGCAATGAATGATAACTCCATACAGTTTCTAAATCCACCAACTTCCCAAGAACCATTAGATATTACTGTCTAAATTAGTGTGGTGTGGTGGTAAATGGGAGTAAGCACTAGTGAGCAAGTGTAAGCACTATTAAGCAGTAGTAAGCGGAAGTAAGCATATTTAAGCAGTAGTAAGTGAGTTTAAGCCCATTTGCATGGGGGTAAGCAATGCGCACACAGGTTAAACAATATTGTAGCTAACTCTGTGTAAGCATATTTCACCGAAAGTTAGCATAGCTTACCCTCACGCAAACCCACGCAAACCCACTTACAGTTGCTTAAAAGTGCCTTAATCACTATGTATGCAACAGCCGCTGTTCTGGCCAGAAACAAAATAAACAGCCTTTGCAGGTCTTGAACCCAGAACACTACAATTACAATAGTTAATCACTAAGCCATCACAACAGTACATAAGACTGAGGTATCACCGAACAGATCCTCACTATAGGAAAATCAAACTGAACATGTGAAAGGAATCTATATACAGTTTTATGTTGTATAACCTACTACATAACATAAATATGTGAACTGGAGTACTGCATTAAACCCAGATGTGAGGTGTCATTGTAATAAAATGTTGAAATCCCCTAATAAACACAAGGACCCCATACAGTGTACGTACACATGAATCATGGATACCAAACACATATATAACATGTAATGAATAATAAATCAATGTCAAAAAGCAAATAGTATGCAAATTTAAAAAATTAAGCAATGCTAAACATTGCACAGCCCAGCTTTCTAGCTGTAAGCAATGTGTAGGCCAGCTAACTCAATTTGCACATTGGTAAACCCCTTTAAGCAATGCCAACCCTAGGTAAGCAGGTTTGCCCATAACTTAGCCTTTTCAAAACCATCCAATCACAACAAAGTGCGAGAAATCGGACCTATTTAAACCCAACAGGTTGGAATACATCTTATAACTGGTTGTAGCTTCCCCTTGTAGGAACTATCTCTGGAATGGGAGAGGGTGTGCACTTTCGGTTGCAGCACTGGGGCATCCAGAGTCCAGAGTCATGGCAGGACTCCTTGTGAAAGACCATAACCAGAGACTGCTGCAGGGCCAGTACCAGGGTTCCCAATACAAGGCAGAAGCCTGGGACCATCTCGCCCATGACCACAGCATTGCATCTGGCATACCCTGAACTGGTGAGCAGGTAAGGCATCACTATGCTGATCTGAGGCGGCGAAAGGGGGATCTCTTGGATCAGTTGATCCAAGAGGCTTGGAGGACAGGGGAGGTCCCAGCCATGTGTTAAGTATCAGTTCGCTACCTGTTTAATAATTGCCAGCTCATGTATATTATGGATAGGTATGGCTAAATATTCCTCTTATGTCCTTCACAGTGGCAAGTGAGTGGGCTATGAACCAGGAGGCCCATGGATGTCACTTGGAGCGGTTGCGACATGAGGCAGGTTAGTAATACTCATGCATGTACTGTCATAGGGAATAAATCTAAAAGTAGAAGTAAGTTAATTGCCTGTATAAAACCTGTATTGTTTAAGGCATGCACTGCATACACCAGAGAATATGGCAGGAAGAGTCTCATATAGGTTGTATGTAAATAAAAACATAATAGCCTGACAATAAAGGTCTAACTGCTGGACTGCATGTGTTTACTCTGGTATCATATGGTAATGCAGATTTGCAATCACTTAATAGTACTGTTGTATTAAGCACTGTTACCCACACTGTGCAACATAAATAAAATGTGTATGAATATCTGTATATGACTGGTGTAATCCCAAGAGGTCATATAGTACAACTGAGAGAGACACAGACAGAAAACAGTGAAAAGACAGACAACAAAATCCAAATAGCATACTCAACCGAGATATGAAATGTTGCATTTTTAGCACACACAGCCATGGTTTGAATCCTGGGAGTGGTAGTAGGCTGCATGCAGAATCATACTCCACAACTGTACAGATATGTCCAGAATGTCCAGTAAATTGGCCCATATCTGCTGCCTGTCTCCCACTCCCCCTGGAAAATCAGTGGGATGATCCCAGACGTCTAGGCAGCAAACAAGAACTACAACTGATTGTCAGACATCTATGAGAACAAACCTGTCACTCTAGCAACTCCCCCAAAATGTTATGAGAGTAATAAGCCAAGTATGTCCCATCTACACCCCCATGTTGTCAAGCTGTGACCAGAGTGTGTACAGTAACAGAGTGAAATGTATGTGCATAATACTAATGTGGAATCTGGTAATTAGTGTGGCAACATTCAGGTAGTGCTAACAAACATTGATCCCACAGGTCTGTCAGATATGAACACTCTGCCTAGAAATAAAAGATTGATATCCTGTACTGGTACAGTGTACTCTGTTATTCTATGGCATTGTGAGTGTTGCAGTTGCTCTGAACAATAAGGTATCCAAACAAAAAACGCTGCTGGATACTGCTGAATACAATGAGATTCTAGTAAAAAACCCGCCTGTTCCTAAGGGCTGGTTTAAGGGGTTTTTACTAGAATCTCATTGGTTACTGTGTTTTTTAAATTGAGTTGTTTGTTTGTGGAGTTTTATCTGAAGAAGGGCCATAGCCCAAAAGTGCTCATCTTGTATGCATTTTGTGTTATAATAAATTTTAAATCTTGTATTCAGCAGTATCCAGCAGCATTTTTTGTTTGGATTTCTTATTGACTGTTACGACTTGCTGGGTTTTGGTATAGCACGAACCTTTCTTCTTTTAACAATAAGGTATCACTCATCACTATCAACCACACTGTGCTACATAATATAACTGTCTAGGAAATCCTGTACAAGAGTGTAGTAATGCACTAAAGGTTTAAGAGGGTAATAGTCGAAATATAACCTGATTCACCTGCATGTGACCAAGACATGCCCAGAGTCTGTGCAAAAAGAGATGGACAGGTATGTGCATAACATCAACCTGGAATCTGGAAGTATATGTAGAAACAGTTAGTGTTAACAAACAATTCCTCTACAGGTATACCAGGTAAGAGGTGTATACTGCAGGTAAAAACAGTTCATGTATATAGTTGTCGACAGCCATACCACTGTCCAAAGTAAGGCAATAGGGTAGTCTACTAATACTTGTAAGGTACAGATAACAGCACTGACTAGGAAAGTAATGCAAACTACAGGAATATACTAGTTGTTAATTGACACCCCCCCCACCATATCTGCAACAATAAGCTAAATACCCAACTCAATTGGTATGTAAGGTACAGATAACAGCACTGACTAGGAAAGTAATGCAAACTACAGGAATATACTAGTTGTTAATTGACACCCCCCCACCATATCTGCAACAATAAGCTAAATACCCAACTCAATTGGTATGTGCTGACTTAACTCTAATGTTGGGACATATGCCCTATTGTTTGATAATTATTTAAATCTGTTTCTATGCATGTGCTATGTTGAAATACTCCCACATTGGTGGCATGATGTCATCAATGTACCTGCATGCTGTTGTAATTATCACTGTGGTCCCATATATGCATGTGTTCTGTTTGCTATGCAACTGTTCCAAATCTGGTGTTTGGGTTAATGGGAATATCTAAGCATGCTGTTATACCTAATGCTGCAATGTGTTGACTATTACTAACCAACATATGTTGATAAAACATAAACACCATAGCATGTATGCGAATGCGGGTCCCAGCAGTCCGACCTGTCCCAACTCAGCTGGCCGTGATACTGGGCACTAGCACGTCTGGGGCCCAACCTGGGACTTCCTCATCTGTTGGTCCTGCACCACCTTTAGGTGGAACCACCTCAGGGGATGGGGCTCACCTCCACCTGGCAGTGGGCGTGGACAGGAACCTGTCACCCATCGCCAGGTCAGGGTGGTGGTGCGTAGTGAGCTCCGCAGGGAGGTCGGACATCTGCTATACCAGCTTGAGGGCCGTGTGTCATGACTAGAGGGTCGGTCTGGCTCTCAGACTCAGCCCCCAGCACAGCATCTTTGGAGCTGTGAATGTGCAGTAGTGCCTGCCCATGGGTGGGGAGCCTCACTCCCATTGTTTCCACTAGGGGGCTTATGGGCTTCAGATTTCCCAACACCCCTCCCCATCAAGGTGTTTACCCCCCACATGTGTCATATACCACCCCTGTATGTGTCTTGTTTGTCTTGTCTGTTAACCTACCCAATCTACTTCCCCAAATATACCTACTATCCCTCCCAACATCCCACTCTCACTTGAAAAAAAAAAAGGCAATCGGTTCCCCCCAAAAATCTCATCCCATACATAGCTGTCCATTTCGCACACATGTCCACTGGACACATGTAATCTGGTCTAATTGGCTTAACAACATATTATTGTTGTCCTTATCCTTCTCTCAGGCGTATGAGTGTCTAAATCTATCTCCAAATTCAGTGTATATGTACAGCTTTTGCTGTAGAAAAAATGGGCAGCTATGGACCTTCCTTACACCCTTCCTGCACATCCCCAGCTATTTTCCCTACTGTCTTTCCCTCTTTGTGCCCCTTTTTCACCACTTTCCTATCAACCCTTTTTTCTTTTCTTTTAAAGAAATTAGCATGGGATAAGTGGGAGTAAGCACTTTTAAGCAGCAGTAAGCTGGGTTAAGCGTGTTTGCATGGGGGTAAGCAATGCCTACACAGGATAAGCAATTTAGAAGCTAACAAAGTATGAGAAACTGTAGCCGGAAGTTAGCAATGCTTACCTCCACGCAAACATGTGCAAACCCACTTACAACTGCTTAAAAGTGACCTAATCACTCTGTATCCAATGGCCTTTGTTCTGCCTAGCAATAAAATAAACAGTTTCTGCAAGGCTCGAACCAAGGACCATGCACACCATAGCCAAAGTGATTTACCACTAAGCCATATCAGATATACATAACCCTGATGATTTCACAAACATATCAACTAGCACAGTCATTAAACAGTACATGTAATGTATTTATACATGTAGACATCTGTGGGTGTGTATATATATATTTATATCTAAATAGAACAAACTAATGGGCACAGTATTTTTTTCATATATAGGGTAAGGTAAATAATAATTTGCGCTAGGCTTAAATGCCTTGGGATAGTAATACTAAACCTAATGAACCCTATAACCTATATATATATATATATATTTATATCTAAATAGATATATATATATATACATATCTGTATGTATATATACACACACACACACACACACACACACACACACACACACACACACACACACACACACACACACACACACACACACACACAGATATATATGTATAGATATAAAAGAGATCATAACAAATACATATAAGACCACAGACACCGTTAATGGGGGTGAGGGAGCCCAAGCAACATATGCCATGTATGCATTGATATTCCCCCCTGACAGCCAAACAGGTCTGCCCTGCAGTACAATACCAACTGTCACAAATCCCATAACCAGGACCTGACACAACATGGGCACAAGATGTTAACAGTAATCCATCCCACCTGTATGATGTCAGGCTGGTATCAATAAAATATCATGCAGTACAGTCTGGCTACCATAGGGAATGTGCAATGTGGAAGCAATAAACATTCCTGAGATACATCAGCACAGACACATATATGCAGATACATAGCTATCTATCCATCTATATATACATATATATATATATATATATATATATATATATATATATATATATATGTATCTATATATATATATATATATATATATATATATATATATATATATACACACACACACACACACACACACACACACACACACACACACACACACACACACACACACACACACATATATATATACATATATATATGTAACTACACTTATAAACACACAGAGATATGTATAGGAAGATACATATTTAGAGGGTGCACACCATACGGAACAGCCAGTATGCCTACAGTTGCCACCTTACCAACTGGACACTGTATGAGTCACCCATGCAAAAGGCAATTGTTTCCTGCAACATATGCCCACAGAGAGGTCAAAGGATGTAACACCACACACAGGTTTGCATACATGAGTAAGCTTTATTTGTGTACTATTACAGTTGTATATGCTATGTCATATAGCTGTTTAGACTATGACAAAATATAAACAGACTAATGCAACTGTCAAACAGATAAATTAATACAGTATTCCGGAAAGCATTACATATGTTGCTGTCCAGGCCAAGGCCTTCAAGTAGTACAACAGTAAAGACAGACTGGGCCACAGGATAACAATCAATCAACACTAAGTAATGCAGATGCATACTCCAGCACCCTCTATCTACACTCTGTAAACAATCCCTAGGGGGTAAAGACCTCAGTTGACACAATGGGATGTATCTGTTACATAACAAGGCATAACTGAAACCATCACAATCACAATAACAAACAGAACAGTGTGTATGGCAGGAAGCAGTAGGCCTGCATTTACCCAAGGTGAATTGTATGGTAATGTACATTCAGATACCTTAAGGCAGCTTAGCCCTGATACCTCTCACATGTTGTAACAGCCTAGTTTAGTTATGGTGCATCCCCCCCATAAACTGACATACAGGGCCATATACCACTGTAACATACATTGGCCTCTGGACTGCATAAGGGCACACATGCATGTGCAGATGAAGCCCACACATATATGGACCAAACCCCACAATATGTGTGGGGGCCACAACAGCAGTGGAATGATGGCAGGAATGGCAGCATTACATCCTCACAGGCCACTACATAACAAACCCTGACAGCATGTCATACGGACAAAGTCTGGTATGTAGGTGGAGGACAGAGGCTGGAACACAGGCCCATATGAGAAATAGTGTTGTCGTGCACTAAGCAAGTCACTGGTGTTACAGGACAGTCTGCAACATACCCTTAGTCAGGAATATGAAGTCAGAAACAAAAATGGATGTAGCCATGTACTGATAGCACTCAACACACAAACAGTCAGTGATATATCTGACACAAGACCTGTGTGGTGGACAGGCAAAACATATCATGCACACTTTTGGGCATCAAATGGATAGGCACACACCTGAGAGCTATGCAGACAGACTGCAGTCCATTTTAAACTAGTATGTACACACAAACCCTGTAACACTGGTGCTATACAATGCATACAACAACAGTACTCATGCTCTGTTTGTAGTTTTGGAATCTCATACAAATATGTAGCTGGCCTGAGTGTGCAAGTTCGGTATACATAACAATACACATAAGTTAACACATAACACATGTACAATAACAGTACACATAATAGGTGCAACAAACCGCCATGATAATGGTGTGAACACATATGCATGCATGGAGTGTATGCATCGTGGTCAGCATCTGCACACCTTACACATTTTATAGACACTGCACGTGAATGTACAGGACATATGCCACATATCAGGCTCATGTACTGTTTATATATGAGGTGATTTGGTCCCATGGCAGATCAAGGAAGGGTATCTCATATCAATAAGAGTGTGTACTCTCCCCATATCCATGGTATGGTATAATGATTGTCAGTGTAATAGTATTGGATTGGTCATACATGGTCCGCTGATGCTGCGATCTGTAAACCAGACATCAGGCATTCACAAATTACATCTGTCCACATATCAACCCAGGTATGTGTTGCTGAAAAACATACAGGCTGTGAGCATTAGAGCTGACATAACTGACATTACTGCACATTCAGCAATTGGTTGTACACCTGTAAGGTTTGGTGCACAGTACATGGCAGGGTGCAGAACAGGTGCACAGCAATACTGGGTACATGGGTGCAGTGGTATCCAGGGGAAGGGGCATCACCTACTAACACAGCCCATGCATCACTCACATGTATACTGTTGCTAGCATGGATTAACTATAGCTGCACTGCATGCTGTTGTGTACCATATGTTATGCATGTTGACAGATGGGTAATGGGAGGACTGTGTGTACTATCTTTTGTAACCGTGTGTGTGTGTGTGTGAGTGTGTGTGTGTGTGTGTGTGTGTGTGTGTGTGTGTGTGTGTGTGTGTGTGTGTGTGTGTGGTTATTTTGTCTGTAGGTTTACTCTGGTGAAGTGGAGGGAGGTTGATGCTTGTTGGATGTGTGTGTGCATGTGTGTGTGTTTGTGTGGGTGTCCATGTATCGACATGTGTGATTGTGGGGTTGTTCATATGGCAGTACTTCCTTTTGGGATCGTGCAGTACATGGACATGGACTGACACATGACACACCAGAAATATTTGTCTGATATGTAATCACAGGACAGCTGATAGTATAATAAGGTCTGTAGCATGGAACATGCATTGGGAGGGAAAGTGGACACCAGGTATGCACTTAATATCGTATTCAGCAGAGAGGTGAATGACAACCAATGTATGCTGCACTACAGATACATTGGGGAATTACTAGACAACACCAGGGATTGTATCCATATATTAAAGTTGTCACATGATACATATCTGGCATGTACTGAACAATACTTACACATGACACTCCAGTACATGACATTATGGAGTGAACGTAATAGCCCATAACATATGGAGGCCATGCTCACTATGTCCAGACATACACAGGGTGAACACTGAATGACAGCAGTGAGGCCATGTAAAACCACTCCACTCAGGTCAAGGAGATAATGGAGTCACAGGTCTTGTGTTATGATCACTTGCCTAGGCATTTAGAGGAAAGATACGTTAATGAGTGGTATTAATGAGTGTATGTTACCAAGTGTGATGTAGAATGGGAACTTATTGGAATAAACGTGGGACTGTCTTTAAAATCATGGACAGGTAGGTATTAAGGTGGAATGTGTGTGTGTGTGTGTGTGTGTGTGTGTGTGTGTGTGTGTGTGTGTGTGTGTGTGTGTGTGTGTGTGTTGTTATGCAATGCTGTACAGGTCTTAAAGTCCATTTCTTGTTTTCCACCAACAGTGGCAAGGTGGGTCAGGGCCCCTCATACATGCAATCTGATGTTGGTGTCCATACCAACGCCAAAGATGATGATAGCACTGTTGAGGCACAGGTGGGGTTTTCAGGGGCCGAAACAGTGCCATCATTTGACATCTCCCTCTTAGCCACCCCAACCCCGCACACAGTTTCATTGCCTATACATACCCCATCACTAGTGGCCATAGCGGAGGGACAGTTGGTGGTTGGTGGCAGTGCACAAGAGAGTGTGGTATCCATGTCTACTTTGGTCACAGAAAGCATAGCCAGATGTCTGGCAGGGCACCACATAGGCAGATGTTCCAGGGTGCTCATGATAAGGCCGCTGGTTATCATGTCCCTGACAGACACACCACAACTGGTACCACCAGGCGCATGTTTCAGGCTGTCATGGGGGCGCAGACACATATGGAATTGTACACCAGACAGGGCCTGAGACTGCAGAGGGCTGCTCCCATATCTGCAAGCGTCAACTTCCATAAACTGTCTGGTGCCCTCCATGCTCATACCGAGGTCATGGATAGCCGGTTTGGTGAGATGATGTGCCTCATCAACCATGGGTTGTCCATGGTTGAACATGTGGTGGGAGTGGGGTAATGGCCATGTGGACGTAGTCCAGCAACACCAACAGCTGGCGGTCAACATGAACATGCTAGGACACCAAGGAACTCCCATAGTGGCAGTACCAGCACCAGCACTGCAGGGGGGCACTGTCCACACCACACCACAACAGACCAAGAGCACGTGGTCCTGGCCAGTCCCAGGAGGGACCTGGTTCCAGTGGACATCTGTCGCCATCATCAGAGGAGAGTAGCACACTGAGGCCTGTACCTGGATGTGCCCATGGAACCCCTGGCAGGCACAGTATGCATGTCCATGGCCGGAGGTGGTGAACTGCACACTCTGCCAGGTATGATCTGCAGCTGTCCATAAACACCTGTATAGGGCAGCCACATGGCAGAACTGTGAGCATACATACCCACACATTATATGAACACACCTAGGGCAACCCCATATCTGCAGACTCCACATCACCATGCCCAGTTCAACTCATTACACCCCTCACCCATACACATGGTGTCAAATGTATGGCCCACCCTCAGCCTCTGGCAAACCAACAACACACCCTGTGCATATGATGATACCTGTGCTACATCCCTGTCATCCATAACATCGATGCAGGGACAGGCTAATATGGTTCTGATGCACACGGTGACTGTACTACAGTGTACCAATGTACTGCAGTGTAACATGTTGTCAGGAGTAATGTTTAATGCATACATATCAGGTAGTGTAGCCATCCAACAATGATGCATTATAGCTGTTAGTAACACTGGGTGATTGCGGTCTCCATAATGTTATCCATTTGTATTGTAGGTGTACATGTGTCAGCAGGAGGATGGTCTGCAGTCATATTCCACAAGGAGTATGACACTGTGGTGACATCATGGCTGTGACATATCCAGGGTACAGTTGAACACATGTCACATATTTGTATAACAGTTATTGTCTGTGCCACATGGACAGGTGACCAGCTGGGACATGTATAATCTGCAACCTGATGGAGAACTATCCACATACATGCACACTCTTACTTGGCAACACTGGCACTGGACCCCTATCTAGGTATGTAGTGCTACTGAACTGTGTGTCTTTCATTGCACACACTACACAGCATTTAGGGTGAGGTATGTTCCAGGTTACATGTTACATGCAGAACATCATCAGATGTAGAGTATGGTAATGGGGGATGTAATGGTTGTATATGGACAATACATACTGTGACATACCATCATATACACATTAACAGACACATAACAGGATGACACACATCTGAGAGACCTGGTCCTATCGGTGCTAACTTGTCCATGTGTTCAATGTGTTACAGGTAGGCTGCACACAGCACATGCATAACTGGGCTGGATTGTGGTATCAGTTACCTGCATGGTTGAGGGTGACAGTGGTCACCATAAAGTGGTACATGGGACATGTACTGAGTGTAACATGGTGTATGACAGTGTACACAGCACCGACATTCCCCAGTGGATATTGTACTCACTTGAACCCATGATGACACTCTGACATACCCACCATCACACATTGCCCATGACTGTGATACAACCCATTGTATATCACAACAGTGGTACTGCAGGGATATGCATCTAATGCGCATGTCATAGGCATAGTATGGTGTTGCATTGTCATGCCTCACCTATGGGCAGCAAGAACGCTATCTGTACTACTGTGTGACAATGCATATTGTAATAGGAGTATGTGGCCACCAAGCATAGTATGGTGTTGCATTGTCATGCCTCACCTATGGGCAGCAAGAACGCTATCTGTACTACTGTGTGACAATGCATATTGTAATAGGAGTATGTGGCCACTGAATGCTGTACTCTACAGATATATAGACATGCACACATACACACACTTGCCAGAACTCAGTGGGTATTGTACATGGACTGATAGACATCAGCTTGGCAAGTAGCTATGCAGTAGGATGAATGTGTTGACAGATAGATGTTTGACAACAATATATATGCCATTACTACATGTTGGAAGCCCTCACTAACATGTGCTGTACAGACGGGTCTATATTAGATCACCTAATGCTTAAAAAAAGTGAACGGTGATTAATCGACCCTATGTAAGTAAAAGCTTACAATTTCGAACTGCCAGAACAGTGATTTTTTTTTTCCTACAAAAAAAAAAACAAATAAATACATAAATAAAATACTTTAAACATTACATTAAGTGGGGAGCTTTGCCCACCCCCCTACTTAAATATACCAACTCCGAGATTGCACTACTGTGCTGAAAATGGTAAAGTAATGAAGTGGCCAAGCAAATTCTTTCCCAGGGAAAGAATTTGCTTAAAAACTGCTTTGATATTTTGCCGTTTCAGGCTTTTGAGTTCAACCAAGATGCATTCGAAAGAATGTGTCTTTGGTCTTCTAATAGGGAACCGTACAGATGGTGGTTTACAGTTACATTCCACATGCTGGATCATTATCCAGTAGGGTATATATACTGTGACACAGCTCACACACCAGAAACACGACAGTGAGGCCTCAGAGCCCAGCTATGCCTACAGGTGTGCTTGTTGTCAATACTACATTTAGCACTCTACTCTTGTCTGGGAAAGCACTGTCAACAGTACTACCGCCATGATACACTACATGCCAGTGTGATAGCATGTACCCTGGATTACTACCCCTGTATGTTACAGATTCACATGGATAACATTGCTGTACAGGTCTCATATACTTGTGTGTCCCAGACATGACACTCATACCCCTTGCCACAGTAATGACAGCACAAAGATGCATGTATTATACATGGCATTACATACACATTACAGATGTCATTACCCTACCATGTTATCAGACTGGGAGTTTAAACTAAGCCATGCTTAGCAGGTGTCAGCATTGCTGCAATTTTACAGCTAAGCACATTTGCGCACTGGTGAGTGAAGCCTACATGGTGTAAGTGCCCGTACATTTAACTGTACATTAGCACTGCTTAGCTTTGCGCAAACCCACTTAAAGCTGCTCAAAACTACCTTAACCACTCTGTATCCAACAACCCTTGTTCTGCCCAGCAACAAAATAAATGGCCTTTGAAGCCAGGACCCTGTACACTATAGTCACAACAGTTAACCACTATGCAATGACCACTGTGAGGATAGTTGTTTTTCCAATATATCTGTCATTACACATATTGAATAGAATTGAACAATTGTTTTGACTTCCACAATTGTGTAGTACTTGTTATTGATGTTACTGTTGCATCACATATGTTGTTATATCATAATGTACACATATCAGATACATATGGGGAGATATATCTGGGAAGGTATACACAACCGTGATGTTTACACATGACAGGAATATGGATATATACATATACATATGTTGATATATGTCTACATGTACATACACATGTATATTCATACATATGTCTGTCTATGGTTCCCCTTTAGAATCTCGAATTGCTGAAAGCTCGAAATTCATAAGCTTGAGCCCAGAATCTTGAGTTTTCAGTAACTCAAAATTCTAAAGCGTCGGGAAAAGACATTGCAAACATTTCTTTGCAACGTTTTTGCAGGGGAGCAAGCCCCTCTGCACCCCCACATGGGTGGCTGTGCCCCCCAACACCCCCTACTTAAATACACCAACTCCAAGATCGCACTACAATGGGGATGAGGGAAATCTCCCATTCCACGCTGTATGCAGAAGCGCACAACGGGAGAATTTCCATTCCTCCGCTATAGTGCAGTCACAGAGCTGATATATTTAAGCAGGGAGAGTGCAGGGGGACTCATCCCCCTGTATACATGTAAGTAAACTTGTTTTTTTTTTTGGTTCTCTTCCCTTCACAATTTCGAGTTACTGAAAACTCGAGATTCTGGGCTCAAGCTTATGAATTTCAAGCTTTCAGTAACTCGAATTTGTGAAGGAGAACCCTGTCTACACATCTGTATAGTGCATCATATATATGGCCATTTGTAGATGTCTTTGTATATATATATATATATATATATATATATATATATATATATACACATATACATATATATATATATATATATATATATATATATATATATATATATATGTGTGTATGCACATCCTATGTGTACAGATATACCTATTTATGTTGATATATATGTAGATATCCATAACTATATGTGCATATGTCTCTTTATCTGTATATGTGTAGACATATATTGCTGTGTATATGTAGTGTATATGTATATATTTGAGTGTTTATATGTATATATATATATATATATATATATATATATATATATATATATATAAACATATATATATATATATCCATATATGTATGTAGATATGTATATATCTATATAGATATATGGATAAATATATATGCATATATGTTTACCATATGTCCAGCACATGGAGTGGAGTGGACTCCTACCTCAGCACCAATAGTCCCAAACTCTTAGTGCTAGGGGAGGTCATATATGTATTGCAGGTATGTATGTAGACTGTTACTACTGTAATAGGGGTTGTCTTACCAGACATGTTGTGTGTGGGAGGTCACATTTGCGTTTGACATGCGCGCCATTGGCTACTAACAGACATCCTAAGGACATCATAGATCAGTACCACTGCTAGCACAGTAATGATCCTGTGGACTACAGCAGAGATATGACCAATATATGTGGACAGTGTGGCACTCTGTGGTCAGTCCACAGGTGTACACATAACCCCTTCATGCGAGACATGTGGACCATGCCTCCCAATGTGGATGTTAATAGCCAGTTACATTGGTATATCATGTAAATACTGGACTACATATGCCCAAACAGTTTATGAATGCACACACGCCAGTCTGCCCTGACACATAATACCAGGTGGTGCAGAGGTCACATGGCCACATACTACCCAGTAGTTAGTGACATACATCTGTACAAAATCCCACTGCTTTGTCAGAAATACACAACAGTTATGTTGGCCTGGCAGCAGTATGTCTTGCAAATAACTGGACATAACAGCACACTGGGTAATTACACTAGGCTGCTAGGCATGTCACAAACACTGTGCAAACTACAGGCAGACTGCCACAACACTGGACTACATTTTGTATAGTGGAATACACATGTACCTGCGATTACAGTGGGCTCTACATGAATGTCACAGCACAGAGTAACAGACACCTGTGAGAAAGTGCATACCCACAACCAATGTACGCACAGCCACAGCCACATATGGTACACAAGCTTAATATTACACTAGATGGACTGTCTGATAAACACTATCCTCATATGTGCCACTCACACACTAACCATACATACACTGGGTCATGGCACAGTGTGGTCCGATGGTTGTCTGTGGTATGGGACATGTGTGCATCTGGCCATACAGACATGTGAGCCAATAGAGTACCATACACTGGAGCAGCATGTAACATCAGATAGAACAGGACCAAGAACAATGGCATCTACCACAGTCTGTGCACAGCCCAAGGTACGTATGTGCAATACACATACTGTTGACAATCACCCTAAGTACACAGACCCCAGTATTGTACACACAACCACAGAATGCCCAAGTTATGTCCTAAGAAACAACACCTACTATACATAACATGTCTAGCAGTCTGATATCTGACTGGCTTGTTATCATGTATGATGTCAATAAATAATGGTGTACGTAACATATGCACCTCTTACTGCATGACATATATACAAAGGTTGACAGACTTGTGGATGGAGCTACAAGCACTGGCCCAGTATTGGCATGTTGCTGTGATAACCTCATATATTTACTGTCATACCAGGGTTTTTCGTGACATATGTCCTGTGAGGGATATGAAATCATTAACTCTCATGGCTGTCACCATGTACTGACTACAATCCTCACACTATGCTTCTGCAGTTCTCAGATAGGCGTTCTGTGAGTAACACAAGAAACAAAGGCTCCACACACTGCCCAGTCTGCAGATCACCCTACAGATGGGAATTTCCTCAAAAAGTAGCACTATCATGACAGGTATTAAAACATGTAGACCAGCGATATCCACACACACCATATTAAACCAACATTACTCCAAATGCATAATAGCAACACTAGGATTCTGTAGTCATGTCTGGCACATCCCTCCTGTCTTTTAGCCTGTTTCCACAGTGTATGTTGTTAGAGGTAAATCCCAAAACAATTTGTGATGCTGTTTGCCAAACATCAGATCTAGGTCCTGCTCACAGTTAATGAAAAGGACCAACACCTACATGATGTCCCTAGATATTGGAGTGTGTTTCCATGCAATTGGCTATGGAAATGTTACCACAACTGTTCCACATCCAATCAGCTAGAGGAGAACTGCAATTTGTGTAGAGGCCATCAGCTGATCATGAGGATCACTTACAAAACACAAGCTGCTGCCTAAGCAAAGCAGGTGTACTTCTCCACATCCACCAGACAGGGAGTGAGAGAGACAGACAGAGACAAAGTAAGTCAGGGAGGGGGTGGGAGAGTAAAACCTAAGCATGTTTGTGTCACACAGCTACCAGTATGGGATTTCCAATCCCTGACTGACTATGTATTGCTATCACATGTCTATGCAGTTATTGCGTGCACCACATACATGTTGTGGAGCTGTCCAAATGTATATGTGATGGTGAGTGATATCTGCAACAGTGATATAGTAGAGATATGGTAGGTGTAGTACACATGCCTGTCCACATGAACAGGTGTCAGTGTCAACACAGCCACACTCTCTCAGGGACTCACACACATTGACACACTTGGCAGGGCAGCAATACACTTCCTAACTAGTTAGTTTGCCACAATACAGTAATGTGCAGGTATCACATGCACTACAGGGGTTATCTGGAGGTTATATGGGCAAAGGGTATGTGAAGGTGTCTGACATCAGACAGCATGCTTCAGTATGCCAGTGGGAGTTGTAGTGAGTGTGAATATGGTCAAAAGCATCATACACCACACAGACACAGGGTGTCAGTACTGACATGCATGGGTGAATTGCTTCATGGGTGTGTAGTGGTTGACTGTGCCAGAAGGCTATACAAGGCTAGGTGAAGGGTATACTTTGGCATCAGGCCACATGACAATGGTCTGCAGTGTGGATCAGGGGTGTAGTGTCTGGATTGGCCCACACAGGTGGGTATTGTATTCCCCATCCAGTCATCTGGGTTACTATTGTGTGTGGCCAGTGCTGTGCAATGCTTGCCATGTATGTGTTCTATAGTTCATGACATGGACAGTGTCTGGGATATGCACACATCCCACATGCATGTACAGTGGCATGTGGAACTGTACCTGGGGTGTCTGGCCCATGTTGTGTACACAGATTGTTATCATCAGATGTGCCACTCCTGGCCTCATGTGGCGGGAACTGGTAATGGACAGCAAGTTGACCCTGCACCTACAGTGATAGCATGTGACAGGTATTCACTAGTGTCAGTGGCATCTGTCCATACAGGGCATGTGTTTAAGGCATGGTATGCCCTTTGTGGATCACATTTGATGGCACCACAGTTGTTGCAGTTATCCAGTAGGGAACATAGTGAAGGCACACTGTCTGCAATTATGTGCCTATTGTACTGATGGACAGGGTGCCATGACCTCCGTAGTCCACTGCAATCACACCATGCATACTATCTGTGTGCAATATGCAGGGTTCTACTAACATAGTAGCTGTTGCCTAGGCAAGTGTGTTTGTGTAAGAGACATGGCTGTTGTTCTCTGTGTAATACAAGGGTTGCTTACTTTGTTCACCAGGCCTTGATGTCACATGTAGGGGTATGGATTGGCACCCCAGCCTCTCGGCTATTTGACATCTGTTATCCTTGTAAGGTGGATATTGTGACATATAATAGAGCCACCATATAAGAAATTTGCAAAACCCACTCCACATTGTGTCCAGTTGTTATACACTCACAGCCACCTCCACACAGGATACAAATGGCAAACACAGACACACACACACACACACACACACACACACACACACACACACACACACACACACACACACACACATACTCACACACACTCTTGCCATGTCTGGGATTAGAACTGCTATCTAATTAGTTTATCACACTACAGCATTACGCAGTTACAGGACGCGCCCCAGAGACTACTGGCTTATTTTTTCCCCAAAGGTGTATTTCACTGGGAATGACATCAGCAGGCTTGCCAAAGTAGGTCAATGGAGGTTGTAGTGACTGAATGGCCTCAAAAGCATTGCACCCTACACAGACAAACAAACACACACAAACATCCACACTTGCCATGTCTAGGAATAGAACAAATGCCGAACTACTATATCACACTGCAGCATTATACTGTTATAGGATACACCATGGAGATTACTGCAGTACTCCTTCCCCAAAGGTGTATTTCAAAGTGAATGATATCAGCAGGCTTGCCAAAGTAGGGCATTTGCATTGTAGTGAGTGCGGCTAGCCTAAAAAGCATTGCTGTCTACACACACAGAGACACACACACAGTTGCCATGTCTGGGATTAGAACTCCTACCTAACTAGTTTATTAAACTATAGCATTACGCAGTTATAGGAAGTGCCACAGATATGACTGGGCTATTCCTTTCCCAAAGGTGGATTTCAAAGGGAATGACATCAGCAAGCTTGCCAAAGTAGGGCATTTGAATTGTAGTGAATGTGACTAGCCTAAAAAGCATTTCTCCCTACACAGACATACACACACACACACACACACACACACACACACACACACACACACACACACACACACACACACACACACACACACACACAAAATTGCCATGTCTGTGATTAGAACTCCTACCTAACTAGTTTATCACACTATGGCATTATGCAGTTATAGGACGCACCACAGAGATTAGTGGGCTGTCTTTTCCCCAAAGGTGTATTTTGCAGTGACTGACATCAGCAGGCTTGTCATAGTAGGGCTATGGGGAGTGCGGTGTGTGTGCATGGGCCATAACCCATTCATGTAGATGTAGACACACCACACTCAGGCACACAACGTTTTATATTCTACAAGTACATGTATACAACTGCTAGATGACTACTGACTTGTACAGTCATGTTGCACAGCTAGCACTAGTACCACAGAGTCTTTAATGCTGAGGGATACCAGTGGCTAATTTCTACAGTGAGTGACATTTGCACATCATGTGGTTGTAGCCATTTGGCTGGGTGCTGGGTGGGACAGGCCTCATGATGGAAGGCTCTTTGTCACTGTTACTCTCTTCCACACATCTATGTATGTGTACTTTTGGCATATTATAGTTTGTTGTCTTCAGATATATGTGTGCATTCCTATCCAATGTGTGTGCAAAGCATGACTGGTGTATGCTGAGGAGTGTATGCACTAACATCTGCAACTGCCAGATATGTATGGTCCACTGTTGTCGGCAAACATGGGGCTTCATTTGTTTAAGTGTGTGAGAATGCCCAGTATGACCTTTCAGTATGTTGTTCTCTGACATTGCCTTAATTTCTTTGTGTGTGTGAACATGCTTAGTATGCCCTTCTGTATTGAATGTGTGGATCCATTCCAGGTAGATATTACTCCAGTGCAGACCTTTGTGTTCTACACCTACAGCTAGCAAACTGTTTCTGCAGGATATCTGTATATCAGTTGACAATATGGAGTCATACTGTGCAAGGTATAGTCGGTAGTGTAGGGGATAGTGTCTGTGCTGCGTCTGCTACATGGTACTGGTGTTAGCAGAGATATTCAGGCTGTGATGTTTTATTTACTCAAGTACTATCAGGTAGACATTTTTGCTCACAGTGATGTCCTGGGGAACACAGGGTGACTGCAGCTGTGTCCAGTATTGTGGTCAAACACCTACATATTCCTGGTATGCCATTCTGGAGGGGGAGCTGCAGACACTTGCTGCTGGGTCTGTGTAACCATTTCAGCATCTTGGTACAGTGATAGCAGAGGATCCCATACTTATACATCCATTGATGTGACAGTATGGCCTTATCTTGCTGTGGCAATACCTCACAGCTGTACCGATTCACACAGGTTACCCAGAAGCAGGGCTCATAAGTCAGGACATTACCCCTATTGTGGTGTACGGGCAGGTTTGTAGCCACCCATTTTTGTGTTTGCAGCCAGGAATAGTTTGTGGACACGGCTGTGTTTTGGACTTTGCACATTCCATGCTGCCCATGCTCCCACCCACCCTCTATTATTCTAGCCTCTTCCATACATTATGCAAACATTCTCTGATACTTTCCCCTATAGTTATCAGCTCATCACAGCTGTGTTTTGGTGTTGGTCCACAGTTCATGCAGTGGGACATGGTGGACATGTTACTGTGGTTTGTCCACACGGTCTTGTGTATGGGTTATGTGGAGTGTGTTATGTTGTTATTTGGGTGTCCATGACATAACATACATTGGCAGTATGGGTGAGATGCAGGCCTTTGGCAGAGGCCTGTAGAGGATTTGGTGGTGATGCAGGCCAGCTGTAGCAGGCTGTTGCATTCTGTCAGTCCTACAGTACCAGACTGCCATACAGCATATTCCCCTGGGGTGACAGTGTAGGTGTGCTATGTGTTCATGCCAATACTTTCTATCAGTATTGATCAGGTGGTGTGGATGCTGGCACGGTGCTGCTTACAGCTAGGGCACACCTGCATGGACACCTGCACTGCATGCTGCATTCTTTCGCTATTGCCATGCACGGGTGGGGGCCATATTGTACCCATTCCCGACAGCAGGGATAATACCGGAGATGCACCTGTGGGTGGTGGTTGGGTGAGCTGGGTGCATGTGTGCTATGGACACTACATCTGACTGACAGATATGCAAGTGGCATTCCAGTTATGCTGGCTTGTGCAAGGACATCAGCTTTTTCTCAATACATCAGCCCTATCTCCTTTGTGATCTGCAAGCGTTCAGCCAGACGGCATTGGTATTCCCTACTATAAGCCCAGATAATGTGATTGCATACCTGTATGTACAATTCTAAGGGTGTGTCCATTTCACAGTTATGCGTTATACACTTTATGCCTGGGGTACTTTTCCCTGTGTACTGCTTGTATATCTAACCCAACAGTCATGCCATGTCCATCTTTCAGATGGTGACACATAGTGTTGCCATACATTTGCAATGGCTTACTACTAGAATGTGTTATACTGGGAAGCATTGTATTTGTCACTGCAATTGTGAGGACTTGGACCTGTCATCAGCAGTAGTGGGAAATGGCCACCAGGTCAAACCTCAACATGCATACATATTGGCCACTCTCACACAATATGAAACACATCAAACTAACACACGCATACCTGCATATTGTACAGATGCTACAATCTATACTGCTACCTTGGCCACCTCAGGTCATCTGTGCTCCACTGGTATTATACCTACACATACATGTTACTACATGTCTAAATGGGACTGGAGGGGGGGCACACCTGACTGTTTCTACATTTCTACATAGGATGGGGGCACACCTGACTGTTTCTACATTTCTACACAGGATTGGGGGGGCACACCTGACTGTTTCTACATTTCTACATAGGATTGGGGAGGGCACACCTGACTGTTTCTACATTTCTACACAGTATTGTGGGGGCACACCTGACTGTTTCTGCATTTCTACACAGGATTGGAGGGGCACACCTTACTGTTTCCACATTTCTACATAGGATTGGGGGGCACACCTGGCACTTGTACACATTTGCTATGACTGTACTGGTATGTCAGGTACTCCATTTTAATTTGTATTGTAACCTATCCTGCTGACTAGAGGCTTATCAGTGTACTACAGGTCTTAGGTTTGATTGACCTACATATCAGTTTCTGACTCCTTCAGAACTCACATCCCACTGCCTGACCTGATGTAGTCTGTCTGTGTAGACCTGTGGGGGGTTACCCATAGCCATCATTTAGAGGCCTTAGCACTGCCTTTGTTTGTGTTTGTCTACACCTGTCCTGCTGGCTGAGACTGTTGTTGGGTATGTGAACCTCCCTGACTGGCATGTGTGTGTCATATGGACACACATGTGGCCCAGCACATTTCCTGCAGTGGGTTTTGTCAACATGTGTAGTACTGGATACTATGGTGACACCAGTATCTGTTACAGATCACATGCTGTCACAACAGGTGTCTGCTATCTGCCGGCATCCCATTCAGCCAGCCAATTCCCTTGCATGCTCACATCCATACCATAGATACAAATAACAAAACATACTACTCCATTCAGCAACTGGTAAGAATAGTGACTTACCTTGTGGGTGTGCCAGTATTGAGGATGGTGCTGGAGGGCTGCCTATGTTGGATGCATATAGTACACTCCCTATACATGGTTGAGCACAGGTAGTGTCATGTTTAGCATCCCTTTTACTGTATGTGCGAGTCAGAGAGAGGTGTCATTCCCTGGGTCCCTCCTGTGTCAGTGTATGTGCTATGCGTTGCCTCTTTGTCAAGGCCAGGGCATACTGGGCACACCTCCTTCTGCCTACTGGGGCAGGCTCAGGTTGTTCCTCCTCCAAGTCAATCTGTGCCTGTGCAGGCCTTGGCAATGATGGGGGCCTGTGTGGCCCTGCCCTGTACTGTTCCTGCTGCAGCAGTTTCCGTAGGACCATATTGTGTAGCATGGCACATATGATGACAATCTGAGTACATGTAGCTGGCGAGTACTGCAAGGCTCCACCGGATGTGTCCAGGTACCGGAACCGTGACTTGAGCATCCCAAACACATGCTCTATTATAATTCTGGTCTGTCAGTTTGCTTCAGTATGGAGTTCTTGTTTGGATCTGTGTGAATTTCTGATGGGTGTCATCAGCCACTGCTCCAGTGCGTAACCAGCATCCCCCACTAGGTGACTTTAAGGGATGTCCCCATTGGCAAATCTCTGGTACAGCTGCGTCAGATGCCAGATGTGGGAATCATGATAGCTTCCAGGGCAGCCAGCACACACATTCATTATTATGCCCTGGGCATCGCACACATCCTGGCAGTTGATGGAGGGGAAGCCCTTGCAGTTGGTGTAGACCATACCCTGCTCACCAGCTGGTGCTTTGATGCATATGTGTGTGAAGTCTATAGCACCCACTACCTCAGGGTATTCTGCTCTTTGGTGGAAGAGACGCATATTGCTGACCGACGCCTCACTGGTGTTGGGGATGTATACGTGCTTACTGGCATGTGCTGACATGGTATCCAGGAACTGGTGGAGTACCCTGAATGCTGATGCCTGTGAAATCCCCATGATATCCCCAGCTGGCCTTTGGAAGGTACCTGTGGCTAGTATTCTTAGGCCTACACATACCTTGGTATCCACTGGGATGGGTTCCCCTCTGAAATTTCTGTGTGTCAGGTGTGGCTGGCACAGCTCAGCAATTTGCTGTAGGAGGTCCCTGTCCACCCTATAGTGCTCCACTATCTCCAGCTCATGTAGCCCCTGGTAGGTTACCCTGGGTTTGTACACTCTTCTCCATCTCCTCACTGTGGGTTGATCGACAGCATTCTCATCCTCACCACCCTCAGCCTCTTCCACATGTTGATGTATGATAGCTACTGCAGCCCCTATCATTTTCTTGTTTTTGTTTGTTAAAATTTCCCTGCTTGTATACACCGGTGGTGTAGAGTATGTGGGAAAAACCAGAGGGAAAGGTGTTTGCATAGTTTATAGTAATGTTCTTCGCTGGGCTGGTCTGCTGCCTGTGTAATTGGCTGATTCTGATACATTTCACCTGCCAGCTATGCTAGTTCTCCCTGATTACCTTCCTACTGCTGTTTTCCCTTCCCATTGCCTTCCTGTTTAAGCCTGGGGCACACCGCACAAACCCAGTGCTTAAATGTGCACAGAGCTGCTATTTCCTGGTTTACTTTTTTTTTACTTTAAAACCCAGTGCGCAGCATGCACAACAACTTAGGCAATGTAAAGAGTACTAGGCAGCCTCAGACACACCCCCTTGCTTAGCTCTGCTAAGCTAAGGGCAAACCCGAGCCACAGGGCTCCAATCTGCTTACAGTATGCCTGACACACACCCCTATGATGTCAGCTAACTCCTACGCTTGCACCAGGCTATTCCTGCTCTTACACTGTTGGGTGCTGACTAGCATTGAGGGGAAATCTAGGATTCAGTATCATTCCCCTCATTTGCATAGGATTGCCCGCTGATGCGTAGTCACAGGTCCCACACTGAGCCTCCCACCTTAGCAACCACTATTCACTGGCCATGTTGTCTTCCGCCTGCCATTGAGTATAATGGAAAAATAGTGATTTTGTTTAGAATACTTATTTTAGTTTTTTTTTTTTTTTTTCACCTGATCCCATTTGCGCGCCACTGTCCTATGCTTAAACAGCCGGAATCGGCTAAAAAAAAATAAAAGTTATTATTTTTTTTGCAACTGTTTTCCATGCCAATGGCCATATATATGGCCATTTGCATGCTTTCAACATAATATACACCCTTTATTTGGAGCTGTCATGGCTCCGTTTTGTAGTTTGCAGAAATGTACTTGGTTACTAACCGTGTACATTTCTGCAGATTACACTAGTCCTGCACAGCTGGCTGACAGCTTCCTGGATCGCATATGCACCACATTTGCATGGATTTCACCTGCAAATGGGGTAATTTGCATGCAGGAGCTGAGTCCGTGCAGGATTAGTGCAGGAGCACTTGTGCACGTCCCTGCAGCTTATTCCTTAATCACACGGCAGACATATTGCCTGCTGGAGCTCCTGCACTAGTTCTGCACACCGTGCAGGGCTTGCAGAATCTGGGGGAATATATAGAAAAAAAGTAAGTTTGATTTTTGTGAGTTGCAGTTTAAGTGAGTTCAGGAATACAAGTCCAATAGCACTCAATGAGCATTATGTGGTTTACATAAAAACACGGGCTTATAGTATGCATCCATTGAAAAACAAAAATAGCAACATTTCTTGTTTTCTGAGTTCCAAAATTATTTAAAGCAAACACAGACTTTAGGCTTGCAGTTCCACAGAACAGTACTTTTCTGTTATATCCAATCACTTCACACAGCCCCTAAAAGAAATAATATATATTGTAAGGTATTCCAGCTATTGGATGTGCTCAGGACTTGATTCCATTCTTGGTGTACTGAAGGATTAAGTTTCTAATGGGCTGACAGACCTTTTGCTTCCAGTTTCTTGCTTTCAGATGATTGACTAGGTGAGGAACTAAATTCCTTTTATACCACAGTGATTGGTAACTAGGAGCTTATTACTGGCTAATGCAAGGTACTTTCTTGCATAACTGTTATAAGAATGTTCTCACACACCATTTTGCAGCATACACTTAAAGGCACATTACCTATTTTCTATTTTCAGTGTGTTATGCGCACACATGTATATATTTATATAGCTTAGCTAGTTCCATGTATACAGCAACAAAGACCTAATTATGGCTCAGATGACTCAGGTTCACTTAGTGGTTTGATTTTATGGGGTTGTGTCTCGGGTAAACAAAATGTATCATGACATCTGTTGATTTTGTCAAATGAAGTTTTGTCAACATCTGTTTAGTAAAAAAATTTGATTGACTAAACAGATGGTCAAAAGGTGTCAACAGATGTGCGAGATCGAATGATTCTTGGGGTTGATGAATATGGCCTTTCTCTGAGAATTGTGTAGACTCATATATAATATTTAAAATTAGCAAAGGGGTGTGAGGGGGTAGCAAGTGAGGCTTCTCCTCTTTCAAAAATGATGTTTTCTTTTTTGTGAGCTTTTTATTTTGTATGCACTGAGATTGCTGCTTGGCACATATGTAGTAGTGGGCTGACAAGTGCAGTGTAGGCAATTTTGTATCAACTTTATGCACATCAACTCTTGGGTCATTCAATATTTGAATAGACCTGTATATCTCATATATAGAGATATAGATGTGTATATATATATATATATATATATATATTTGATATTGTCCTTTTTCATCTGATTCAACAGATAGAAGACTTGAATCCAGTCATCTAGATAGAGCTAGTTTCTTCAAACAAACACACTAGTGCCTACAGACCCGGTTGTGGCAGATAAACCTGTCGGTCCTCATTGCTTTCCTGCCCAGTCCACCCAGAGAAAGGCTCACAAAGCGAGAAGACTGCTACTACTAGCAGTAACTGTGTGGAAGCTAAACCTGTGCTTGTACTACTATAACAAAGTGTTTCTCACTCAAAAAACATAAGGATAAAGCCGTCGGTCTTCATTGCTTCCCTGCTCAGCCCACCCAGAGAAAGGCTTGCAAAGTGAGAAGACTGCTACTACCAGCAGTAACTGTGCAGAAGCTAAACCTGTGCTTGTACTACTATAACAAAGTATTTCTCACTCAAAAAACATAAGGATAAACCCGTTGGTCCTCAGGTCCTCATTGTTTCCCTGCCCAGCCCACCCAGAGAAAGACTCGCAAAGCGAAAAGACTGCTACTACCAACAGTAACTGTGCGGAAGCTAAACCTTTGATTGTACTACTATAACAAAGTGTTTCTCACTCAAAAAACATAAGGTTAGTAACTTTAATTTCCAAATATTATACCTAGCAAGGAGTCCTTGTAATTGTTACTGCCTACATGGGAACCATAGCACTAACTACCAGAAAACTTGAACCTCCACTAGTCATCTATTAGCAGCAGCAATAGGGAACTAAACAAGTGTGTTACAGTGCTTAGGCTATTAGATACTGTCTCACTTACCCTCGTCAGCCTGCTGAATGGTTCTGTCTGATCAACACAAACATATTGGCTCTGTTGTAGTCTGTGGTGGGGCTGAAACCGCTCCATTCAAATACCCTACCCCCAATTCCCACCCACTCCACTTCTCCTACATTTATCAAACCACACTATCACCTGACCCCAGCCCCAACCAATTAGCTACCTGACAGCACACCTCCAAATGAAATTGCTAACCACAAACCACAACCACAATCTGCAACCACACCCATCTCCCTCCACAATCTAACAGGACACATACGCCTGTTCAATCACTACTCTTACTTACCCTCACAGCCCTAACTTACAACATATCAATAAACACCTCCATAGACCTACAAACTACAAATTATCACACCACTTACACTACAACACACACAAGGAAACTCACATAAACTACAGTATCTGTTCTACATTCAAGATAGAATTATACCATACTCCGAATTCAAAGATGGCTGCCATTCTGTGAACACTGCTGAACTACATCTCTGTATATACCCTGAGGAAATCTAAACTTTAAATTGATACTAGGAAATTTTTAACACTAGATCTTCGATAAAACAACTACAACTTCATCTAACTACCTTGTAGGAAGAAGAAAATCCGAAAAATAATACATTATTCAACAGGATTATAATAGATTAGCTGGCTCTGACAAGGAAATCAAACAAAGGCACCGTGTGCTCTATATACTTTATACTTCTGTACTGGACACAGACGTTGAAAGAGGAAAAAAATATGGATACAGCCACTATCAAAACAAAACTTTCAGAACTACGATCACTGGAAAAAAGATGTGATCTCTAAAAGGCAAAAAGTTACTAAACTACAAGAACAACAAAAGCCAGAGACTAAAACTAAATTAGATCAAGCACTAAATATGGAAGACATCAAAACTGCCTTATTACCCATTCAAGAGGCTCTGAAAGAATTAACTAGTCAAATACAAATGTTTGGAAACTCTTGCAACCAACTACTTGAAAGAATGGAAACATCTGAAGCTCGGATTTCTGAAAATGAAGACAAACTAAATCTACTAGTAAAGAAAACAAGTATACATGACTCAGATATTCAGGCTATTCAAATTAAGATCACTGACTGAGAAGCAAGATCCAGGAAAAATAACATCATTATTAGAGGAATTCCAGAATCGGTGCAATATAATGACTTAATCCCATCTATAACACAGATATTTACAGTGATCTTAAATTACTCTGATATGGTAAAGCAAATCATTATTGAAAGGGCACACAGAGCTTTGAGAGAACAACAAGCTTTTAATACTCCAAGACCTGTATATGTTAAAATTCTCAACTACCAGGATGTTAACAGAATACTGGTAACTGTTAAAAAAAGTGGTGGAAGTATTATGTGGAAAAACAACAAAATCTCTCTGGCTCAAGATTTACCTGTGCAAATCAGACAAGCAAGACAGTCCTTATCTCCTTACTGCAGATTTCTCATTGATAAACAAGTTAAATTTCAAATGAAATATCCTAATTCATTAACATTCACAGTAGATGGGATTAAATATTCTGTTTCTGCAAAAAAATGAAGCAAAACTTACTTTTCTGAAGGTTTTTAAAAGTGTACCTGCTTCTGAGACTTGAACTGTATTTCCGTTGGGACTATCAGGCTGCCTGAGGTCGGATTTTCTGATTACTGTGGCTCGAGGTCTGGGTAATCCTTTGTCTTCTTTTGAAATCCTTTAGGCCTCTTCTGGATTAATAGGAGTGCTGTTTTTTGCTGTTTTCGGCTACCTGCAATCATTTTCCGAAGTTTTATGGCTTCCACAAGCTGTCTGCATCGACGAGAAGACAGCAAATGCCTTTAGGACTGTTGAGGGGACAGATTTCGATGTAGCGCTTCCGGAAGTCCATCTGTAATAGCGGTCCCCCCATTGCGAGTATTCTGCATGGTTTCTAGGCTTAGAAACCCGACAGGACTGTTTTTTAACCTTGTAAGGACATTGTAACATCAAGTAATGTACTGTTTTGTTAATTTAAGCACATAGGAACATTTTTAAACACTGGCTAGTTAGTTACTAATATAAACCCTATCATATATAGTAGATTAAAAGGCTGTATGCAGTACTGTTAAATATAGAGATTTTAGTACATTTTGCAACTTTATAATATTTAATTTAACCTTTATACTCAGGGATGATAGATATATATTACATTATTTACATATTAGTTTATAGAAATAGAAAATAGCAATAGTTTATAATGTATAAACAAGAAAAATGCTTATTTAAGGTATGTGTGTTTTTATATATGGTTATAACTTAGCTTTTTTCTATAATAGAAGGAAAACTTGTCCATCTGTTAAACTTGTATTTTTTCAAATGTTATTTTATGAGTATATAGGTGAGGTTAGTATGTATATATAGCGTGCTAATCACAATTACTAAAGTTTTGTTACAGTAATTTATATCTTTAATATGATTTCTTTTTTCAATAACAATTAATCCAAGATGTAGACAACAGTAGTGTTTGTTAGGGAATATCTAGAATAGACTTTGTAATAGTTAGGTTAGTTAATATAGGTCTTTACTATAGGATGTGTTTAAGGTTTTATAAATTAAGATGTTTTTGTTTTTGTGTTTCTTTGACCCTTTCAGTCTTCTATGTTATGCAAGACCTATGTATGTCCTGGTCTGGGGTTAGAGTGGATAGGCACTGGTATAGGACAGGATGTCAAGAATGCTTCCAAATTATGTATGTTTTTCAAGCTATTTTACCTCTCCTTTTTGTTTTCCCTTTTAAACTTTTACTTTATAACAACTATTTGAATGTGGGAGGTGGACTCATGGAATGTTAAAGGACTCCAGAGCTTAAAGAAGAGGAATTTAATTTTACACTTACTGTTGCAGGTTAGGGCGATGTTTATATTACTTCAAGAAATGCATTTAACTAATGATCAATGGGTTGATATCCAAAAAAGAAAATGGGTTAGAGAAGTAATAGCCTCAGAAGGTAAAACTATCAGTGCTGGGGTAACTATAATTATTAAAATTAATTATAAGGGAAAGATTTTAGACTCTAAGGCAGATAAAGATGGAAGATGGTGTTATGTTGTTCTTTTAGCTACCCAGTTTGATAAACCTATTTTATTGTTAAATGTTTATGCACCCTGTAATGACCAGCATCTATTCATAACATCGTTATATCCAATTTTGACGCAATATGATAAATATTATATAATTATTGGAGGAGACTGGAATTCTTATCAGAATCCGAAGTTGAATAGATCTTGTCCACAAAGAGCATTTAATAAACAAGTGGTATCAGTATTAAGTGATGTTAAGGAAGACTTTCAACTATATGATCCTACTCAGTATTTAAATACTGGTAATAGTATAAATAATTATACCTTTTATTCCACGTGTCATAAAATGTGGTCCAGAATAGATTTCTTTTTTATTTCAAGAATAATGGTTAACCTGGGACCCTTAGTTGTTACACATGCATGTTACTTGTCAGATCATTCAAAAATTTCATTAAGTTTTGCTAAAGATCCAATGGAGGCCCAGCAGCAACTGGTCTCTTAACCCAAATTTGTTGAATAAGGAGGAAATACTGCATGAAATTATAGGTCATTTTAAAGAGTTATTAGATAGATTAAAGAAACAACAAGGTGTACCTGACATTGATTGGACGACAGTTAAAGCACAAATAAGAGAGATCTTTTTGCAAAAAGCCTCATAATACTCAAACAGAGGTGGAATTACTTAAATGTCAAAAAGATCTCTTCTTAATACAAAATAGCAACTTGACATTTCAGGAACATAGGATGTTGGTGAGGTATGCCAATCATGTGCAAACACCATCAAGGGCATTAGCTAGGATAGTTAATCAGTCGAGAACAGCAGTACAAATTTCGGAAATACATTTTAGAAATACAACTTATTTCAAAACCGAAGATATCATAAATGTTTTTGAGCAGATATATACTAGTATATATGGTGAGCACAGTGATTTATTCCCCTATAGAACTAGCAAGGAGTTTTTACAAAATATTAAATTTCCGAGAATAGAGGACAGTATTCAAAGAGATTTGATTAAACCAATATCTGAAGAAGAAGTGATATATACAATTCAATATATGAAATTGCATAAGTCACCAGGTCCTGATGGTATGACGGTGGAATTCTATAAGAAATTTGACAATATCTTTGGCAAAATACTATCACGAGTATTTAATTATATAATGAAAAACAAAATTAATGATCCCCATCTCAATGCTTCAAAAACTATTTTTATACCTAAACCTAATTCTGATTCTCAAAACCCTGACAATTATAGACCAATTTCATTAATAAATGTAGATATGAAAATTTTAACCTCTATTATAGCTAATAGATTAAAAAAAGTTATGCACCATATCGTATCTAGGGAACAGGCTGGTTTTATGGCAAATAGACAAACTAGTGATAATACACTTACATTACATACTTTAACAGCTTATGCTAAACAGAAGAACCTTAACATGTATGCGCTTATAGTTGATGCACAGAAAGCTTTTGACAGGGTTGATATAGACTTTTTGTTTGAAATTTTACCATTTTTTAATATATCTCAGGAGTTTGTTGAAGTTTTAAAAATTCTGTATAGTAATCCTTACACCACATTGTATATAAACAGAAATTTTTCTAAAAGAATACCAATCAAAAATGGAACACGTCAGGGTTGTCCTCTGTTGCCTTTATTATTTAATATATACATCGAACCGTTATTCCTATACATTAAACAGAATGTATACCATAATGCCCCACTAGTTTACGGAACAAAAATATCAATGGCAGCGTTCGCAGACGACCTGAATATTTATTGTACAACTCCAGTCTCAGACACTAAAAAGTTACTAAAAGCGATAGAGAATTTTTCAGAAGTTTCCAACTATAAAATTAATCTTAAGAAAACTAGTATTTTCCCATTGAGAACTCCCAAACCCTTTTCACTGTTGCCTCTGGTGGGACAAATAATGTGTAAAGATAATATTAAATACTTGGGTATTGGCTTCGCTACGGATAAGGATTTTTATGTTACCAATATTAAAACAGTTTGGGATCAAATAGTATCTGATTTGGGAAGATGGAAGAATCTACGACTACCAGTATTATCAAAGGTATCAGTTATCAAAATGAATATATTGCCACGATTATTATATATTTTCAGATCTGCCCAGGTAGTAATTTCAAAAACATTTTTTAAACGAATTCACAAAGAATTAGCTAAATTTATTTGGGAGCCGAAGAAATCAAGGATCTCATATGAAAAATGAATGACTCCAAAACATAGAGGTGGACTGGAGTTACCAAATTTTGAAACTTACTATTTTATAGTAAATTCAAACAGGCTTCTAAGAATTGCTAATTATAATATAACTAGCACTAAATGGATTCCTACCTGGGTAGTTCTGAATTATAAATATATTTTACATTTGAATATTAATCCTAAAGCCATACCCTTTTTAGGTAAAGAAACTTTGAAACTATATGGGTTAATGGATCACATTAAACTATATGTAACATCCCTACAAACTTTATTTCAATCATTAGATCTTGCTCAATGTATGATGGCTTATCAACCCTTTCATAGAAACCTTAACCTGAGACTAAATAATAAATTAATTGATCTTAAAGAATTCCCCTTGATAATCAACTTAACTTTAATAGATATTTATACACTTCTTAAACTCTCGGAACAAGATATTAAATTTATAACAGCAGCAAATAATTTAATAAAGGAGTTTAAATTCCAAGATAAAGTTCTTGTGTCAAAATATTGGAAAGAGAAAATGCCAGAGATAGAAGACAGTCATATGATAAAAGCAATCAACTTGACTAGAAAATCTATTTATTTTCAAAAACTGATATATACCCATTTGATGATATGGAATAAGACTTGACTAGAAAATCTATTTCTCTTCAAAAACTAATGTATACCCAGTTGATGATATGGAATAATGCGTATTATACATGCTTTAGCCTGCATAAATTTAATTCCAAAAAATCACCAGTTTGTCCATACTGCAAGGATCAATCGGCTGATCTTCTTCATATGTTCTGGAGTTGCAAATGTATATACAAACTTTGGAACTCACTTAAGATACAACTTCAGAAGATGGGTTATCAAAGTTCAACATTGTCATGGGAATTCATGATTTTACATATTCCCCCAAAATAACTTTCTAAATCTCAATGTATTGTATTAATCAATATTTTCTTATTAATGAAGCTATACATAGCTACTAATTGGTTGGACCCATCCAAAACATCATGGAATAATTTTAGAGTATTAGCAATAAGGCATATAATAGCTCACAAACTACTTTTGAACCAACATAATAAAAATATTAACAATCCAAAAATATGGGAACAAGTATTTAATACTGTATTAGCGTAACATCTTATATTTGAATTTAGCAAGAATTTCTACACTTTTAAGAGACTCTGTAACAGCAACTTTTTATTACTCGAATTGATCTTATCCACTTTTATACTCTTTGTGTATAATTCAATGTGTTACTTGGAAGCATTTATGTAAATATTGTATATATGTTATGGAGTTAGTGTTAGTTACATTAGTTGGTAGTTTTTTCTTAATTTTCTGTATTGTTTCAATTTTGTACGGAATATAAGAAAACAATAAAAATTATTATTGAAAAAAAAAAGAATTATAGCATACTCCACTAAGAACCACACACCTCATTCTCACATCCATAAATCACCACGTACATCTCTAACATATCTTTCACACATAATCAAGCACATTCTGCACATTACCTCAACACATCTAATTGCAAGAGATGTACATCCTAATCCAGGTCCACCTCACAACTTATTTGCCAATAAAGGTAAATCTGATTTACTCATCATAAAAATAAATGCCAGAAGTATCTATAATAAACTCACTGACCTGCATGCCTTCATTAGTCAACACTCCCCTGACATACTCACCATAACCGAAACCTGGTTAAAACCCAACACCCTCAATGAAGAGATCCTCCTCCCAGGCTACAATATTCTACAACTAGATAGATCTGGCAAAAAAGGAGGTGGTATCACTATTCTCTTTAAAAATACAGTGAACCTCAACCCTCTTCTTAACCCTATACCCATATTTCATAATGCTGAAACCTTAGGATCTGTCCTGGCCCTAAACAAGGAGAAAAACATTAAGATTCTTTGTAGTTGTATCCCTCCAGGTAATAACTCCTCCACTGTTGAATAAATGCTTCAATGGCTCAACCATAACCTACAACAAGAGACTATCCTACAATGAGACCTAAATACTGACTGGCTAACTTGCAGCTCCATTAACCCTTCTAGTCAGGTCAACCTTTATGGATTTACTCAACTTATTCAGGAACCCACCAGAATAGACAAAAAATCCCATAAACAATCCATACTTGATTGGACACTAGTAAACAACCCGAGACTAAACTACCACACCAGATGCCTTCCAGATGGACTAAGTGATCATCACCCCACTATTCTTCTCAAGATGCATATCATTAACTCAAACCCCATAATTTACAGACAGGTCAAGGATATTCATAAGGTAAACCAAAAGGACCTAAATGACACCTTAAAACAATGCATTTGGAATCCCCTACTAACCCTAGGTCTAGACAAAGCAGTTTACTATTTCAACAATATGTTTATCAATGTTCTAAACTCTGTTGCTCTTATTAGGAAAAGAGCAAATCACGCTCCATGGCTGCATAGGGATACTAGAGCACTACTAAAATCTAGAGATAAGGCCTGGAAAACATGGAAAAAAGACAGCTCCAACCAGGCCATGCAAAACTATAAACAACTTAGGAATCTAACCAAACAAAAGACCAAACTAGACAAACACAACTTCTTTTTAAGTCTCCAAAACAAATACTCTAAAAACCCCCCCAAAGTTTTGGCACTCTGTCAATTCCCTCTTAAAACCCAGTAAAACAGCAACTCCTACCCCCACCTCCACACATAATGATAAGCATGACATTGCTTCACATTTTAACCATCATTTCATATACTCAATCTAGACTTTGTCCACCCAGATATCAAAAATATTCCCACACCTACATCTTCAAATATGAACCAAGTAACCCTACTCCAACACCAAATAATTTACCCCCCTTCAATCTCTCAACTGTCCCAACAACTAAAATCAAAAAACTCCTTTCAAACCTCAAACCTACTACTTTATCTGCAGACGGTCTGCCTGCTACCTTTCTAAAAATGGCAGCCGACTCACTGGCTTATCCAGTTTCAATCCTCATCAACCGGTCCATCCGGGAAGCCTATGTCCCCCAAATTTTTAAAATATCCTACATCATACCACTACATAAAGGCAGCCACTCCTATGACTTCTCCAATTACCACCCAATAGCCATACTGTCAACCTTATCCAAGCTCCTCAAAAAATGTATTCATTTTCAAGTCATGCAACATCTGAACACTTATAATATCTCCCCCACGCAACACAGCTTTTGCCCACATCACAGTACAACTACTGCACTTCTCTCTTTTACAAATCAAATTAATCAACATAGGAACAAAAACAATTTTGTATCTGTTACTTTCCTGGACCTGTCCAAACCATTTGACATGGTGTCACACCCAAAACTCATAGACTCTCTCACATCCCTATCCTTTGCTATCCCTACCATATCCTGGTTTAACAGCTACCTCACTGATAGACAGCAGTCTGTCCAATGGCAAGAGGCTTTGTCTCCTCCACTTACCAATTCTATAGGAGTACCACAAGGGTCAATACTCAGTCCACTCCTTTTCTCTATATTCACTAATAACATGCACACTGCCACACAACAAGCCTCCCTTATACAGTATGCTGATGATGTAACACTCATCTGCACAGCCCCAACTCTCTCTACCCTACAGCTACTGGCCCGAGAATCTTTCTCTGCTATTGAAAATTGGATGCCTGATATCCAACTTATCCTTAACCCCAACAAGACTAAATTACTTCTATTTACACCAAACAAATCCAAATCTACTCCCCTAACCTTCTCCATCTCATCCAAAAATGGCACTCTAATCACTCCTTCAACCCACACCAAACTCCAGGTTGAAACTGATAAAAATTTCTACTTTGATATTCACATAGCACAAGCTATCCAAAAGATTCATAAAAAAATGGGATCTCTTTATTGTCATAAAACTTTCTCACTGATAAAGCAAGACTCATCTTAGCCCAAACTCACCTTCTGTCTACACTCACATACACAGCTCCAATACTAACTCACATTAGAAAAAACGATCTAGACAAAATTGAATCCTGCTACAATAAAATTGCAAAATTTGCCAATAACTTCCCTTTCAGAACCCATCACTGCCAAGTATTGAGAAACCATAAATGGCTTGAATTACCCCAACTACTCACCTATCAACAGCTGACTACCACATTCAATATCCTTACCAATCCAGAAAAAATTCCTTCCCTATAACACCTGCTCACTCACTACACTACTACTTGCCCCCTTCACTCTACAAATAAAACTCTCTTCTGTACCACAAAGGTCAATAACACTGCTGGAAAATCTCTCTACTCATATAACATAGCAAAGGCCTGAAACAACCTCCCCACCCCTATTACCTCTGCTACAAATGCTACTCAATTTAAAAAAACTTCTTAAATCACATCTATTGGAAACTTGGATCTGCCCATGTATAACTTAATTAACCTTCTTCCTGTAACTGGACTTCTCTAACCAAAACTGAACCTTCTTCATACTATATGCATTGACATTTCTTACACCTTATCATACTATGTCAACTATCCAAGTCTAAGCTAACCACCTTAGAATATCTCAACATGCCCCATCATGTAAATTCTTTGACTAGTCTTCTCATAGCAAGTATTTTAGTAATTCAGCTTACTTGTTATACTCTAACCTAAATTAGAATCTGTGTTTGATTGCTTTCATGTTATATTTGTAACTTGTTAATGTAATATGTTTTGTAACTGTTACTTGTCTTATATGTTTGGAGCTTTTCTCCCTGGGCCTCCACTGAAAATGGACCCAGTCCAGCTGGATTTTCCTGGTTTACAAATGTAAAATAAATTAATAAATAAAATAAAATGTATACTTCCAAATACATGGATCTAAGGCTCAGACTCCTCCACTACCAATAATTCCTCTCTACCCTTCTCCGAATACCTCAAATCTCATTTGCCTGTTGACTGAATGGCCATGAGTTTCCAGGGGCTCTGATCTCCTTTCTTTCTGTGAAGATAAGTTACATAGAGTTATTTGTATGCTTCTTTCTAAACTTAGATAGATATCTCCTATCCAATTATTTTACTGTCAGTTTTTAGTGCAGTTAGCACTTTAGCCCTTTGGCCAAAGTTTTTTCCTGTTTCATTTATTATAAAAAAATATCCTAGTCTCTTTATTTTTTTAACTGTCTCTAAGGTTAACCTTGTTTTAGTACTGTGATTAAAGTTGTGTTTTCTTCTGTCAGTATGTCGGATAAAGTTTAAAGATATATTCATGGGTGATTTTAATTACCCTACTATTAAGTGGGAATCTTAAATGACACCAAACATACAGGCCTAGAGATTCCTGGATTTTGAAAATCAATACACCAACCAGGAGTGCAAACATACACTGTGTTGTTTTCACTAATATAGGAGACCGCTGCACAACCCCTAATGTAATGTCTTCTTTGGTAATGTTAGACCACAAAATGGTCTCCTTTGAAGTAAAAATAAAACCTAGAACCCCAGCTAACCCTGGAATATCCAAGAACCACTCCAAGGCTAACTTCTTAATTTTAAGTGATAGCCTGGCAAAATTTCAAGCCTCAATATACCCTGAGAAAACTGCGGCCTATGTGGAATTGTTCACAGAAACCCTATACATGCATGATAATAGCTGCATAGAGGCAGCTGTATCCACCAGGAAAAAGTATAGAACTAACTCTAAAAACAAGCCACCATGTTGGAGTCACAACATCAGTAGGCTGTATAACAGAAGGAAGAAAATCATGGCAAAAACTAGGAGATGCAGCACCCAGAAGCATAAAAGCACACTCTTTAAACTAAATGAAAAACTCAGAGGGAAAATAAAGTCTACCAAAGCCAAATGTGAGGTAAATGTTGCCTCCTATGCCAAAGACAACCACAAGGCATTATTTAGCTATGGCTGCAACCTCAAAGGCAATATACAATTGTGTGCAGAGCTCATTGTTAACGGAGCCACCTATACTAAGCCAGAAGATATAACAAACCTAATGACCAACAAATTCAGTTCCAACTTTACCCCTCTCTCTTCATCAACCTTCCTTCAGGAAATACCATCATATGTAAATCTCCCTGCTATCATCAGGAGACATGTCCTAAATGCTCTCTCTAAGGCCAAGAACACTGGATCAATGGGCCCAGAAAATATCCAAGGTTGCCTTCTAAATATCATGAAACATGGCCTATTAGGCTTCTGCAATTGTCTCCAAACAGGCTTTGTGCCTCATGAATGTAGAACAGCAACAATCATCCCTCTGCACAAAGGTGGGTCATCTACAGACCATTGGAACTGCAGACCAATAAGTCTCACTAGAATCATATGCAAAGTCATGGAAATAATCAACATGGAAATGATCAATAATTATATAAGAAAACACCAGACACTGGACCTAACACAATTTGGTTTCATCAAGGGAAGGTCAGGCCTACTCAGCCTGGTGGACGTCTTTGAGAAGGTCACCAAAGAAATGGATGAGGGCAAAATGGTTCACGCTGCCTACCTTGGCTTAGCTAAGGTATTTCACACAATACCCCACTCAGACTTTGTTGACAAACTCAAGATGTTAGGTATAAACCCTTATGTCACCCAGTGGATAGCCAACTGGATCACAGATAGGACCCAGGAAATTAGAATTGGGGCATTCACCTCTACGAAGAGGCCAGTCACAAGTGGAGTCCATTAAGGATCAGTCATGGGACCTCTCCTTTTGACATTTGCTTCTCTGAAGTCAAGGCCAATATCAATGGCTCTGGTTGACTAAATTTGCAGATAACTACAAATTAAGAATAGTCATAGAATCCCCCACAGACAAAAATGTTCTCCAGTAAGGCCTGATACCAACAAATAACTGGTGTCAGAGCCATGGACTAAAACTAAATGCCAAGAAATGCATAATAGTATCTTTTGGGAAGTCACCACCCCCCCCGATAATTGTCATATTGACAGCAGATCCCTAAGAGTTGACCTGGTAGTCAGTAACTTGGGGACACACATAGACAGTAATCTAGCCTTTCACCATCATGTGTTTACAGTATTGAGGAAATCATTCTGTATTGTGCAACTGATAAAGTCATTGGTCCATTGTATTTGTCATTCATCAGACATCAGACATCAGACATCATTGAGTACAGTGTTCCATTTGGTATGTACCTATCTAGGCCCTATCCCTGTATTGCCTCTCTCCTACAGGCTGTTGAGGGGAGAACTATGCCTGGCATAAAAGGCAGATCCCATCCTCATGAACCTCCTGCACATCTGAAAAATAATCAGCACTGGAATTACCCATTATAAAAATATGAACTTTTGGAGAGACAAGTATGCAACCCAGAGACTACCCTCCTTCTTTAGAATAGGCTCCCCATCTATGTGAAGTAGAGTTCTTCCCTAATCAAATTCAAGTGTAACCTGGACAATTAGATGGGAAACAGGAAATTCATCCCTGGTTTGGTACCTATGTCTCTAATGGATACAGGCTGTCTGTAAATGGTTCTTCTCCCAGGCCCCTGTTTGCAAATGTTTCATCTCTTAAGCCCCTGTTTATACTTATCAAGGGTAGCAGAACTTGTCAGAGATTTGGGATGCATGGCTGGGATTAAAAAGGCCCTTGTGGCTGCTAGCCTAGTAAACACCTATGAAACAATGAACCTAAAAAAAATACTCTTGTGTGGCTGCAAAATTTTCCAAATGATTCCCATACCATGTGTGTCTATTGTCTGAGGGTGGCCCACTTGGCCACAAACTGTGAGGCATGCACCTCTTTCAGACATAAGGCCTTACAAATTCTTAAGGACAAGTTGATTTTAAAATGTTTGCTTCCAACTCAGTAGGAATTGGTACCACCATCTGTGCCATCAACAGTGCTTGAAAAGAAACCTTCTAAGAAAAAGGACAAGGAGCTGAAGTTTCAAGGTAGCAAGATGCCAGAAAAAAACTACCAAGAAACCACACAAATGGTTACCTGACTCAACAGTTCTCCAGTGTCTGGCAGCAGAAATATCAAAACCATCAGATCCCAAGACCAGTCATATTCTGTTAGCTTCACTGACATCACTATTTGTGCCAGACGCTATTAGTCTAAGGCAACATTCCCCAATATTACAGAGAAAACCATTGAGAGCATCCTCAGTAGCATCTTCTGAGAAGTCCACCAGTTCCTCAAGGAGCCTTACCGATGCTGATGTCGATTGAATAATGCGGAGATTTCTTCATCAGCAAATTCAATTGGGGGTCATCCCAGTGTCCTCTTCACATGTAAGCCCAAGAAAACGTCCTTGGATCCCTTTTCTCCGAAACCCTGCATTTATCCTCCGTTCACATCTGCAGCCTCAGGATCTGAACATTCCTGGAGCTTCTAGGTTTGCACCAATAGATCTTATCTCATTTACTCTGACTTTAGCCCTTTCCATTTCAACTCCAAAGTTATTTGGAAGGGAATCAAAGCCAAGCCATCAGAGTTAGGCCCTTGGAGGACAGATCAGCATCAAAACTTTTAGATCTGTCTCTGACTCTAGGGGCTTTGACTCACAATAGTTTGGCTCCAATGTTGACTTCTAATCTGAGCCAGGTCAGCCTCAGTGGAATTATTTCAGCCTCAGTACCTCAAGAGTCTTCCTCAGCTCTGATTTCAGACTCAGCATTTGAGGCCTTTAAGAGGGTTCTCTCTACTTGAAAAAGGATGCCTCTACTATGCTCGGATACAACCCGACCCCCTTATTTTTCTGCATGACCTCTGCTCCTCTGCATTGACAAAAGTCTCGTGGAAGTGTTCAATTTGAACTCCCCATCTGATTTGGATACGACATCTGAGACTTCTCAACCTCAGATCCATAGAAAACAGACTTGCAAAAGAAAGCATATGGATTCTTCACCTGAATCTTTCACACAGGACATGGATTTGGATGAATTGTTGAAAAAGAAGGGTGGGTGGGATTAGTCAACTGATTTACCTTCTCTCGAGGAATCTGTGTTACTGAAGTCTTTTGGAGATGGCACTTCTACCACCTGGATGGTCCCTACGCCTGATGACCTCATTGATTTATAGTCTCCGAGAGCTTGGAAAAAAACTGATAAAGTGGAGCCCATACCAAAGAAACCAGATAAGATCTTGGCAGCTCCTAAAGATAGGGCACATTGGAATAAAGGTCCTACAGTAGATGCTATGGTCATACCAGTGGCCACAAAAAAAGAACTTTCCAAAGACAGTACATTTGTTCATCCTCCTAATAGGGAATCTAGTGCACTGGACTGATTTAGAAAACAGGCTTATGCATCAACGGCTTTTTCCCTTAGAGTGCTGAACTACTTGGCCCATGTCACATGCTTCCAGAAATAATTGACCAAGGAGCTTATCAGTTCCCTCTCAGAAACTTGCCAATGGATGTCCATACAAATGTGGAATCCCAGCTATCTACCCTCAGTTGTATTTCTAAAATCTCCATGCATCTACTTTTAAATGCAGCTGATAGAGCAGCCAAAGCAGCAGGCACTGGCATATCTATTCACCCAAGCCTGGCTGCGATTGTTCATAGGTTCATAGATTAGTACTAAGCTAGCTGCCCTTGTGAGCCATTTTAAGCTTAGCCAATTATCCCTTGTGAGACTTTAACCCTGCACCTTGTGTTTGTAAGGCAAACACCTTAACTATTAGGCCGCCCTCCTTTTGCAGAAGGTTTCAAGACCTTCTTCTTAATGCCACCTTTCATGCTTCCACACTCTTTGAACTAATAGTTAAGTACATACTAACCAAGAGCAAGAAAGACAGTAAGACTCTGTCTGCCATGAGAATCTGTTTCTCATCTCCTCAAAGAAACTTTTCTAGGAATTATGCGAGGAGGTAAGAAGAGATGGTTAAAAAAAATCTGGGTGTTTTAACCAGGACACTTACTCGGATAAAACACCTTATAGCTGACAGGGAGGCTTCAAATGGCATCACCTTAGGAGCAGAGGTGGCCTGCAGAACCAAGGATTTTGTGGACCTTTTTCCTGAGAAACCCTTCTAGTGTTCCTGAAAGGTTGCCAGAGTGCTGCACTCTGGAGGCAGATGGGGAGAGCTTATCCCTGCACCTTCTAACCTGGCAGGCCATCACTTTGGACACAAGGGTGTTGCAGATAATTACTATAGGGTATAACATTCTGTTTCTTTATTCTCTTACACCAAGAAAAAGGATTCCCCTAGTGCCACCATACCAGAGGAAATCTGCCACAGGAGAAGTCAGAAAGCTGTTGGACAAAATAGTCATATAACAGTTCCCACCAGACCAGATAGGATCCAGAGTGTACTCCAGGTTTATAGTTCCAAAGGAAACAAGGGACTCAAGGCCAGTTCTGGACCTCAGTCATTTAAATCACTTTGTGAAACAGACAAAATTAGAGATGGTCATGGTTCAGTCTATTTTGCTTCTCCTCAGGAAGGATGATTGGATGTGCTCAATAGATCTCTAGGATGCATATTATCAAATAAAGATAAACAAACACTCCAGGAGATTCTTCTGTTTTAGGCTGAAAGCCAATAATTATCAATTCAGATCTCTGCCATTTGGTCTCACCACAGGACCACAGATATTCACCAAATGCATGGCAGTAGTAATGGCCTATCTGAGGCTGCAAGAATTCCAAGTCTTTCAGTATCTGGATGATTGGCTCCTCACAGCTCCAGCCAATAATCTACTCATGCAAAGTAGGGATTCTTTACTCTAGTTACTTCACAAATTGGGCATCACAGTCAACCTTCAGAAAAGTCAGCTGAATCCCACTACAGATATTGGAGTTCATTGGGTGACACCTAGACACATGCTCACAAATAGCTGCACTACCACACTCCAGGATCCTTTCTCTTCAAAAAATTACCAAAATGGTACTGTTACAATCTTCCCTTCTGGCAAGATTAGTTCTAAGGCTTCTAGGCCTTATGGCCTTATCAGTCACTCTGGTTACCTTCTTTAATTTTCACACGAGAATCCTTCAATCGACTCTTGTAGTTCAGTGGTCACTACTACATCATCCTTTGAGTACACCCATCAGAATAACTCCAGCTTGCAGAAATCATGTCAAGTGGTGGCTGAATGTCCCTGGGTTACCTGAAGGCTGTCTATTCTTCCTTCCCCTTCTACAACTGTGGCCAACATGGAGGCTTCCCTTTTGGGGTGGGGGCATTATGAAGGGAAGACTATGCAAGGTACATGGACTCAATTAGAGGCCGACCTTCACATCAATGTTCTGGAAATGACAGCAGTCCTATTGACATTGCAGACATTTCAAGACTTTCTAATGGAAGGTGTGATGTTCATTCAGATGGACAATATATCAGTAGTCTGGTACATCAACAAACAAGGCAGAACCAGATCATATCCCCTGTGTCGGGAAGTCATGAAAGTTTATCTTCCCATCACTTTCTTGTAGTGACACACATCCTGGGGACTTCCAATGTGCTAGCAGACAGACTAAGCAGACACATTCTTCTGCCTCATGAGTGGTGCCTCAATCAGTCAGTGGAAATTGATATCGCCCATGGCTGGGGCCAACCTTGCTGCAATCTGTTTACATCTTTCCTCATCAATAAGTGCAGCAGTTACTTTGCCCTCATCTGTCCACTGGGTTAGTCACAATTGGTCTCTGGGTCTTCGATATGCCTTTCCACCATTCCCTTAATCATAAAGTTCATTCAGAAAGCCAGGAGATGCAAGGCAAAAGTAATCTTCATTGCTCCCTGTTGTCCCTGGCAGGTTTGTTTCCCATTTCTTCATTCTCATCTTTTATATCCTCCCTGGACACTGGCTCATAGCCCAGATTTCTTGTCTCATCCATCCAGTTACTGTCTTCTGAATTTAGTTGTCCTGAATCTGACAGTTTGGTTAGTCCAGTTTTACCGATGGCCAGATATGCCAGGTTTCAAAAGGAGTAGTTCACATTCTAACAGCTTCCCAGAATCTAAAACCAGCAGGATTTACCAAAGTAAATGGAAAAAAGATTTTCTATCTGGGCTATAGAAAAATGAGTGGATCCTTTTTCTACTCCCCTTCCTTCCATTCTGGATTTCTTTTTGAAACTGTTTCAGAAAGGTTTCAGTTTCTCCACCATAAATGTTCAATTAGCTGCAACTTCAGATTTTCACATTGGCCATAATCAGACACTCACAGCCGCCTTGAAATGTCTAAACCTTTCCTCAAGGGAACATTTCTTCTCTGACCTCCAATCAGAGATCATGTTCTACCTTGGGACATTACAATGAAGATACAAGTCCTTGCACAATTCCCTTTTGAAACAGCAGCCTCAGCAGTTCTAAACTACTTAACATAGAAAACAATATTTTTGGTGTCAGCCACTTCATCCAAAAGAATCTCAGAATTGCAGGCTCTCGCTTTCATACCTCCTTATCTAATATTTCATAAAGACAGAATTTTCTTAAAAATGAATCCTTCTTTTATTCATAATCCATTACCAATCAGCCCATAAATCTTCCAGTTTTCTTTCTAAAGTTCTCAAACAAAGGAGAATATGCATTACATTTACTTGACATTCATCGACAACATAGATTTTACCATCACAGGACAAATGACTTCAGAAAATCAGATCAATTATTTGGTGCCTTTTCCAAAGTCATGTTTGGGTATGGTGAGTCACATCTAAAAATCACAGTAAAAAACAAACAAACCAAGATCGCTGCTGTATGAAAGATACTTCTGACACCAGAAATTGAATTAGCTCTTTCGTTCCTTTAATTAATAAAATGGAACTTCATCATATGATCTGATAAAGTTCCATTTTATTAATTAAAGGAATGAAAGCGCTAATTCAATTTCTGATGTCCAAAGTGTCTTCCTTGCAGCAGTGATCTTGGTTTGTTTATTTTTTACTAGTATGGCGAGTCCAAAATCACCCCTTCTAGGTGGCTGTCAATTTGCATTTTATTTGTTCATGACAAATTGGGTTTATCATTATGTAAAAAAAAACAACAGCTCATTCAACAAGGTCAGTGGCAACTTCTATGCTTTTTTAACGAAATAGGTCCACTGATGAAATTTGTGCTGCTGCAACATGATCAACTGTTAATACGTTTGTATCCTATTGTAAACTGAATGTACAATCCAGATCACTCTTCTCCTTTGGCTCCACTGTGCTTACAACTATCCTTCCTTAATGCCTCCCAGGAGAGTGGTAGCTAGGGAATCTGTCCAATCTGTTAAATCAGTGAAAAAGAAAAACATTGACTACAAAAATTATGTACTCACTTCAACGATAGATCCGTGTTGTCCTATTTTTATCTGGTAAAATATCCTTCCCTTTTCCCCCTTCCAAATTGTCACCTATGGTACCTCGAAGAATGGATAATACTCTGAGTAGTCTTGCAAACCTCTAACTCAGTTGGTTGTATCTTCATCATAGGTACACTTGTGCCTCTTGGCATAAGGTTCTCAATAATACAGCATATACTAATTGGGCAAATTTGATCTGAATTATTCAGAGAGGGGTAGAGAGGGATTATGGGTAGGGGAAAAGTTAGAACCCTGGATCCACACATTTGGAAGTACCAAGACCAGATCTGTGTCAGATCTGAGACCTGATCTGTTTATCCAGACAAAAGTAGGACAACACAGATCTGTCGTTATGATGAGTATTTAACTTTTGTATATCTATCTATCTATCTATCTATCTATCTATCTATCTATCTATCTATCTATCTATCTATCTATCTATCTACCTGTCTATCTATCTATCTATCTATCTATCTATCTATCTATCTATCTATCTATCTATCTATCTATCAATATGTATATGGATTCACTTCAGAAGACTGAAAGCCCAAAATCTTGAATTTCAAAAGACTGAGACCAAAATCTTGAAAGTTCAAAAGACTGACAGCTCAAAATACTGAATCTCAGAATAGTGAAAACACACAGAATACTAACACTTACTATATTCCAGCACAACTACATCCAGAAACAAATAAAAGATAAACTGTTTACTACTTCTCCTCCTGCACTCCCCACACCCCCTGCTACTTATACCAACTCTGAAATTGCACTCCACAGAACAAAATGGAAACATACCATTATGTGTTTCATGACTGCCTGTTGTAACCTTAGTCATGTTCCCTTCTAACTTGCTATACTACAACATAACTCATGTTAGTGTAGTGAAGTGCAATCTCGGAGCTGATATATTTAAGTAGCAGGGGGTGTGAGGGACACAGTCCCCTAAATGGTGGGTGCAGGTGGGCTTGCCCCCCTGTTTATACTTGGAGAAAAGTAATATGGTTTGTCTTCTATTTGTTTCTGTATCTTGTTTTCAGTATTTTGAGATTCAGTATTCTGAGATTCAGTATTTTGAGTTTTCAGTCTTTAGAACTTTAAGGATTTTGGTCTCAGTCTTTTGAAATTTAAGATTCAGTCTTCTGAAGTGAATCCACACACACACATATATATATATATATATATATATATACATACACACACACACACACACACACACACATATATATATATATATATATATATATATATATATATATATATATATATATATATATATATATATATATATATATATGGATCCATGTCAAAACAACAAATTACCATAACGTCGACTCGCATAACAGCGAGACAACTTCAGAGAAAATTTAAATGAATGAACTGCTAGAACAGTGTATTTCAGTTCTGGGAAACTAACCACTTGGCCACCAATAACTAAAACAAAAAACGAAGAAAATGAAATCCTCCAAGGTGGGGGAATCCCCCCCCCCCACACCCCCAATTAAATATACTAACTATGAGAACACACTACAATGGAGAACCGAGCAAAGTTCACCATGGTGGCCAAGTGTTAGCTTCCTGAAGGCAAAATACACCGTTCCAGGAGTTTGTTCATTTAAATTTCCACTGAAGTCATCTTGCTGTTATGCAAGTCAGCATTTTGGCATTTTGAGGATTTAAAGGGAATCCATATATGCATATAGGTATGGATAGATATATCAATATATAGATAAATAAAAGTACAAAGGGACACTGTAGGCAGGACACATAAAACATAAGCTTATTTTTCACAAATTCTCTTGAAAGCCAATATATATACATTACTAAACTTGTAACAAAACAGTTTATTTACTTATAAAAACACCACAACTGTAACTAAACTCTAAACAACAAAATAAACAAGAGTAGCACCAATGGAACAAAGTGAACCAGACTGTTTTTAAGCACTTTTGTATTTAATACCACTTAGAAGTTCGTCAGAAAAAAACATTCACTAACACCTCACCACAATTTAAAGGAACATTGAATAGTCATGCGATTTAAAACATCCAATCAACACAAATCATAAAAAATATAAATATATAAATATACAACTATATACATTTATAAAAGAAGTGATAAGAGAAGCAATTTTAAACTAGAAATCTATAAAATCAACACCTAAATAAAACTCATTTCAACCTTTGACCTTGAAGAAAGCATTTGGTGTTTATAAAATCAGTTAAACCTGGAAACTGGTCCGCTGCTACAAAAATCTGCCATGAACTCTCACAACATTCCAACAAAACTAAACAAAACAACCAACAAGTTAATTATTGATTTTAAACTTTATCTAAGAAAGCTTAACTTAAAGTATCTTATGCAGGTGGTTCCCAGAAATACTATTAATGATAAATGTTTAAGACAATGCAGCATGTTCAATCCACATTTAATCCTACAGTACAGGTATTTGGTCAACTATATGAAAAGGATTTTAGGGATAAGTTAACATTTCAAGCTAAGGTTTCTAACCTTACTTTTGATGAAAAAACTGCACTGAGTCAGTTAGCCAACAACAATGAGCTGCGTGTCATGAAAGCTGACAAAGGGGGTATGGTTGTTGTCATGAAGACTGCTGATTACCATCAGGCTATGATGGATTTGTTAATGGACAGCAGTTGTCACAGATCAGTTTCAACTGACTTTATTTTGAAGTGTTTTTCTAAGATTGACTCTTGGTTATTCGACTTTTTTTGTCAAGGTAGTTTGGATCAATCCACTTACACCTTTTTGCAAGTCGAGTATCCTAGATCAGCAGTCCTTTTTGGGATACCCAAAATACACAAAGATTGCATCATCTGCTTTTATGCCTATTGTGTCAGCAGCTTCTTCTAAAACTGAACCTATTTCCATTTGGTTGCACAACATTTCAAACCTAGTTGTCTAGGAATCAAGTTTTTACCTACGTGACACCTTCTGGAGCTTTTGAATGATTTGTCATTTCCAGAAACTTGTTTTCATTTTGCTACTCTTGATGTGACTTTATTGTACACCAGTATACATCATGAGATCAGATTAGAATATTTAAGGGAGTATCTGTCAATGTATACTTCCTTTAACAATGATAAGATCAATGTTATTTGTTTACTGATGGAACTGGTGTTACATTTTTTTTTTAAATTTATTGATCTATATTTTCAACAAATTTCTGGTGTTGCTATAGGTGCTAGAGTAGCTCCATCATTTGTCAATTTTGTTATGGCTATGAGGGAACTTAAGCATTTCATGCTTCACCCTAAGGGGCTAACATTATATTTTATCGGCGATATAGTGATGATTTGTTTATTTTGTTTAAAGGTAGTTATGCTGACTTTACAGCATTTGTACATGACTTGAATTCTACCACCAAATTCTTAACATTTACCATTGGAGGGTTGGGAGATTAAATTAATTTTTTAGCTATTCATTTGACTTATGATTATTCTCATTGTGTATTTAATATTGAGATCTTTAGGAAGTCTACATTTGTTATTCAATATACTAATAGCGACAGTTTACATCCATGACATATGAAGAGAGGAGTGGTCAAGGGTCAGTTGATCCACCTTAGTAGGTTAACTACTGACCAGGCAGTTTTTTTGAGAGAAATGAGTGATCTTACATTTTTTTTTGCTCAGAGAGGTTATGCCCCTTGGTGGCTTTCCAAAATTGAAGAAGAGGTTGTTAGATTGAGGGTCACTGTTGCTTGACCTATTTTAAGAAAAGTTTTGTGGAACATTACAGCTGACTTATCCTCAAACTGTTTTGCCTCTCAAGAGTCCACCAATTATTCCTTAGCTTTTCCTATACCTATTTGTAATGAAATGTTGTTCATTAAGTTTATTTTAGAGGATAATTGGAAGGTCCTGAAGGGAAATCTTGATCTTGGTAGAGCTATTGGTGATAAGCTACTTTTTACTTTGAAGAAAGTTACCAACATAAAATCCATTTTGGAACATGGTAAACATCAATGCCAACAAGATATTTCATCAAGGTTTGGTACCTTTTCACGTGGGCATTGTAAAAAGTGCAGATATATAGTAATTTCTAGCTCTGCTGAATTCAAGCACTGCAACAAGATCATTGAGGCACATGGCAGGTATGATTGCAACACTAAACATGTTGTTTATGTAGCTTTTTGTTGTTCTTGTGATGGATTCTATATAGGAAAAAACATTAGATCCCTGAATAAAAGGATCTATGAACATGCAGCAGCTATCAAAAAGAATGACTACTCAAATGATCTGGCAAAGCATGCCAACAATTGTGAAAAGTTTAAGAAATTTACTTTTTTTGTATTTGAAATGGTTAAATCCACTCTAAGTGGCAACTATAAATTTTTGTTGGAATATCGTAAGAGTTAATGGCAGATTTTTTTAGCAGCAGATTGGTTTCCAGGTTTAACTGATTTTATAAACATCAAATGCTTTCTTCTAAGTGGTGTTAAACAGAATGAAAACGCTTAAAAAAGTCTGGTTTACTTTGTTCAGTTGGTTGCCACTCATTTATTTTGCTGTTTAGAGTTTATTTACTTATTTTATTTATTTATATTTATTAACTGGGGAACAATTTACAGGTTTAGCCTAGAAGCTTGAAACAGAAAGTGGAGAATACAACACTGGTATTACAGTACACAGTGTGACAACAAGAATGAGATACTCAGTTGATATATAATACAAATTCAGTCTGAAATAATAAACAGGGGAGAAGATGAGAAATTCTCATTAGGAGATCAATTAAGTTAAGGGGTAAACAGATATCACCTAGATGGATAATCAAGAATCTGGGAAAAACTAGTTGCCTCTGTGTAGAACAAATATGCAGCTTAAGTCCTGAGTGGTTGAAGGTAAATTATCCAAATACTGGAGATGCAGTTGGAGGGTGGTAAAGTTACTCAACTGTACACATCATATAACAGGTGTAAGAAGCATCTTTGAAATGGAAGTGTTTCAGGTCCTTTCTGAAGACATTATAGGACAAGTGTTCTTTAAGTGATTGGAAGGTATTCCCAGACCTGTGGTTCTACATTGGGCAAGCTGTGGTCTGTACAGTACAGCTTTATTTTAGCGATATTATTAAGGTTATCATCTGAGGTACAATGAGATAAACATTTGACAAAAAAGAAGACTGGAAGGTTGATGAGTTTGAAAACTAGGCAGCCAGTGAGGTTAAGCTAGAATTTGGCAGAGATGCTGATTCTAGGGACAGCACAAAAAAATCTGCATATGTTCTTTACTGAAGTTTGTATGAAGGAGAGGTTTCCTCTTGGAAGCAGATTCCACACCAGAGGTATACCTCTCATTGGTAAGATCAGACCATAAACAAATCTCACTGGACATCCATATTCTGTCCTCACCCCTAGCCAAGGAAACCACGGTAAAGAACTTCTCAAAAGCAAACTTCACACTTCTCAAAACTGAGGTGGAATCCTTCAAAGCCCCTGGGCCAGTGGAAAATATGGCCCAAAATGCAGAATCCTTTACAAAAGCATTCTATGGACACCTACAGGAATGCATGGAGCATGCTATCCCAAATAAAACCAAGACTCACTCCTCCAAAGGCAGGAGACCTGTCTGGTGGACCCTGGCCATAAATAAGCTATACAACAGAAGGAGAAAGCTAGTGCATGACAGAGCAAAATCCCAAAAAGGGAAGGCATCACTGATCAGTACTAGGCAGAAACTACGGTCCCTCATAAAATCATCTAAGGCCAGCTTCGAAAGAAAAATTGCACATGACACTAAAGATAATCACAAGGCCTTCTTTAGTTATGTCAGAAACCTGGGAGGCAACTCCCAGATATGCTCTGAGTTAGTGCAAAATGACAAAAAATACACTGAACCCACAGACATTGCCAACATCCTGGCAGAAAGGTTTAGTGCAAACGTCTCCTCCCCTTCCCCCCCAAAAGAGCAAATGTTTATCCCAACAGAGTGTAGCCTTCCTGAGATCACAGATGCACAGGTGAGAGCTGCCCTCTCCAAAGCAAAAAACACAGCATCAATGGGACCAGACGGTGTCCTGGGCATCATCTTACATGAGCTCCAAGAAGAACTAAACCCTCATATAAAGTCACTGTTCAATCTCAGCCTTACTACAGGATATCTACCCAAGGAATGGCGTACAGCAGCAGTGGTCCCACTCCACAAAGGTAGTGCCACAACAGACCCCGGAAACTATCGCCCTATAAGCCTGACTAGCCTGGTCTGCAAAGCTATGGAGCGTATCATCATGGGAATCATAAACAAAGACATTGGGAACCTTCAGACACTGGATCCTACCCAATTCGGCTTTGTTAAGGGCAGATCTTGCCTCTTGAACCTGGTCGACTTCTTTGAAACAGTTACCAAAGCCATAGATAAAGGGGAAGTAGTCCACACAGCCTACCTGGACCTCGCAAAAGCCTTCAACACAATACCCCGCTCGGGCATCATAAATAAGCTCACCAGCTTAAATATCAACCCCTATGCCACAAGATGGGTTGCAAACTGGCTCAGGGATAGAACCCACATGGTCAGAATAGCAGGTGCCATGTTAGACTCTAAACCAGTTACAAGTGGCATCCCACAAGGCTCAGTCCTGGGACCTCTCTTGTTCGGTATATATTTCTCTGAGGTACAGGCTAAAACAGGTGGACTATGGCTGACCAAGTTCGCAGATGACTGCAAACTGGGTGCCATAATCGACTCTCTGGCTGACACAAGCATCCTCCAAAAGGGTCTCACAGAGATGGATAACTGATGCCAGAGCCATGGCCAAAAGCTAAATGCCAAAAAGTGCATAGTCATCCCCTTTGGGAAAAACAAAGTGCCCACAAATTATCACATAGGTGGTAATCCATTAAGTATGGAAGAAGTAATTAGGGACTTGGGGACCCAAGTAGATAGCAATCTCTCCTTTGACAATCACGTTGCCAAAGTGGTTAGAAAGACCTTCTATATAGCCCACCTTATCACAAAAGGGTTCACATCTAGATCAAGAGAGGTCATTGTGCCCCTCTACTCATCACTTATCAGGCCCATAATTGAGTACAATGCCCCGTTTGGGGTGTACCTTACCTGACACCTGCAGCAACTGTAAAGACCCCAAAAGTATCTCACCAAGAGGATCAAGCAGCTCAAACAAATGCCCTATGCAGTTCGGCTAAAGAAACACCAGCTCTAGTCAGTTGCGTACCGCCTACTCAGAGGTGATCTGTGTCTGACATATAAAGCCATGTCCAACCCACAATTAATGGACATGCTTCACCTCAGGAAATCCAAATCCCTTAGAGCTACACACTCCAGGGACTTGAACCTCAGCACAGAAATAAATAGGACATGCTGGAGATTCATATCAGAGAGGCTCCCCTCACTCTGGAATAAAATCCCAATCCATGTTAGGCAGAGCCCCTCATTGACCCTCTTCAAGAGAAATCTTGACGAGTGGATGGGAGATCGTAAGTTTACCCCTGGGATCTCTTCTGTGTCCCTGCTTGACAGAGGTACAGTAAACTAACCTTAAAAGGGCTACCTTCTGTGACCTACTATACAGAGGCACAGTCAACTAATCTAAAAGGGTGGTGAAAGCCAAACACACTCTGGCTAGGCTTATAAATGCCCTAGGGCAGATAGCCTAGTATCAACCTATGATCCTATGAACCTATGAACCTATGAACTAGTGATAGACTATATTCAAGCTGTGAAAGAAAAAGCCATTTATCAATTTTTTATCTGTCACTAAGGGAAAAGTAAGTGGTGAATTTTAGATGTGTATAATAATTGGGAGATGATTATTGCTTTGGTTACTTGTACATGGTGCTGGACGTTCAAATGCTTAGCTAACCAAATTCCTACCAGAGGTCGATGGTATCAAGGGCTATTGTGAAATGTATGTCATTTGTTGTGGATATTGATAAACTTGGGTTTAGTTCTGAATATCATACAGTTTGCTTTTTTGTAATTAAGTGTATTTTTCTGTGTTAGCCAGCTGTAAAACTGAAACATTTCTTCTTCTAGGTTTTTTTGGTTATAGACTAGAGAAGATTAAATCTATAGATCATTATACCATCTACATAAAATGTGACAGGTAAGTATAGAAGGTCATTGGGAAAATTTAATGAAAAAAGGGAAAAAACAGTGGTAAAAGGACTGAGCCTTGGGGTATACCTGAGTGTACTGGGACAGAGTCTGATAAGGAGTCACCGATTTTGCCCTTGAGGTCTCTGTTAAATAAGAAACGTTTACACTATTGTAGAGCTTGCTTAGTAATTCCATAGGTGGTGATGGTCAATAAGACTGGAGGCCTTTGTAAGGTTAGTGAAAATGGTTCCTGTTAAGTTTTCTTTATCAGATTATAGCAGACTGTCTTTTGTAAGTGTGCACATAGCAGTGTATGATTTAGCTGGTTCATAAGCCATGCTACCTGAGTGAGAAGATATTGTAGGTTTGGAGGTAATTAACTGGATAATTGTTATTTTTTCAAATATTTTGCTATGGATGGATGAGATATGGTTGGGGTCAAAGTCAGATGGATGAGGATTTTGGTGTTTTCTTTATGGAATTTGATATATGCTCATTTCCAGATAAAGAAGGGCCTGATGTTATAGGTGAAGTAGTTATTGTATGGTATTTTTACTGGCTCCTAAGAAAGCCTATGCAAATAGAAATAAGTCATGAGATGATTCACTTGGATCCAGTTGGAGTATTGGAGAAGATGTTTTAATTTCTTTAATTGAGATGGTTTTGATGTAGAAGAGGGTGTATAGTATGGAGGCTGTAATATTAGAGGTGGGTTTCTGGTGGACTTTGAGGAGGGTATATGGGGCATGGGGTAATTCTTTAAGAACACCATTAGCAGAATGTAATCCAGAGATGGATGGCACTGTATTTGTGAGATGTCAGCAACTTAGTTTACTTTACTGTCCTCAGAACAAAGGGAGATTGTGAGAGTTATGCTATGCCACTAGAGTTTGCCTTCTTTCCCTTGCACTCATAGTGGTACTCACCCTCAAGCAGTTCATTGCCAGGGATGATTGTGTTGTGAGACCTGAATCCACCCTGGCAACCACACTGTAATTGGCATCACCATTTTTCTCGGAAATTGAGCCAATGCTAGGGTCGCCTGAGCCTTGGTACTGGACATCAGTAGTGCAGGTGCTGATTACTGTATTACATTGATGTATTACTTGGCAATGTATACCCCGGAGTGCCAGTACCAGCCTTGCATTTCTTTCTCACATTTCTATCAATCCCTTCTTACTAGCACTGCCCTTGATGTTTTCCATCCTAGTTTCTCTCTTCCAGAGCTGGCTTTGTTTGATGTGATGTCCAAGCAACAGGTACTTATGTGTATTTATTAGATCTGGGACTAATTAGAATGGAAAAATCAGCACATATTCACTTCTTAGAGTTATATACAAAACTATTTCTGTACATTTTCAGTGTCACAAAGCCATCCAACCAGTAGGCTGTATTTAAAATTGCAATTTGTAGGACTCAACCACCCCTTGATTCCAGGTTTAGAAATAATCCACAAAGTATTCTAAACTGGAGTCTCCCAGTCTGGGCATACAGAGTCGTCCTTCAGATGAGCCTTCAATGAAGAACTATCTTCCTGCATGCTGCTTACAGGCAACTTCCTCATATACCACATTAATGGTAATGAAGAACTTGTTCTCTAATTGTTGTGAGAATATTCCCACACTCCATACTGAAGTACATCTTTTGAGTATATGTTTAAAGGCACATAGATTCACAGGTAAGTGCTAGGCAATCAGTCTGTAGATCATTACCAGCCTAACCAGTAACCCGTATTTAAAGGTTTTCTCTAGACTCAAGAAGGACAATACAAGATAAACAACAGGAGAAATTTTGTATGCTCATTCAATTACCTTGGGTTGCCTTGAAGGTAGCAAGGTTGCTACTCTGCTTGATATGAAGTAGAAATTTGATCAAGACATGAGGAATATTTTGGTTATGGATGTACCAGGCCAACATGTCTTATCTACTGCTGGAGGTATAGTTTCTTTAACTTGGTATTTGAGGAACCATTTCCACTACAAAGGAATAGGGGGTCAAAGTAGGTCAGATCTTTCATGGCTCAATAGGCCAAACATAGATCCCCATGGGGGTCTATAAGAAACTTAATACAGAGAGAGGACTGCAAGTCTAATTAAATAACTGAGGTTTTTGAGGCTACTGATCCTTCTAGTAAGGAATGATCTCTTTAGACAAATATGTGCCAAATGGGGCATTATATTCAATAATGGTTCAACGTGACACATGTTAGGGGGAATTAAGACTTCTTTGGATCTGGGGGAACTACTTTTTAAAATAAATTAGCCAGCTAGAAGGCTTTTCAAATTACTGTGGAGATAAAATGGTCAAAATTTAAGGAATTATCTACAACCGTGCCTGGATTCCTCACAATAGTATCTGATTTGGGATGTGTGTCACCTACACAAGTATAGTAAGGGCAAATGTTTTGATTACTAATATTAACTATTAAAGCAATAATCCATGACTGTGTGTGGGTGGGTATAACAGGATTTACCCATGGTCAGTGTAGTTTGATCATGAAGGTGAAGCCCGTGTGATTAAACAAAGCCAACCGTGGGTAAATCCTGATATAACTACAAACGGGAGTGGATTATTGCTTTTATACAATAACATTATTTAAGAAATTACTTTTCTTAAATAATGCAATTGTATAAGGGTACTTCTGTCTTCTACTGCATTGTCTTCATTTCAGTGATGTACTGCACATGTACATGGAAATTATGTTCCCACACTTGCACAGTATATTAGTGCAGTTGAAGCAAGTGAGAAAACAGACCCCCTGATTTACTAATTTTCCGTGCAGGACAAGTCTAGACCTGCATGGAAGCAGCCATTTAGGAGGAGGATGGCAGTGTGCAGCAATTTTGAAGACTGCTGATTACCATCAGGCTATGATGGATTTGTTAATGGACAGCAGTTGTCACAGATCAGTTTCAACTGACTTTATTTTGAAGTGTTTTTCTAAGATTGACTCTTGTTTATTCGACTTGTTTTGTCAAGGCAGTTTGGATGAATCTGCTTACACCTTTTTGCAAGTCGAGTATCCTAGATCAGCAGTCCTTTTTGGGATACCCAAAGTACACAAAGATTGCATCAAATCTGCTTTTATGCCTATTGTGTCAGCAGCTTCTTCTAAAACTGAACCTATTTCCATTTGGTTGCACAACATTTCAAACCTAGTTGTCTAGGAATCAAGTTTTTACCTACGTGACACCTTCTGGAGCTTTTGAATGATTTGTCAGTTCCAGAAACTTGTTTTCATTTTTCTACTCTTGATGTGACTTCATTGTACACCAGTATACATCATGAGATCAGATTAGAATATTTAAGGGAGTATCTGTCGATGTATACTTCCTTTAACAATGATAAGATTAATGTTATTTGTTTACTGATGGAACTGGTGTTAAATATTTTTTTTTTTAAATTCAGTGATCTATATTTTCAACAAATTTCTGGTGTTGCTATGGGTGCTAGAGTAGCTCCATCATTTGCCAATTTTGTTATGGCTATGAGGGAACTTAAGCATTTCATGCCTTACCCTAGGGGGATAACATTATATTTAATCGGCAATATAGTGATGATTTGTTTATTTTGTGGAAAGGTGGTTATGCTGACTTTACAGCATTTGTACATGACTTGAATTCTACCACCAAATTCTTAACATTTACCATTGGAGGGTTGGGAGATTAAATTAATTTTTTAGCTATTCATTTGACTTATGATTATTCTCATTGTGCATTTAATAGTGAGATCTTTAGGAAGTCTACATTTGTTATTCAATATATTAATAGGGACAGTTTACATCCATGACATATGAAGAGAGGAGTGGTCAAGGGTCAGTTGATCCACCTTAGTAGGTTAACTACTGACCAGGCAGTTTTTTTTGAGAGAAATGAGTGATCTTACTTTACTTTTTTTTTTGCTCAGAGAGGTTATGCCCCTTGGTGGCTTTCCAAAATTGAAGAAAAAGTTGTTAGATTGAGGGTCAGTGTTGCTCGACCTATTTTAACAAAAGTTTTGTGGAACATTACAGCTAACTTATCCTCAGACGGTTTTGCCACTCAAGAGTCCACCAATTATTCCTTAGCTTTTCCTATACCTATTTGTAATGAAATGTTCATTAAGTTTATTTTAGAGGATAATTGGAAGATCCTGAAGGGAAATCTTGATCTTGGTAGAGCTATTGGTGATAAGCCACTTTTCACTTTGAAGAAAGTTACCAACATAAAATCCATTTTGGAACATGGTAAACATCAATGCTAACAAGGTATTTCATCAAGGTTTGGTACCTTTTCATGTGGGCCTTGTAAAAAGTGCAGATATATAGTAATTTCTAGCTCTGTTGAATTCAAGCACTGCAACAAGATCATTGAGGCACATGGCAGGTATGATTGCGACACTAAACATGTTGTTTATGTAGCTTTTTGTTGTTCTTATGATGGATTCTATATAGGAAAAACCATTAGATTCCTGAATAAAAGGATCTATGAACATGTAGCAGCTATCAAAAAGAATGACCACTCAAATGATCTGACAAAGCATGCCAACAACTGTGAAAAGTTTAAGAAATTTACTTTTTTGTACTTGAAATGGTTAAATCCACTCCTTTAAGTGGCAACTATAAATTTTTGTTGCAATGTCGTAAGAGTTAATGGCAGATTTTTTTAGCAGCAGATTGGTTTCCAGGTTTAACTGATTTTATAAACATCAAATGTTTTCTTCTAAGTGGTGTTGAACAGAATGAAAGCGCTTAAAAAAGTCTGGTTCACTTTGTTCAGTTGGTTGCCACTCATTTATTTTGCTGTTTAGAGTTTATTTACTTAATTTATTTATTTATATTTATTAACTGGGGAACAATTTACAAGTTTAGCCTAGAAGCTTGAAACAGAAAGTGGAGAATACAACACTAGTATTACAGTACACAAGAACAGAAAGTAGAGAATACAACATTGGTATTACAGTACACAGTGTGACAACAAGAATGAGATACTCAGTTGATATATAATACAAATTCAGTATGAAATAATAAACATAGGGGAGAAGATGAGAAATTCTCATTAGGAGATCAATTAAGTTAAGGGATAAACAGATATCACCTAGATGGATAATCAAGAATCTGGGAGAAACTAGTTGTCTCTGTGTAGAACAAATATGCAGCTTAAGTCCTGAGTGATTGAAGATAAATTATCCAAATACTGGAGATGCAGTTGGAGGGTGGTAAAGTTACTCAACTGTACACATCATATAACAGGTGTAAGAAGCATCTTTGAAATGGAAGTGTTTCAGGTCCTTTCTGAAGACATTATTAAGAGATTGGAAGGGATTCCCAGACCTGTGGTTCTAAGTTGGACAAGCTGTGGTCTGTACAGTACAGCTTTATTTTAGCGATATTATTAAGGTTATCATCTGAGGTACAATGAGATAAACATTTGACAAAAAAGAGGACTGGAAGGTTGATGAGTTTGAAGACTAGGCAGCCAGTGAGGTTAAGCTAGAATTTGGCAGAGATGTTGATTCTAGGGAGAGAGTACAAAAAATCTGCATATGTTCTTTGTTGAAGTTTGTATGAAGGAGAGGTTTCCTCTTGGAAGCAGATGCCACTAGTGATAGACTATATTCAAGCTGTGAAAGAAAAAGCCCTTTATCAATTTTTATCTGTCACTAAGGGGAAAGTAAGTGGTGAATTTTAAATGTGTATAATAATTGGGAGATGATTATTGCTTTGGTTACTTGTACATGGTGTTGGACGTTCAAATTCTTAGCTAACCATTTCCTACCAGAGGTTGATGGCATCAAGGGTTATTGTTAAATGTATGTCATTTGTTGTGGATATTGATAAACTTGGGTTTGGTTCTGAACATCATACAGTTTGCTTTTTTGTAATTAAGTGTATTTTTCTGTGTTAGCCAGCTGTAAAACTGAAACACTTCTTCTTCTAGTTTTTTTTGGCTATAGACTAGAGAAGATGAAATCTATAGATCATTATACCATCTACATAAGATGTGATAGGTAAGTATAGAAGGTCAGTGGGAAAATTTAATGAAAAAATGGAAAAAAAACAGTGGTAAAAGAACTGAGCCTTGGGGTATGCCTGAGTGTACTGGGACAGAGTCTGATAAGGAGTCACCGATTTTGCTCTTGAGGTCTCTGTTAAATAAGAAACTTTTACACCATTGTAGAGCTTGATTAGTAATTCCATAGGTGGGGATGGTCAATAAGACTGGAGGCCTTTGTAAGGTTAGTGAAAATGGTTCCTGTTAAGTTTTCTTTATCAAATTATAACGGACTGTCTTTTATAAGTGTGTACATAGCAGTGTATGATTTAGCTGGTTCATAAGCCATGCTATTTGAGTGAGAAGATATTGTAGGTTTGGAGGTAATTAACTGGGTTATGGTTATTTTTTCAAATATTTTGCTAAGGATGGGTGAGATCCTAGTTTCTCTCTTCCAGAGCTGGCTTTGTCAGATGTGATGTCCAAGCAATAGGTACTTATGAATACCATAATGATACTGATGTGATAAACCTTGCCACTACTGACATTACAGCAGATCGCTCACCTGAGTTGAATGCCAACTAGACATTTTGACTTGGACCAGATTATGAAAAAGGCATTCCCCAAAGGACTGCTCAGCCTATTCATGGCCAAAAAGGAGAAGTGTCCCTCTCACTGAAGCCTAAATTGATGTTCAGTGTGTCTGTATTGGTGGGTCTAACTGCTTTATTTTGTACTGAGCCTTCCATGATCTTTTGGAGAGGGTTCCAATTTGCTTGTATAACAGTGAAGTTCATTTAGTGGGGGCACCACTTCTCCTGAGTTACTTCCTTATGCCCATGAGTTTGAAGAGTTCCTCCACCTCATGAAAGAAAAAGGGGGATAGCCCACAAGCTCTTTCCTCTCATCTCAGAGAAGAATGAAAGATGCCTGTAAATTCATGGATCTGACTTCATAAATGATCCAACCCTTGGTGGACATCTTTTCTAGCAAGGTGACTTGAGACAACCCTTACTCAGTACCTTCAGTGCACAAGAAGTTCTATGTGATGTTTTGACTGCCTGGGGATTTGTCATTCTGGTCAGAGAACCCCAAGCCTGACCCTATTATGTATCAGAAACCATGACAAAGTTTTCTAATCTGCAGAACCCTTTTGTCTATCTGCTTAACTAAGAGTTCAGAATGAATGACATGTTCAGGAAGCAAGTGCCTGTATCTTTAATATTGTCCTTGAAGACATTGAACTATGTAATCCATCTGGCATATTTTGGAAGGATGCCATATGATTTGCTTCATTTATTACATGGCTTTATATTCAGCTAAACCTGTGGCAGTAAGCATTGCCATGCACTGCTATGGCTGGTTCTGGCTCATGGACTATGTAGAAGATACTGAGGTGGTGTTATCAGAGTCCTCCTTTATTAATCTCCTCCTATTCATAGGTTAGGGTGGCACTTTAAGAATATGGAATAACAGGCCAAAGTCAGAACACATGTGCATATCATGTTCTACCCTCTGTAAATGCCTTTCAGAAAGAGTAAGATGAACCAGTGTTGGTTATGGTTCTGACATGGGGTACCACAAAGTCAAGAAGGAGGTGAAGGGAGAAGCCAGAACAAAGACCCTGTCAATGCAAATAATAATAATAGCTATAGAGGCTACCCACACATCAAAGGACTATGGGCAGTTCTCTGATGGTGAGGAGCACCCCTGAAGGTTTCCATGACTGCTCTGGAGGTAATCAGGGGCTGATGGTTCCACCATTATAAAGAGAAATATGTTGAAGATTACTCGGGGTAGGTGGGTCAAGGCATAATATCTACTTGATACCACATCCCTTTCATGACAACCCTCAACAATCCAGGACACTGTCTGATGAATCACCCATCAGGGGAGAGAATTAGGATTGAAGGTGGCCAACCTAAGAAAAAGAGCTATTCAAGAAGTTCCACTAGACTAGAGTGGTCAAACTTACTACTCAAAATTCTTTTAGGTACCAAAAAGACAAAAGACTGCAGGCTCATCCTAAATTTTAATGGCCTAAACAAATATGTGGTCAAGAAAAATTCTGAATGGTCTTGATGTAAATGATCCTCCCATGTCTATCAAACAGAGATTGGATGTTCTGTTTAGAGCTCCAGAATGCATATATCCATGTAACACTTGTCATGGAGCCCAAAACATATATCCAAAAAGACACTGGAGGCAGGATACAAGTAAAAGAACATGTGTATTTATTCCATCTGGGACAAATTAGAATGGAAAAATCAGCACATATTCACTTCTTAGAGTTATATACAAAACTATTTCTGTACATTTTTCAATGTCACAAAGCCATCCAACCAGTAGGCTGTATTTAAAATTGCATTTTGTAGGACTCAACCACCCCTTGATTCCAGGTTTAGACATAATCCACAAAGTAGTCTAAACTGGAGTCTCCCAGTCTGGACATACAGAGTCGTCCTTCAGATGAGCCTTCAATGAAGAACTATCTTCCTGCATGTTGCTTACAGGCAACTTCCTCATATACCACATTAATGGTAATGAAGAACTTGTTCTCTGTCTAATTGTTGTGAGAATATTCCCACACTCCATAATGAAGTACACCTTTTTGAGTATATGTTTAAAGGCACATAGATTCACAGGTAAGTACTAGGCAATTAGTCTGTAGATCATTACCAGCCTAACCAGTAACCCATATTTAAAGGTTTTCTCTAGACTCAAGGAGGACAATACAAGATAAACCACAGGAGAAATTTTGTATGCTCATTCAATTACCTTGGGTTGCCCTGAAGGTAGCAAGGTTGCTACTCTGCTTGATATGTAGTGGAAATTTGATCAAGACATGAGGAATATGTTGGTTATGGATGTACCAGGCCAACATGATTGATTTATGTGCCATACAATGCTTATATAATGCATTACTGGATTTTTTGTTTTTAATATTACTTATATGTTCTGAAATTCTCAAGCTAAGCGGACGGGATGTTTGGCCAATATAAAAAGATCCACAATTGCATGTGGCTAAATATATTAGCCAGTCACTACTGCAATTGGCAAAAAATTTAATATCATACACAATACCACAATTTTTACTCGTAAACTGTTTTGACTTAGATATTTTGTCACAATGTATGCAGTGACCACATGGAAAACATCCAATAAGTGGTTCACCTGTAAAAAACAAAAAATCCAGTAATGCATTATATAAGCACTGTATGGCACATAAATCAGCCAAGTTTACATTTCTGATTATTGATTTAGTTAAGGGGAATAAATTAAACAAAACAGGTTGGCATTCCATTTTAGCTTCTAATGAGAAAAAACGGATTGTTAAGCTAGGTGGATTGTTTCCACCTGTATTGAATGAGCAATTTTACACAACCAATGGGTGTGTCTATTCAATTTATGTGCAGATATATAAAACAGTATTGATTTGAGTTTACTTTCACACTGATGAAGGCTGTGTTTTTTACCAGCCGAAACCAGTCTGGGTATTTGTTTTTAATGCTGCATTAATAATTAAATAATTTTAGTTTCACAGTTTGCTGGCTCATTGCTTTTTTATGTAATTATGGGCCTAGGCGTGCAGGTGTTGGCTGGAGTGGTTCTATGTGGACCGTCCCAGGGATGTAAGCAATAGTGTACATTGGGCAGATCCTACACCTAATGAGCAGCCATACCCGGTACGAGTCAGACAGCATGTCTAGTTTATAGGGCAATGGGTGGAATAACCAGATGTGTCATTGCAAACCCACTAAATGACACTAAAGAACACATGGCCACAACACCCCACTGTAGGCATGTAAGCCGAACTAATTGGCATCACAATGTATTGTTGCTGTCCCCACCCACCACCCAGGGGTGTGAGTGTCCAAACCTACCCCCAAATGCAGGGTATATACACAGCTGTCTCTGTAGAAGAAATGGCCAGCTGTGGACCTTCCCATCAGCCATCCTGCACATCCCTGGACATGTCCCCTACTATCAGCCCCTCTGTGTCATCCAATAACACCACTTACCTATCGACCCCTATCATAGTAATGTTCACAATCACAAGTAGGTGACGCCCTCCACACAACTATATTGGCAGAATCTGGACCCCCAACCCAGGTGTATTACCGCAGCTGTCCCAGACTACACATGTAAATAACACATGAAGGGAAATCCCAAGCACACGTGGATCACCACCTGCTCACCAACTGGCGAAGCCACCATCCCCAACACTCCATACCCCTACACCAACTATTGACACTGACACCTCCTATCCTACCTCGCATACATATCCCAACACCCTGCAAACCTGCACTACTGCTCCCCCAACAATCAGTCGAACAGCCTACTATACAGTTAAAATGTCCCCCCTCCACTTACCCGCCTACACCTCCACTATTCACATCTACTCTAAAACACAGGTATGGCATAACTAAACCTAACCCGAATAACTGAGTGTAACATATCCAGAAATGCTAAACTGGAATCCCATGTAACCTTACACTGACCTTCGTGAACAGTCATACCTGACATGTGCACCTGACTTAAGTATGTATAATACCGACATGTACATGAAGTAGAGCGGGGGTATGTGGCAGCAAGTGAGAGTACGCCTGTTTGGGCGGCGGTAAGCAATGGCCACACTGGTTAAGCAATGTGGAGGCCAACCCAGTGTAAGATGCTGTAAGTGGAGGGCAGCAAGTCTGAGAATAGCACAAACCAGCACATACCTGTCCACACTACCCCCGCAGTGCCTTAGACACACCACAGCCCACAGCCCTCGTCGTGGCCAGTAACAACATAATCAGCACTCCCAGGTCCCAGCCCCCCTGCACACTATAGTCCAAGTGAGTTACCATGAAGGCATGGCAGATATACAATCAGCTGCTGTTATCACAAACATATCATCTGGCACAGTCAGTCAACAGCACAGGAAATGTATGTAAGTATGTACATTAATACCAGCAAACATGTGCACAGTGCTCAGTAACAGTATTCCGAGCAGTCTATGAGTATCAATGAACAGTGCCTGTCCACGCATACTGTGAGAACAGTAGTCTTGTATAATACTGAAGAGAGGAATGGAAAATGGGGCACGACGTGGGGGCATGTTTCATCCGCATAAGCGGGAGATGAGGCTGGTCTGATGTGTGCGCAAACCATGGCTTCTCAAAACCCTGGCAGGATGCTACCAGTGGGAGAAACAGTGTAGACCAGCGAAGTGTACTCATGACACAACAACAGGTCCATCCCTGCCGGGATGCACCAGACCTTATGGGTCACAATGATGACACCACCAGTAATGGAGGTGGATGAAGGGAAGGCTCGAACGTACATGGACTAGATGGATGAAGAGCCTGCAGAAGGTTGCATCGAGACAGTAATATGGAGGAGTACCAAGATGTGCAGAGAGGGAAATGTGTGTAGGTGTGGTATGGCAGGGCTAGCAATTGCAGAATGGATGGATGCTGTGTACGTGGAGCTCAGGGGGCCTAGGAAAGGTAGCATGGGCATGACATTAAGGTAGAAATATGCAAATTATGCAGAACTGCAATAATGTAGTGGTCAGAGCATCTGCCTACTGCGCATGCATTCTCGGTTTAAGTCCCACTGCAACACATTCTATTTTCAATGTGAAATCAGTATAACAACATCGTTTTGCTATATAACCTACTAAATTACATTTACACTTGCACAGAAGTACTGAATTACACATATCCCACTCACTATTCAAAGGACATGAGATGACGCACAGATATGTATACAGAGACAACCTTTAATGGTGTATTTTACAATAATGTATGCCATTACCGACAGCACATAGATCTGCACTTATTTACTCAGGGCCACACAGAAAAGTAGCTGCGGACAGTGCGGATATACAACATACAATGCTGTCCAGGCCAATCCCGTCAATTTGTACAACTGTGGACAAAGGATTTGCCATCAAGATAGGTAACAATAAACAATAACAGATGTAGTTCAGTAGACGCCAGTCACACCCCATAGTCAAGGCCTAGGGGGACATTTCTTACCTGTGATAATGTCTATGTATCTGTCACATGTATGGACCCTGACCAACAAATGCTGCGGGAGTCCACGATATGACTGGGATGTTAGCAGGAATACTAGCAGTATATTATGATAGGCCAATACCAAACAACCCCTAAATGTATCACAGCAGGACAAAGCCAGCCATATATGTGGAGGACAGAGGCAGGAGCACAGGGCCATACTCATAATATTGCTGTTACACACCCTGCACATTGCTGGTGTTACAGGTTTCATTGCAACATATCCTTATGCAGGAATAACACATCAGGAACACAACTGGAAGTAGCCATGTACTGATAGCACACAACAGACAGATTGCCGGGGAAATATCTAGGACAAGCCCTGTGTGTTGCACAGGCAAAAGTAAACAGACAATCCACTGGCCATCACGTGGCTAGACCCACTCTTGAGAGCTAAGCAGACAGACTGCATTCCATCCTAAACTACTATGTACACACAAACACTGCAAGACCAGCAATATACAAAGCACATAACAACACTATTCACTCTGTGTGTAGGTGTGGAACTTCTTAAGATTGTGTAGTTGTCCTGTGTCTGCAAGCTCCACTGTAACAGGTACTGCAACCTGCTGTCTGTAACACTGCTGCCCACATACAGGAAGGATGTCCTCCATACTGGGAAGGTGAAGGGACAACGCCCACATTAGTAAGCAATTTATAGTACTGGGTTGCCATGATGATGGTTAACAGAATCACTACAGAGCAGGTTGCACACAGTCAGCAACTGTTGCACACTAATTGGTGTAGAGCCCATCACCTGATTATGTATATCACCTACAAAAGCCATGCTGAAATCCATTCAAACTAACTCATTCGGAGAGAGAGAAAAAAAACAGAAAAAGAAAACTAAAACATATCTATAAAACGGAGTGGGGAACAAATTATAAAAGGCCACAACCGGGAAGGTGTCACACCTGTCCAAACACTAAAAGGTATGTAAAACAAAACTGTATGTAATTTTATGTAGTATGAGGTATAGATTATTAGGATTTATGATGTAGAATGTTCGATATGTGCCATCTGCAGTTGTCCCTGTAATAATTTCCTTCTGAGTAACTGCTCTGGAAAACACTTTCTGTCCCTGTAAGCAGTGGGACATACCTGCCAACTGTGCAGATCAGCAATGAATGACAAAGATGTTAGCCATAATATCTGTGTATGTTATGTTAGTGTGGACAATAGCTATTGGTGGATGTACTGCCATCATGATAGACACATGGATGTCAGAGCACACCACTTGCAGGACAGTCATATGAATGTGTAATGTAGCAATCACAAATGCCATAGGTGTGTAATAGGCATACCAGCACTCTCACACCATAGTTACCACCCTAATGTTAGGCTGTGTTCACATGTGGCACCTGCCTGTGTTGCAGCAAGGCAGAACAGTGCATCTGTGAATGAAAGACGGTGACAAAATGTGGTCCGGATGTCTGTATGCACTCCACATATCTGTGTGATATGGAATGTGATGTGTATGTGTACAGAGAGAGACTCTCATATAGACATAGGTATATCCACAACGTACAACATATAGCTACACATATATGTACATAAATGTATATTTATACACACATATATAGTGGCACTGACAATGGCATGCAGGTGAAATAGTCTGTAACAGGCCAGCAAAGATAAGTGTCCCCACAGGAAGCATGGCTACAAACACATAGCACAAAGCGTGGTACATACGCATAGCACAAAGCTTGGTACAATACAACATATGTCCCTGTGGTAGGTAAGCAGCTGACATACCAACTGCAGTCTGTGAACATGTTGTTGTAGCTGATATGGTGTGGGGAGACAAATATATGTATTAAGAACTATGGTAACCCTGCTATATGGGTGGCTCAGACCTGTTTCCATCCTTATGTCTTCCAGGAATCATGTTGCATAGTTGCCTTCATGCTTACAGTGCTGCTGAAATGGCTATCATCATTGACCACCTGTTACAGCACTATGTACTTCTTTTCGGCCAGACAGCTCATGACCAGCAGGAGAGGACCGCCCTGTGGAATGAGCTAGTCCACAGGGTCAATGATGTCGGACTGCATAATTGCAGCTATGAGCAGGTCCGGCATCATTGCACTAACCTGCTTCACCATGTACATCACCGTGAACCTGCCATAAGGGGGACCACCTCACAACAGGGGGGGGGCAACCTGCCCATCCACCCCTCACCCATGTGGAAAAGCTTCTCAGCAGCCTAGTGGCACCTGTCTGCCCACAACATCAACACCTGGCAGGGCACATCTTGGAGGGGGTGCCAACGACACATCAGCTGAGGAGCATGCAGGTACAGCCCCAGGGCACATTGGTACACCACTCACGTGTATGTATCTGCATCTGTACAGGTACATCATACAAAACTGAGATGTCATATACTTTGTCTACTGCTGTGTAGTAGTAATAAACTGTTGTGTATAAGCTGTAATATTGCGTAATTCTACTGTTGATATAACATAATGTTACACTCACCTGTTATGAATGTCACAGCTGTAGCCACTGACATCAACTTTCTCGCACTCCTATGTATGTCCCTCCAGGATACAACTATGGCAGCAGCCCGTAGCCGGTGAGTATGGTTCGTGTTCATGCATGATGATAAACTGGGCATGTAATAGCTATGGGCTATCCCCCATGCACACATCTAACACTCCTACCCATACTGCATATTGTACATGTTCATGTTTTGTTGCTGAGAAATGCACTGCATCACAGTAGATACCATGCTGGGGTATCAGAAGGGTACAACAGCCACATGCAAGATAACTAACATCCCATCAATGTGCAATGTGTCCACAGCGGTGTGACGTGTGGCAGGACACATGGCCTACAGTAGGGACATGTGCGGCTCAACACCACCATGGCTGCAGCTGCACACAAGCAGGTTAAGTAAACATTGCAGATGTGTACAACACACAGGGGCTGTGAGCATTAGAGCTGACATAACCGACACAGTACTTCAGATGCATCAATGGTTTCTACACCTGTGAGCTATGGTGCACAGTACAAGGCAGGGTGCAGAACAGGCCACAGAAACACTTTGTACATGGGTGCAGTGTTAACATGGGGAGGAGCCATCACCTACCAACAAAGCTCATGCATCACACACATGTATAGTGCCACTAGCAAGATGTCACTATAGTTGCACTGCATGCTGTTGAGCTCCATGTGTAATGCATGTTGACAGAAGACTAATGGGAGGACTGTGTGTAAAAATGTTGTGCAACTCAACATGTAGGAGTGTGGGGTGTGTGTGTGTGACTCGGTTGTGTTCATAAGTGCAATCTAGTGGAGTGTGGATGATGCATGTCAGATGTGTGTGTGTGTGTGTGTGTGTGTGTGTGTGTGTGTGTGTGTGTGTGCGTGTGTGCGTGTGTGTGTGTGTCCATGTATGCACAGGCGATAGTGGGATTGACCACATGGTGGTACTTCCCTTTGGGATTGTGCTGTACATGGAGTGAGACATGGGACACCAGCACAACCTGTCAGGTATGTGAACAGAGGACAGATGATAACATAACAAGGTCTGTAGCATGCAGCATGCATTGGGAGGTGCAGTACATGCCAGGTATACACATCATATTGCCAGCAGCAGATAGGTAACTGGCTACCCACATATGCAGCACTACAAATGCAATGGGGAATTACCACAGCACATCAGTGAGTGTATCCTGGTAGCACTGTCGTCCGCATGATGGGTTGCTTGTGCAGCAGATGTGGCATGGACTGAACAAGACTGTAGTATGAGGCTCTGGTGTGTGACATATTTAGTGAATGTAGCAGCCCCAACCATATAGGGCCTCGTACACCATTACTGGCCATACACAGGGTAATACATGGTGGCAGCAGTGAGGCCATGCACAACCTACTCCACCCAGGTCAGGGAGGTGATGGAGTAACAGGTCAGGTATGGTACCACACGTGTAGGCATGGAGAGGTATGATATGTTAATGGGCTGTAGTGATGTGTGTATATTAGCAAGTGCCATGCAGGATGGGGAACATATGTAACTGACTGTAGGACTGTCTGCAAACACAGAGAAGGTGAGGTAGTAAGGTGCCTGTCAGTGTGAGTGTGTGTGACTGTGTGTACTGTTATGCACTGCTGTACAGGCCTTAACATATGTATTTGTTTCCCCCACAGGTGGCAAGGTGGGCCAGGGTCCCTCCTGCACACATAGTGAGGTAGGTGTCCCTACAGACACTGATAATGATGAAGGTACAGGTGAGGAACAGGTGGGGTTGTCAGTGGCCGACACTGCACCAATATGTGTCATCACAATCCTAGCCACCCCAAGCCCGCACACAGTTACAGTGCCCCTACAAACCCCATCACATGTGGCCATAGCAGAGGGACAGTTGGTGCTTGGTGGCAATGGCCAGGAAAGTGTGGTGTCCATGCCAACTGTGTCGGGTCACAGTCAGCATAGCCAGATGTCCGGAAAGCCACCACATTGGCAGATGTACTGTGGTACTTGTGGAAGGACTGCAGGTCATCCTGCCCCTGGTAGAGGTGCCACAACTTGTACCACCAGGAGCATGTTTCAGGCTGTAATGGAGGCACAGGCACATATGGAAATGTACTCCAGACAAGTCCTGAGGCTGCAGAGGTCTGCTTTTGCATCTCTGAGTGGCAACCTCCATGAACTCGCTGTTGCCTTCCGTGAATATACTGAGGTCATGGATAGACAATGGAGTGAGATGGTTGGCCTCCTCAACCATGGTATATCTGTGCTAGAACGTGTGGTGGGAGTGGTGCGATGTCCTCGTGGATGTAGGCCAGAGACACCAGCAGCTGGCAGTCAACGTGGACGTGTCAGGATGCACAGCCACTCCCGTAGTGGCAGTACCAGCCCCAACACACCATAGGGGATTCTGTCCACACCACACCACAGCAGGCCATGTTTATGTGGCCCTGGCTAGGCCCAGGCAGGACATGGTTCCAGTGGACATATATCATCCTCAGGGGAGAGTAGCACCTCAAGGTCTGTACCTGCACGTGCCCATAGAACCCCTGGCAAGCACAGTCAGCATGTCCATGGCTGGAGGCACTGAACTGCACACCCTGCCAGGTATGGTCTGCAGTTGTCCAACATTACCTATGTGGGGCAACCACATGGCTGAACTGTGTGCATAAATACCCACACACTATGCAACCACACCTAGGGTGACCCCATACCGACACACACCACATCACCATGCCCCAATCAAGGAACCACATCCCTCACCCACATACATGGTGACACATGTTTGGACCACCCTTGGCCTTTGGCACACCTGCAACACACCCTGTGCATATGATGATACCTGTGCCACATATCTGTCATCCATAACATCGATGCAGGGACAGGTTAACATGATTCCGATGCACATGGTGACTGTAATGGGGTACCACAATGTACCACAGTGTAGAATGTAGTCAGGGGTAATGTGTACTGCATACATGTCAGGTAGTGTAGCCATGCAGCTAGGATGGCATTCACACACCCTGTGCATATGATGATACCTGTGCCACATCTCTGCCATCTATAACATTGATGCAGGGACAGACTAACATGGTTCTGATGCACACAGTGACTGTGATAGAGTGTAGAATGTAGTCCAGGGTAATGTGTACAGCATACATGTCAGGTAGTGTAGCCATGCAGCTAGGATGTATCTCAGCTGTTGGTAACACCAATTGATATCCCCATACTGTCATCCATTTGTGATGTAGACATACATGTGTCAGCAGGAGAATGGTCTGCAGTCATATTCCACAGAGGTATGTCAGTGTGGTGACACCATGGCTGTGACATATGAGGTGTACAGTTGTATACATACCACAGGTATGTATAACAGTTAGTGGCTATGCAAACATGACCGGTGGCCTGCTGGTACAGGTATAATTTGCACCCTTATGCCAACCTATCCACATACACATGCATCCTGATTTGGCAACACTGTGTCTAGACCACATCCTGGGTATGTAGTGCTACTGAACTGTCTGGCTGTCATTGCACAGACGACACCATCTGTAGAGTGAGGTGTGTACCAGGTCACGTGCTACATGCAGACCATCCACAGACACATACAATATGGTAATAGGGGATGTAATTTATGTATATTGTGAATACATAGTGTGTCATGCCATCATATACACATTGACCGTCACATAACTGGTAGACACACATCATAGAAACCTGGTTGTATAGTTGCTGACTAATTAGTCCATGTGTCCAATGTGTTACAGGTAGGTTGCACACAGCACATGTGTAAATGGGCCGTATCCTGTTATCTGTTACCTGTATGGGTGAAAAGACAGTATACACAGCACCTACATCCCCCACTGGATATTGTACACACTAGAACCCATCTAGATACTCTGACATATCCACTATCACCCAGTGGTCCTGATGCAAAAACAACCCATTGCATATCACAACAGTGGTGCCACAGGGTTATGCATGTGATGCACATGCCACAGGCATAGTAGGGTGTTGCATTGCATTGCCACACCTATGGGTGACAACAACAATATCCCTACTACTGTGTGGCAATGTGTATTATAATAGGAGTATGTGGACTTGGACCGGTGTACCCTACAGATATGCACACATGCACAAATGCACACACGTGGCAGACCTCAATGGGATACCCATGCCTAACAACCCATTGGTGCAACACTGTTGTGCTGGTCCTGCAAGGTACATGTAGCTGTTAGGGAGTGGAGTGTAAAAGGCTACATGTTACGTTAATGGGGTTGAGAGGCACCACACACTATACGAGTCGTACAAATAGGCATCACCCTCCAGCCGAACACAACTGCCCTGCAATACACTACCATGTGTTGGTGATCCTATAACCAGGGCCAGTGGCAACATGGGCACACGATGTTATCTGTACTACATCCCAACTGTATGATGTCAAGCTGTTATTGGTAACATATCATGCAATACGTTCTGGCTCCCATGGGGAATATATTATGTGGATGCCATCAACATTACCAGGCTTCAGATACACAGACACAGATATGCAGATACAGGTATACATATACATAATTTTATATATATATATATATATATATATATATATATATATATATATATATATATGTACATATACATGTGACTACACATACACACGCAGTTATATGTACAGTACGAAACATAAGTGGTAGGTGCACACAATATGGAACAGCCATTATGCCTCCAGTTATCCCCTGAATGACTGGACACTGTATGTGCCACCCATACAAATGACAATTGTTGCCTGTAACATACACCCATAGAGAGCTCATAGGCGAAACAACACCCACAGGTTTGCTGACATGGTAACCTGTCATCGTGTGCTATTACAGTTCTACATGCCATGCCATATAGCTGTTCAGACACTGACAACTATATCAATGGAGTGATGCTACAGTGGACCAGTTACACTCATACAGTAGGCTGGAAAGGTTCACAGCTGTTGCTGTCCAGGTTAAGCTATTCACATTGTACAATAGGAAAGACACACTGGGCCACAGGATACTTAACAATCGACAGTATGTACTCCAACTGTGTAGTTCAGCAGCCTCTATCTACACACTGTACAAACACAGTAGGTGGTATAGACATCTTATGACCACATGGGTTGTAACTGCTCCATAACTTGGCATAACTAACACCATCATGTGCACACCAACACACAGAATAGTTTGTATGGCAGGGGGCATTAGTCCTGCAGTAACCTGATCCATGACAGTAATGTGTATATAGGTGAGGTGTATGGTACTGTACATTCAGATACCTTAAGGCAGCTCAGCCTTGATAACCCCACATTTTGTAGCAGCCTAGGTTTTTTTCTGGTGCTCCCCCCTAGACTCAATTATACAGGGCCATATACCACTGTTACATACACTGGGCTCTGCAGTGCATGAGGGCACACATGTATTATGTAGGTGGCACCCATACATATATGGCCCCAGCCCCACCATATGTGTGGGGGTTACAACAGCAGTGGACTGATGGCAGACATGGCAGTGTGTTATACTCCCAGCCCACTATGGATCAACCACTGACAACGTGACATATCTGCACAGCTTGGTATGTAGGTGAGGGACAGAGGCTGGAATACAGGCACATATGTGGACAACAATTGCCATACACTATGCAAGGTGCAGATGTTACAGGATAGTCTGTAACAGACCTTTTAGTCAGGGAATTGCTGGTATGGACAGCCATGGATGTAGCCATGTACCTTTTAACATGCAACACACACACTGCCAGTGTATTATCTAACACAAGACCTGTGTGGTGGACAGACAAGACATGATAGGCACAGCTCCAGCCAGCATGAGGGTAGGCCCACAGTTGTGTGCTATGCAGATGGACTGCATTCCATGGCAAACTAGCATGTACACCCACAGCCTGTAACACCAGTACTTTACAAAGCATAACACAACTGCACTCGGTCTGTCTGTACTTCCTGATCCTCCTACAAATAAGTAGCTGCGCTGTTTGTTCCGGTTCTCCTGTATGGGGTATTGCTACATGCTGTCGGTAGCACTGCTGCCCACACACAGGATGGATGCCCATCACACAGGAGATGTAATGGGACCATGCACACATGGAGCCTACACCAGAAAAACACACCCATAGAAACACAAAACACACACCTACATTCGCGGAGGCTCTCAATAAAAACCTGCCCAAGCATCAGGGACCTCCAAAGCAGAAACGAAAGCAAACTCCACCCCCAACACAACCCAAATGATACATAGCCCACAAACTCAGTGTGCCACTCAACCACAGCCCATAAGGCATAACAATGTACCCAACACTCTAGTCATAGGTGACTCTATTGCCAGGCACATTGAAGTTCCACTCACCAGGCTAAACAAGGAGAAAGTTACTGTCAGCTGCCTGTCAGGTGCCAGGATCCACCATATAATGCACGCACTCAGGTCACTCCACAAAAAGTACAAATATGACACTGTCATTGTCCACGCTGGTGTGAATGACCTGAGATGTGTTATCTCCCTGGACTACATAAAAAGAGACATGGTGGAGCTCTCCGATCTTGTAGCCCAGGCAGGTATGACCCTAGCAATGAGTAGCATCCTGCCATCACCCAGAATGATACCACAGTACAAGACAAAATGACTGACTTCAACAATTGGCTAAGCTTCTGATGTCATTCTAAGAGGATCCAGTATTTGTCTGCCTGGAACGACATGATCGACAGACCACGATGCTTTGCCAGAGATGGCCTGCACCTGTCGCCCTTGGGATTCCGGATACTGGCAAAGGTTCTTGCCACTCCTATAGTGCCTTTTTTAGGCAAGGTTCAAATGACAAATTCACCACCATAACAGGTACAAGCAAGCAAAATCTGAGGGTAATGCTACTCAATGCTAGAAGTCTAAACCGCAAAATGCACTCACTCAAGGCACTCCTTAAAATGGAGAACACCGACATCTGTGCAGTGACAGAGACCTGGTTCAAAGCTCTAGAGAGCACCCCTGTGTTACCAGGCTATAATTCATACCACACCTTTTGGCCAACTAACCCGGAATGAAGCACTAAAGCTGGAGGCATGTCTATATTCATTAAGGATATCCATACCTCCAGGCTAGTTGCACAGCATAATGCATCCGAGATTATCTAAGTGCAACTAACTCTGGGCAAGACTGCAATCCAAATTGTAGCTTGCTACAGACCCCCACCATGCCCCAGGATTCCCACTCCTCATTTCTTGATACACTGGAAAGTATTAGGGTACAACCCAACACCCTAATAATGGGTGATTTCAACTACCCCACCATTAACTGGGAAAACTACTCATGCACCAACTCTTTTGCTCAACGTTTTCTGGAATTCATAAATTCCAATGCCTTGGATCAACTTATTCACACCCCCACCAGAAGCAGCAGTATCCTAGACCTGGTCATTACCAACATGGGCAACCGGTGTTCCACACCAGAGGTCAATTCCTCGTTGGTCAGATCCGACCACAAGCTAATCACCCTAGACATCCAAATCCCGCTCCCACCCCCAATTAGGGAAACCACCATAAAAAACTTCTTCAAAGCCAACTTCACACTTCTTAAGACAGAAATGGCAAACTACATGACACCCATGCAGGCGGACAATAGAGGTACGACTGCTGAATCCTACACAAATGTACTTTATAAGCACTTACACGAGTGCATGGATCATGCTATCCCTAATGGAACCAAGATGCTATCCTCCAAAAAAAGGAAGCCAATCTGGTGGTCCTCTGCCATAAACAAACTCTACAACAGAAGAAAGAAACTGTTGCAAAAAAGAGTAAAATCCCATGACTGGAGGAACTCCCTGGTCAACCTCAGTAAGAAGCTGAGATCCCTCATAAAATCCTCCAAAGCTAGTTACACAAACAAAATTGCCAGTGACTTTAAAAACAACCACAAAGCATTCTATAGATATGTCAAAAATCTCAACGGCAAAACTCAGATCTGCTCTGAGTTACAGTACAATGGCACTAAATATACAGAATCAACTGATATTGCCAACATCCTAGCAGATAGGTTCAGTGCTAACTTTACCCCCCTCTCACCCCCCCTAGAGGGACAATCTCTATACTGGAAGAATGCAAAGTTCCTGTAATCACGGCTGCACAGGTAAAAAACACACTCTCCAAAGCCAAGAACACAGCATCCATGGGACCTGACAATATCCCAGGCTGCGTTCTACATGAACTACAGAATGAACTGACACCCTACCTAAGTACCATGTTCAATCATAGCCTCACCTCAGGCTTTGTGCCCACTAAATGGCACACCGCGATGGTTATCCCACTCCACAAATGGGGAGCCATGACGGACCCCAGGAACTACCGCCCCATTAGCCTGACGAGCCTGGTCTGCAAGGCCATGGAATGTATCATCATGGAACACATAAGCAAAGACACTGGTAATCGACAAACTCTGAACCCTACCCAGTTCGGGTTTGTAAAAGGCAGATCATGTCTCCTAAACCTGATTGACTTCTTTGAAGCAGTCACCAAAGCCATAGATGAGGGTAAGGTGGTTCACACAGCTTATCTAGATCTTGCCAAGGCTTTCAACACCATCTCCCACTCTGGAATTATAGATAAGCTCACTTAACTAGGTATAAATCCTTATGTCACAAGATGGGTTGCCAACTGTCTCATGGACAGAACCCACACTGTGAAAGTAGCAGACTCCAAATCCAACTTCAGACCAGTGACAAGTGGAGTACCACAGGGTTCAGTCCTCGGTCCTCTTCTGTTTGGTATCTACTTCTCTGAAGTACAGGCTGACACAGAAGGACTTTGGCTAACAAGGTTTGCAGATGACTGCACACTAGGAGGTATAATCAAAACTCCTAACGGTGTGGACATACTACAAAAGGGCCGCACTGAGACAGATGCCTGGTGTCAAAGCCATGGCCTGAAGCTCAATGCCAAAAAGTGTATTGTCATCCCCTTTGGTAAAAACTCTGTACCCATGAACTACCACATAAGTGGTAGTCTACTTAATGCTTAAAGTGTGATAAGAGACCTTAGGACACAGGAGGACAGTAATCTCTCCTTTGGTAATCACATCACCACAGTGGTCAGGAAATCCTTCTACATTGCTCACCTCATCACAAAAAATTTCTCATCCAGAAAAAAAAGAGGTCATTGTTCCCCTCTACTCATCACTCATTAGACCCATTATAGAGTACAATGCCCCTTTTGGTATGTACCACACAAGACATCTACAACAACTGGAAAGGCCACAGAAATACCTCACAAAGAGGATTACTGGCCTCAAACAGATGCCCTACGCAGACCATCTCAAAAAACTCCAGCTTTACTCCATCACATATTGCCTACTCAGAAGCGATCTCTGCCTAACATACAAAGCTATGTCAAACCCAGAGCTGTTGGACATGCTCCACTTAAAGAAATCCCAATCCCTCCGAGCTACACACTCTAGGGACTTAAACCCTGTCACCACAATAAACAGAACATGCTGGAGGGATAGATTCCTTTCCCAGAGACTTCTCATACTCTGGAACAGACTACCTATATATGTCAAACAGATCTCTTCATTAGCACTCTTCAAGAAAAATCTTGATGATTGGATGGGAAATAGGAAATTCACCCCAGGGATCACTTCTGTGGCTCTGCTTGACAGGGGCACAGGAAAATAATTTTCTTGGGTGGCAAAAGCCGGGGTACCTTTTTGGCTAGGCTTATATAGGCCCTAGGGCTAATAGCCTAGTACCTACCTATGAACCTATGAACCTATGATGTGGGGATCAATAGTGGGTGGTTGCCATGACAGTGTTAAATGGGTGTAGTACACATGTGTAATCATATATCTGGCTATCTGGATATGTAAATGTACATATATTCCCACCATAGTTCCTGGGCATGAAGTGTAGGCCAACCCCAGCTCATATATTCCCAATGTCGTTGTTGCAGGGGATGTCAGGTATCTCTAGCAGGTATACTACAAGGCTATTGTTACTGTCATTGGAACTATCTTCACAGACATGGTGTGAGTGGCAGGTCACATTTGCTTATAACATGTGTGCCATTGGTTACTGAACTACATTCAAAGTACATCAGTGTACAGTACTGCTGCTAGCATATAATGCCAATGTGGACTGCAGCAGAGATATTGGCCAATATATGTGGGGGGTCTGAGACAGTCTGTACATTCAAGAGGTATACACATACACCCTTAGTGCTACACATGTATACCATGCCTGACAATATGGATGTGGATGGCCATGTAGATGGGTATAACACATGACGACAGGTATATCATGTCCACCATAGGTCATGCATTCACATCCCCCTGCCTGGCCTGTAATGGTATGACTGCTGGTACAGGGGTGCCATGGCCACATACTACATAATAGGTATTGACATACATCTGCACTGCATCCCACTGCCCTGTCTGACATACATGACTATTAGGGGAGGTCTGGCAGCAGAACATCTGGCTTGTACCTGCACATGACATCCCACTGGGTAGGTGTACTCAGCTGCTAGGTATGTTACAATGCACTGTGCAGACTGCAGGCAGACTGGCTCAACACTTGCCTATACCTCCCAAAGGGGAATGCACATGTACCTGCATATACAGCAGGCTCCACAGGCATGTCACAGCACAGGGTAGGATACACCTGTGTGACAGTACATATCCACAACCAATCTGAACACAGCCACATATGGTTAGCTAGCATGGTATGACAGTATATGGACTATGTGTTCGACACCATCCTCGTATGTGCTACTCACAGACTACCCTACATATACTGGCCTGCTGCAGAGTTTGGTCTGGTGGCTGTCTGTGGTATGGGATATGTGTGTTTATAGTCCTACAAACATGTACGCCACTACAGTACTATAAAGTGGGGCAACATGTAACATCTGAAAGTAGGGGCACTAGAACAATGTCATCTACCACAGTCTGTACACAGGCTAAGGTACATATCAACACTATACATACTGTCGATATTCACCATAGGTACACAGACCTCGGTACTGTAGGAACATCCTCAGAATGTGCAGGTAATGTAATGTAATGTAACGCCTACTGTACATAACGTGTGTAGCAGTCAGATATATCAGTGGCCTCCTTTCATTTATGGTGCCACAAAGTATGGTGTACAGCACATATGCACCGCTTCATATGTACAAAGGTTGACAGAGGTGTGGCTGGGCACGCATACACAGGGCCAATATTGATATGTTGCTGTAATGACCACATACATTATCTGTTGTTACAGAGCTGTTGCAACATATGTCCTTTGAGGGATATGACGTCTGTGACTACCACAGCTTTCTCCATCTACTGACTACAATCCTCACACTACCTTCAGCAGTCAACAGCTAGATGCTTCTTGGGTGACACATGAAACCACGGACACAACACTGTCCAGGCTGCAGATGACCCTGCATATGGAGATTCCCCATCAACATGGAACTGACATGGCAGGTAGTGAGAAATGTACATCAGCCATAGCCACACAAACACTGTGAAAGTAACATTACTGCAAATGTAGTATAGCGGCACTTACAGGCTCTAGTCAGGTCAAGCACATCCACCTCTCATTTGATGCACTGTTTCCATAGTGTATATTGATAGAGGTAAACCGCAATCCATCTGTGATGCTGTTTGGCACACAACAGATCTAGTTCCTGCTCACAGTGAGTGACAAGGGCAAACAGCACCATAATGTTCCTTTGTATTGGAGTGTGTTTACATACAATTGGTGATGGGGATGTTACCACAGCTGTTTCACATACAATCAGCTAGGGGAGGGCTGTGATTCATGCATCGGCTATCAGCTGATCATGAGCATTCCTTACATTACACATGCTGCTGCCTAAGCAAAGCAGGTGTAGGTCTCCATGTCCACCTGATAGGGTGTGGGGGATGCAGACATATGCTAATACATGTCAGGGAAGGGTGGGAGGGTAAAACAGAGGCATGGTTGTGTCACACACCTAGCAGAGCAGGGTATCAAACCCCTGACAACTATGTAGTGCTAGCACCACAATTATTGGATGTGCCACATGGGTTACCTGTTGTGGGGCACTCAGAACATATTTGTGATGGTGAGTGACATCTGCAACAGGGATACAGTAGCTGTTCGGTAGGTGACATACACATGCCTGTTGGCATGAACAGGTGCCAGAGTCAACACAGCCACACTCTCACAAGGACACATGCACAATGACACACGTGACAGAGCCAGGTGTACAACTCATTGGTTGTGCGATTTCCACATCACATCACTGTGAAAGGTATTCCGTGCACCACACAGGTCATTTGGGGGGCTGTATGGGCAAAGGGTATGGGAAGATGTCTGTCATCAGACAGCATGCTGCAGTATGCCTATGGGGGTTGTAGGCAGTGTGGATGTGAACATCTGCAGCATGCAACACACACACATCACATAGAGTGCCACTACTGACATGCATGTGTGCAAGTCTGCACAGATGTGTGATGTCCACGGCTAGGCAATGGGTGTACCTTGGCATCAGGCCACATAACGATGGTCTGCATTGTGGCTCAGGGATGTAGTGTCTGCATTTGCCCACACAGGCGGGTATTGTATCCCCCATCTGGTCATCTGGGTGACTACTGTGTGTGGGCAATGCTGTGCATTGCTTGCCATGTCTGTGTTCCTTCGTCTATGACATGGACTGCATCTGGGATGTGCACACCTCCCACATGCAAGTACAGTGACATGTGGAACTGAATCTGGGGTGTCCAGCCCATGTTGTGAACACAGATTACCATCAGATGTGCCAGCCCTGCCCACCTGTGTGGGAACTGGTAATGGCCAGCGGCTTTAAACTGCACCTACATGGTGTGCATGCTATCAGCATTCCTTGGTGTCAGTGGCATCTTTCCATACGGGCATGACGTCGGCATGGTATGTCCATTGTGGGTCACATGTGATGGCACCACAGGTGGTGCAGCTGTCCATTGGAAAACATGTGGGAGGTGCACTGTCTGCACGTATGTGCATATTGGACAGATGGACTGGGTGTCATGCCCTCTGTGGCCCACCACTGTCACTCCATAGTTACTATCGGTGGCCAATGTGCAGTGTACTACTCACATATTGACTGTTACCTAGGCATGTGTGTGTGCGTATGGCACATGGGGTGAGAGTGTGCTCTGGGTAATACTGGGGTTGCTAACTGTGATTGCTTGCCTTGATGTCACATGTCTGGGTATGGCTCTGCACCCCAGCCTCTCAGCCATATCACATGTGTTATCCCTGTACAGTGGACATTGTAATATATAGTATGGCCACCATATAAGAAAAATGTAAAACCCGCTCCACATTTAGCACACGTGTCACACAGTCACAATCACCTCTACACAGGATACGGGTTACAAACACACACTCACACACACACACCCAAACACCCATCGGTCATGTTTTGGAGTAGAACCCCTACCTAACTAGTGTATGAAACTACAGCACTATGCAGTTATAGTAGCACCATGGATATTACTGGGATAGTCCTTGTCCCAAAATGTATTTCACACTGACTGATATCAGCAGGATTGCCAAAGAAGGGCTTTGAAATGACTGCGAGAGATTAGCCTAAAATGCATTGCTCCCTACACAGACAGTGACACACACAACACATTCAGAACTGCCATGTGTGGGGATGGAAGCCAACCACTCATCTAATTCACAATACAGCAGTACGCAGTTATAGTATGTGCTACAGAGATTACTGGGCTACAGCTTTCCCAGGGGAGTATTTCTAGGTGGTTGACATCAGCAGCCTTGCCAAAGTTGAGTATGTGAAATGTATGGGTGTGAGTAACCTAAAAGCATTGCTCTCTGTACAGTCAGACATGCACACATTCACACACAGTTGGCAGGTCGGGGGCTAGAACTCCCACCTAACTCTTTAATCACACTATGACCATAAGATGTTATATGACATGCTACAGAGATTACTCAGCTACGATCAACCCAGAGGTGTATTTTAAGTTGCGTGACATCAGCAGCCTTGCCAAAGGAGGGTATTCGACTTGTAAGGGGTGTAAGTAGCCTAAAAAGCATTGCTCTCTACACAGTCAGTGATAGACAGACATGTGCACACAGACTCACACATGCACAGTTGCCCTGTCTGGGGTTTGACCTCCTACCTAACTACAGTATCACACTACAGCAGTACGCAGTTGCAGCATGCACTATGGAGATCACTAGGCTATAGCTTTCCCAGGGGAGTATTTCTAGGTGGGTGACATCAGCAGCCTTGCCAAAGTTGGGTATGTGAAGTGTACAGGGTGTGAGTAACCTAAAAGCATTGCTCTCTACACAGTCAGACATGCACGCATACACACACAGTTGTCAGGTCAGGGGCTAGAACTTCCACCTAACTCCTTAATCACACTATGGCCATACAATGTTACAGGATGTGCTATGGAGATTACTTGGCTATGATCGTCCCAGAGGTGTATTTCAGGTTGGGTAACATCAGCAGCCTTATCAAAGGAGGGTATTTGACTTGTAAGGGGTGTGAGTAGCCTAAAAAGCATTGATCTCTACACAGTCAGTGACAGACAGACACACATACAGACTCACACATGCACAGTTGCCATGTCATGGGTTTGACCTCCTACCTAACTACATTATCACACTACAGCAATATGCAGTTACAGCATGCACTATGGAGATTACTGGGCTACAGCTCTCCCAGGGGAGTATTTCTAGGTCGGTGACATCAGCAGCCTTGCCAAAGTTGGGTATCTGAAACGTAAGGGGTGTGAGTAACCTAAAAGCATTGCTATCTACACAGTCAGTGAGAGACAGATACACACACAAACACTGACACACACTCCCACAGTTACCATGTCTGGGGTTAGAACTCCTACCTAACTAGTCTAGCACACTATAGCAGTACGCAGTTATGGGATGTTCCACAGAGATTACTGGCCTACAACTCTCCCAAAGGTGTATTTCACATTGGATAACCTCAGCAGGCTTGTCAGGGTACCGCTATGGGGTGGCCAGTGTGTGCATGGCCCCTACACCATTCATGTAGGGGTGACATGCATCAGGCAGCCACACACGGGATCATATGTCACAGGTGCATGTCTGGGGCAACTAGCTGACTATGTCCTTGTACAGCCATGTTGCACAGCTGGCACGTGGACCACATAGTCTGTGGTGCTGACAGGTACTGGTCGCTAGTTACTGCAGTGTGTGACATCTGCAACTGATGTGTTTGGGGCCCTTTGGCTGTGTGCTTGGTCGGACAGGCGTGGATGGTTCCTTGTCACTGCCACCCTCTTCCACACATCTATATCCATCTACCTTTGGCGTATTATGGTGTGTTATCCTTACATATATGTCTGTATTCCTATCCACTGTTTGTGCAAGGCATGACTGGTGCATACTGACATGTGTCTGCAGTAACTATTGCAACCGCTGGATATGTCTGGTCCACTGGTGTCTGCATACATGGCCTTCAGTGTGAGCATGCCCAGTATGACCTTTTAGTATGTTGATGACTGACATTGCCTTCATTTCTCTAAGTGTGTGAGCATGCCTAGTAAGGCCGTCTGTTATGCATGTGTGGAGCATGTCCAGTGGTTTGTACTGCAAAGCTGACCTTTGTGTTGTACACCAACATGTAGCATGCTGTGTCTGCAGGGTATCCACTGATCATTTAGCATTGACTGCTGCAACATGTCTGCATAGTGGGGGGTACACCTGACTAGTTTTATGTTTCTACACAGGATTGGGGGAAGCACACCTGACTGTTACTGTATTTCTATGTGAGGTGAGGGGGCACACCTGACAGTTGTACACATTTGCTAGGACTGTACTGGTATGTCCTGTAGTCTGATTCTGTCAGTAGTCTTACCCATCATGCTGGCTACTCCAAACCGGTGTACTTTTGTTTTTATCTTTTGATTGCATACACATTAGTTCCTGACTTCCTAGCTGTCACAACTGACATCCCACTACCTGGCCTGCTGTGGTCTGTCTGTGTAGGCCTGGGTGGGGGTACCCATACCCCTCATTCAGAGGCCATAGTATGGCATTTGTTTGTGTCTGTCTACACCTGTCCTGCTGGCTGTGACTGCTGTTGGGTATGTGACCTCCCTCTTAACTCTGGCATGTGTGAGTCACTTATCCTGTGGGTGTTCCAGTATTGCAGGTGGTGCTGCAGGGCTGCCTATGTCGGATGCATGTAGTACACTGCCTACGCATGGTTAAGCACAGCTAGTGTAATGTTTGGCATCCCTTTTACTGTATGTGAGAGTCAGAGAGAGGTGCTATTCCCTGGGTCTCTCCCGTGTCAGTGTATTTGCTATGCATTGCCTCTTTGCCAGGGCCAGGGCATACTGGGCATGCCTCTTTCTGCCTACTGGGGCAGGCTCAGGTTGTTCTTCCTCTAAGTCACTCTATGCCTGTGCAGGCTTTGGCAATGGTGGGGGGCTGTGTGGCCCTGCCACGTGCTGTTCCTGCTGCAGCTGTTTCCACCGGATCATATTGTGTAGCATGGCACATAAGAGGACAGTTTGGGTATGTGTAGCTGGTGAGTACTGCCAGGCTCCACTAGATGTGTCCAGGCACCGGAACCGTGACTTGAGCATCCCAAACACATGCTCTATTATGATTCTTGTTTGTGCGTGTGCCTCATTATGGAGTTCTTGTTCAGGTCTGTGTGCATTTCTGATGGGTGTCATCAGCCACGGCTCCAGTGCATATCCAGCATTCCCCACTAGGTGACCATGTGGGATGTTCCCATTGGCAAATTTCTGGTACAGCTGCGTCAGATGCCAGATGTGGGAATCGTGATAACTTCCAGGGCAGCCAGCACACATGTTCAGTATTATGCCCTGGGCATCGCACATGACCTGGCAGTTGATGGAGGGGAAGCCCTTGTGGTTGATGTAGACCCTACCCTGCTCACCAGGTGGTGCTTTGATGCGTATGTGCATGCAGTATATTGCACCTACTAACTCAGGGAATTCGGCTATTTGCTGGAAGAGACGCATACTGCTGTGAGGTGGAAATATACGTGCTCACTGGCATTTGCTGCCATGGCATCCAGGAACTGGTGGAGTACCCTGGATGCTGATGCCTGTGAGATCCCCATCATATCCCCAGTTGGCCTTTGGAAGGTACCTGTAGCTAGTATTCTTAGGCCTACACATACCTTCGTTTCCACTGGGATGGGTTCCCCTCCATTAGTTCTGTGTGTCAGGTGTGGCCGGCACACAGCTCAACAATCTGCTGTAGGAGGTCCCTGTCCACCCTATAGTGCTCTACTATCTCCAGCTCATGTAGCCCTTGGTAGGTCACCCTGGGTCTGTACACTCTTCTCTGTCTCTTCACTGTGGGTTGGTCAGCAGCATTCCCATCCTTGCCACCCTCAGCCTTTTCCACAAGTTGTATGATAGCTATTGCAGCCCCTAACATTTTGCTGTTGTGAGTGTTAAAAGTTCCCCGCTTGTTTACACCGGTGGTGTAGGGTGTGGGAAAAACTGGAGGGGTAGGTGTTTGCATAGTTTATAGTGGCATTCTAGGCTGGGCTGGGCTGGTCTGCTGCCTGTGTAATTGGCTGGTACCGATCCATTTCACCTGGCAGCAAACCTAGTACCCCTTGATTAACTTCCTACTGCTGCTTTCCCTTCCCATTGCTCTTCTGATTCATCCCGGGGGCGTGCCGCACAATTGGTGTAATATAGTGTGCACACTGCTGCTATTTCCTGGGTTCACTTCCTTTATCTTCCTGTAGATCCCATTGCTTGCTGTGCACACCCGCTTACAGTTTGTCGTACATGCTGGGCAGGTTTAGACACACCTCCTGGCTTTGCTGTGCTAAGCTGGGTGGAACCCCAAGCCACAGAGCTCCAATCCACTGACAGTATGCCTGACACTCTCACACATGATGTCACCTACCTCCTAGTCTTGCACTCAGCTATTCATACTCATACACTGTTGGGACCTGCCTCACATGCTGGGGAAAACCGGGATTCACTATCCTTCCCCTCATTTGCATAGAATTGCCTGCTAATGCATAGTTACGTGTCACACTGTGCCTCCCCCCTTACAACCACTACTCACTGGCCAGGTTGTCTTTTGCCTGCCATTGACTTACATGGTGGAATACTGATTTTAGTTAGACTGTTTGTTTTAGGTTTATTTTCTTATTTCCTCGCCAGTCCCGTTTGCGCACCACTGCCCTATGCTTCAACAGCCGTGATTGGCAGACAAATCATAAAAGTTGTATTTTGTACATTTGGCATTGTTTGCAATGCCAATGGCCTTCTACTTGGCCATTGGCATTTTTCTTCTATGACATGCAGCCTTTATTTGGAGCTGTCATAGCTCCACTTTGGAGTTTGCAGTACCGTACTCAGTTACTAACCAAGTACATTTCTGCATATTATACTAGTCTTGTATGCACTAATTCCTGCTTCCTGGATGGCAGATTTACCTCATTTGCATGCTTTCCACCTGCAAATGGGGTGATTTGCATATGGGGGCTGGGGACGTGCTGCACTAGTGCTACAGTGCTCACACACATCAGACGTGCACGTACGTGGATTGCTCAGCCGCCATATTGGCAACATTTCATCTTACACTAATCATGCACGCTGTGTAAGCTTTTGAGAATCCGGGGGAGAATCTCCCTTGCTGTTTGCTTAATTTAACTGTTAAAAAACAGACATTTACAAGGACATCGCAAAAATATGAGGAAAATCAGGTATGTTTCTGTTTTCGTTTTGCAGAACTTACCTGATGTTTCTGCATATTTCAGTGTGTCATCCAGTATACGCTAAAAAAAAACTCTGGCTGCTCAATAGTACTTCAGCAGCTAGAGTTTTTCTATTGGTAGATGCTCAATTTTCAATGGGAATGCTGGTTATACTATCCAATAAATGTGCTTGTTTTTGAATAGTAATGAGCCATTATTGTATAAACTAACTTTTTTCACATTTAATCTAAGACTGTTGTCTTTGATCTAATTACTTTCATGGCTTAACCTTTGTTGGAAAAATTGTGACTCAGTGGAAGAGCAAAAACCAACATCTAATTTTCAGTCATCTACTCACACAGACAGCAACAGACCAGGAATGTTGGCCTGAATGTCTGTGAAATAGATGTCAGATAGGAGAGGGCCCAACAGTGAGCCCTGGTGAACCACTGGTAACTGTTATGCCTTCAGAAGTAGCACCTGCAACTCTAACCACATGGGTTCTGTCAGGCATATAGCACTCCACCACATAAAGATTTATATTCAGATTGATAAGTCTGCCAATAATGCCTCAGTGGGGACTGATGTCAAAGGCCTTGGTCATGATCAGAAATGCTGTATGCATGTATGTGTAATCACTATATACTGTTTGGGTGACTTTTTTAAATAAATTAATGAGATTAATGAGATTTCTCCAATCTTCTAAACCACACCCCTATTACCTATCGTAATTCCATCCTCTGCACTAACTACCTCACACTCTTACTCCTCCTCAGAATCCATTATTTCTATTATCTTACACTATACACCCTCCCCTTTCTCTACTAACACCCTCCTTTATTTTTCTACCTTATTCTCCTTACACTACTTACTCTCCTCTAATACCTAATCTTTACCATGGCCACTACTCTAACAACTACTCTTACTTACATGGTACTCATATCTAGCATAATAGCCTCCCTAACCATACCTTATTCTCTCACCTTCTATGAACATCATACTCTATTTAAGCAAAGTCCTCACTTCCAACAAACTCTACCATCTGCTTGTATCTACACCCTTACTCACAGTAACATAACCTCTACTTCTAACTATATACTCCCAAAATATCACAGAGCAACACGTCACATACTTCAATCCCAAAAAAAGTCTTAATAATGTTCACAAAATGCTTCATATCCAACAACAACACCAATCACACCTCCTCATAGACGGGGATATTCATCCAAACCCTGGCCCCAACTATAACAATACCAATAACCTACATAATGTAACTTTACCAATGTATTCCACATTAGCTAAAGCTCCTAACTCCCTCCTGATAGCTCACCTCAATATCAGAAGTATCAACAATAAAATTTCCCACTTGCATGCACTCCTAGATCTGCACTCATTTGACATTTTATGTCTCACAGAAAAATGGCTAAAACCTACTACACTAGACCAGGAAATTACCCCACCAGGTTATAATATCCTTAGACATGACCGCAAAACCAAAAAAGGCGGAGGTATAGCTATTATCTATAAAGCTAATCTCCAACTTTCCCTCTTTAACAAGATTCCATCATTAGAGACCAAATCCGAATTGCTATCAACCAAACTCCAAATAAACAACTCAAAATCAATCTACCTTATCTGTATGTATCTTCCTCCTGGAAACAATACTAATACTCTTGAAAACCTACTTAACTACCTATCTACTTAACTACCACAAGAAACCATTGTACTTGGAGATTTCAACATAGACTGGCTCACCTGTAGTTCCCTGACCCCAACTAACCACTTAAATCTATATGGCTTCTCTCAGTTAATAAACACTCCAACTAGAATTCATAAACCTAACGGGAAAGAATCCGCCCTTGACTAGATACTTACAAATAGCCACCCTAACAATTATACTCCAGGAACCCTTCCCGATAATATCAGTGACCATATGCTCACTTACATTATTAGACAAAAGGTTCACTTCCCAACTACACATAATGTCAAAACTGCACGCTCTAAAAAATTCTTTAATCCTGATATTTTTCTAAATGAACTAAAAGCATGTGATTGGTCACCACTAACCTATCTGGAACTTAATGAGGCTATAACCTATTTTAACACTACCTTTCTTCAAATACTAGATCACCACTCACCTTACTACTCTACTAGAATAAGATCCAAATCTGCCCCATGGCTAACTAACAAACTAGGCAAAAAATGCTCCTTAGAAATAAGATATGGGCTAAATGGAGAGCTAGCAAATGCCCATCTGACCACCTCCTTTTTAAACAATTGAGAAACAACACCAAAAGAGATACTCTTAGGGATAAAAAAGAGTTCTACCTAAACCTCCAACAAACTTCACAACAAACTTCACAGAAATTTTGGTCAGGTATTAACAAACTTCTTCAGCCAGGAAACACTACTACTCCCACCCCATTAGGTTTCAACCAAAATAATTCTAACCAAATCTCTGATGCCTTCAATAACTACTTTACAGATGCCATCCAATCCCTAGCCAACTCATTACCACCTTTAACTGCTTCTCCATCTAATTCCTCCAAGACTCTATCCCCCACCTTTCATATACACCCAGTTCCTACATCTCTTATACAAAAGCTACTTAATAAACTAAAACCTTGCACCCCATCTGCTGACCGTCTCCCATCTGAATACCTTCAAATTGCCGCTAAAGCTATAGCCTACCCCATATCCATCCTCATTAACAGAACCATCTCTGAAGGCAAAATTCCTACCATATGGAAAGTATCCCACATCATCCCTCTACATAAAGGTGGAACCTCAGTTGAGCTCACTAACTACCGACCAATTGCCTTACTCTCCCCATTAGCTAAGATAATGGAAAAATGTATCCACAAACAACTACTCAACCATCTTCTACAGAATAATCTACTAGCCAACTGCCAACATGGCTTTAGACCATTCCATAGCACTACTACTGCTCTTCTCTCCTTTTTCTGACTCTATAAACAAAAATCGTAACAATAACTCCTTTTCCTCTGCACTATTCATAGACCTGTCAAAAGCCTTTGATATGGTTAATCATACTCTTCTTCTAGAGAAACTAAAGTACCTTTCTCTGGACCCACTAGCATTACAATGGTTCAAATGTTATCTTCAAAACAGACAGCAAGCTGTACTCTGGGAAAACAATCTGTCTTCATTACTTCCTGTAAATATTAGAGTCCCTCAAGGCTTTATCTTAGGTCCCCTACTTTTTTCCATATTTATTAATGACCTCCACATGAACATACCCCAAGCCACCTGCATTCAATATGCAGATGACTCTACCTTAATCTGCACTGCTAAAAACATATCCTCCCTCCAGTCCCTCATCCAAACTGCTTTCAAAAATGTTGAAAACTGGTTCATGCAACACCGCCTTCTCCTCAATCCTAAAAAAACAAAACTACTGCTTTTTACTCCATCTCATAAGTCACCCATTCCAATCTTCACTATAACCTCTAACAATGCTACTAACATTGCACCAGAAACTACAACCCGCCTACTAGGTGTCACAATTGATAATCATCTTAACTATGACAACCATATTAACTCCACCATAAAGTCGGTCAATAAAAAACTTGGTACTCTCTATAGAATTAAACCCTTCCTTACCCCCTCAGCCAGAAAAACTATTGCCCAAACCCACCTGATTTCCACCCTTTTCTATGACTCTGCTATATTTACTAACCTATCTAAAAATAACATCTCCAAACTTTCTACCTGCTATAATAGCATAGCTAGATTCGTCACATCCTCTCCCTTTAAAACTCACCACTGCCTTAACCTTAAACAACTAGGATGGCTAGAAATACAGAACCATTTACTCTATCAACAGTTACTGATCTCCCAAAAGATCCTATACCACCCCAATGACACCCCAACCTCACTAATCTGATTTCTCCATATAAAAATCTGGCTACACTACGTTCAGCAAATAAACTCCTTGTTGCCTCAATTAAATCTAACAACAAAGCTGGTGATTCACTTTTCTCAAATACTATAGGGAAAAACTGGAATCAGCTCCCTCCTGAACTATCTACCCTAGCATCCACCTCTCAATTCAAAAAACACATTAAAGAACATCTGAAAACTCAGTGGCTCTGTCCTTGTGCTAACCCTGACTGAAAGTTTTATTTCCCTCCAGCTTATACCCTTCCCTTCTCCCCATCTTTTCCTCCAAATCTAGTTACTTCTCTTTTGCTTTCCTCTTAGTAATACAATTTAATTTAAGGACTTTACTCTTTCTACCCCATACCCTTTTTGTTTCTTATATACTTGCTTATTTATATTTAGTTTAAATTTTAGCATAATGACTATAGTCTTCATTTTTATAACTATATTTCCTTTTTTAGTTTATTTGACTTAGTTATACATTTTTTAAATGGTGTTATTGTTTTTGCTTGGAGCTTTTCTCCCCGGGCCTCTACTGAAAATGGACATATATCCAGCTAGACTAGCCCGGTCAACAAATGTAAAATAAAATAATAATAAATAAATAAGATTGAAGAGGTAAGATCTTCCTTTGACAAACATTAATTGATGAGAGTCCAGGGTTAATAGATTTTCAATGTAGAGATTAATGAGTTTTGGGATAATATGTTCCATAACTTTACCTAAAAGGGTAGTGAGACTGAAAGTTCTATAGTTACAAGGGTCTGCATGTAGGTCACCCTTGTGTAGCAGCATTAGAATGGCTATGTTCCAGGTTCCAGGAATGTAACCAGTGGAGAAACGTGGAGTAAAGAGTTTAAATGGTGATACAGACAGACCATATTTGGTAGTGATGATCAGGCAATCTGATATGTTATCAGGGCCTATTGAAGTTATCTAAGCTTTTGAGAGGGCTGAGACGACTTGTTTCATTAGCAATTACTTAATTTGCAGAAATTATATTTGATATTTCCTTTGGACCAGAGTGAGCAGCATTGCTGTGGAATAGCTCTGAACATGGTTTGGTTTGGATGTTATTTACTTTTTGTTGTAGTTAAAAAAAAGATTTGCATGTATTTTTGGTTTTAGTCAGTATTTTAAGTCTGTATTAGCTTCTTGTAGTTCCCATAAGCTCCTTACTAATCTGCTTAGTATGTTTTTACAGCAGGTTGTATGAGACGTCTTATAAGCATTAAATATTTTTTCCTGTTATATAATTTATTTATGCAGGTGTTCCACAGTAAGGGTTTTCTTTTAAAATGTCTTATTTTATATGGTGCATATAGAGACTGGCTTATCAATATGATTATTTAAGTCAGAGGCATAGACAGGAGCATTAGCAAAGAGATATATTGAAGGAGGATTACTGCAGAATTAATTTAGGTAGTCAAATAACTGGATGGGAATTGCAACTAGTTTCAAAGAAAAGGTTACTGATTTATGGTCTGATTTAAGGATGATATATATGGAAGTGTGTAAGAAAAACATTCCTTCTACTGACACTCTTCCCACCAGCAGGCCAGGTGCATGACATGACCACCTCCCTTCTGCCCCAGCCATTCAGATCCCATTTCTGTGCCCTGCCCCCAACCCACCTTCAACACATATTTTATTAAAAAAATAATTTCTTCTTTTAAATTGTAGGAAACTGCTTGCTAAAAATGCAGCAAACAATTGCTATGGTTCATACCCTGCTTTCATGGAGCACTACAGTGCTCAGCCTTTAGTTAAAAAAAGAGATTTTTTTTTTAACCTTTAAGCTGTAGCAAACTGCTTGTTATAATGTAGCAAACAGTTGCTATAGTTTAGACCACATACAGCGTGCTATAGTACTTGACTGCAGATGCAATATCAGCTTTTAAAAAAACAGTATTGCATTAAAGATATACCTGGATCAGCTGATCATGCACCCCAACACTTTGTGACCAGGGCAGTTGACCTTTATACCCCACCATAGCTACGCTACTGGTTGGTACATTTCCTGAGCTGACTGCATATGCTGTCTTACTATAGGCATTTTCAGCTTTAATTTGTAATGCAAGCTAACATAATATTCTATCACAGTTTTAAATTTTGCCTTTTCCTCTTCCCATGTTTCCTTAGCAATATCATGCAGCTCTCTTGGATACCGACCATGTAGTAATTAAAGTAGGGTAAACACAGTTGAAAAGTGAAGCATATTTCTAATTGAAACACTAAGTGGGATAATAACTGGCTCATTTTTTTTCCATCTGCATCAATAACTTTTCTTAGAATGAATTTTAGTGTTTTGTTAAATCCCTCCAGCAACCCATCAGTATGTGTATAGTAGATTGATGTCCTAAGCTGTGCAAAATTGAAAGCACTAGCATATATGTTCAGCACCCTTGACATAAAAGGTGTGCCTTGTTAATCAGTACTCACTCTGGGATAGCCAGTCTGGAAAACACAGTAACAGTTCCCTGGCAATAGCCTTATCATTAGCTTTGCACAATCACAATGCCTTTGAAAATTTGACAGCATAATCCATTATTACTAGTATGAAATGATACTCATTACTGAATTTTACTAATGGTCCCACTGTGTCCACAACAATATGTTCAAATGGAACTTCTATAATAAACGCTAGAATTAATGGTCTTTTATATCCAGGGTATGATGTTGTCTTCAAACACTCTAGGGAAGAAGCATAGAAGTTCTGTGTCTCTCTCATTATGTCTGGCCAGGAAAATCTAACTGACAGTGTTGCTTTAGCTTTCTGCACCCCATTTGATGTTCTAACATATGACCTTGGGCTAGGATCATTATCCTTGTCCTCAAAGGTTTTGGCACTAGTAACTGACACAAAAGTTCTTGCAGTCTTTATTTACTCTGTACAAGATGTCATCTTTTAATTCAAAATATGGCTAAAAAGGAATGGGAACGTCTGTTTACTATCATGCCCTATAATCTTAGGTATGCTTTCTGTAGCTCTACTCCAGTTTTTGGTTCGAACTAAACTTATGTGTACACACTAGGGACCCTCGACAAAGGAAATCGTTTCTGGAATCCAGAAGGCTTTTATCTCATATCCTAAGAATACAATGTGTTTCAATAGCTTAAAATAATTCAATCACATAACGCAGATTCAGTTATTCTAGCTATAGTCTTCTCACACCCTATAGAAATCATATCATCAAAGCATTCATTTCAGTACAGACTTCACTTACTAATCTGGTCCCTTTACTCATTTGAAAGACATTAACACATTATTTACTGTTTGTATTTCACAGAATAAGTTACTTTTCTTACCGCAATGTAATCCTTCATGACATTAAAATACACTTTTTATTAAAGCTACTAGATTGCCAGTGACCTTAGGATCACTTTGCAGTACCTATTTTCTTACATTACTATACAAAAACTTTTTTCAAAGCTGACTACTTCTAAAACATTTTCTTTGCTGTAGGTATCTGGTTCAAGCCAGAAGTTTAAAATATGCTTTAAGTCATGTATCTGTGCATTTGCCTTTTCATCTATACTGATGTTCTGGTTGTGACATTTTATTGCTTGTACCTTAGGGGTACACCAACCATAACTAATGCAAGCAGTTGCATTCATATCCATGTACTTTTTCAGTGCCTCTACCAATAGCTGCGATGACATGATTCTTGTTGGGTTTATTGGGCTTCAGTTCTCTGTTCAGGCATAGCACAGAAATATCAATAAATAAGTTTCTGTGTCAATCCTTTCTGGTTAATGTCTTCATAGATGGCACAGTCTTAGGAATGGTAATTATGTTGGTGGTACAACTAATAGCTTCTGTAATTGCACAGGTTTAGGCCAATCCTCACTTGTTAATCCATCTGTTTATCAGTTGCTTTTTGTAGCTCCTTCAAGATTGTATCACCAGGAAATAATGCCAGGAACATAAATACAGGACTGTAGAGAAACAGTAGCTCAAAATGTGCTTCACACTTAGCAAAAGAGGTATTGCAAGGATCTTGAAAAATGGGAATTTTCTGTCCAAATACTCCATTCACCAACAGAATAAGTCCAAGAAGAAACTAGAGATAGGACATAAGTAAAAAATATGAGTTTATTTATTCTAGTTGGAACAGAAATGAAAAAAAAAAAACAGAACTACGTAGTGTCTCAGATCATTTATGCACAATGTTATTTTTTTACAATACCTTTAAAGTCTCCTAAAAGTTTCCAACTAGCAGGCTGTATTTAAAATGTTCCAGACTGTAGGCCACAACTAGACCCCATTTCCATGTTTAAATATAATCTATAATGTTGCCCTGACTGATTTATCCCACTCCACTTTTCCAGAGTCTGTCTTCGGGTGATCTTCCAGAGAGAAACTAACTTCCCACCTTCTGAGTGCAGGCCATACCTCCTTATACCACATTTGTTTAAAATTAAAAACTTGTTCTCTGACTAAATATTGTAATAATATTCCCACACTACATACAGCAGTACACAGGTGTATATCTAAAGGAATATATACATGCTATACAACTTATGTACTATAGTATCTGCACTTCCAGGTAGGAGCCACTCATAAGTAATTTGAACATCTGCCATTTAGTGTTACTATTTATTTAACATTTGTTTATTGGGAAAGTCTGACTGGGAAAGAGCCAATTTTCAGTGGAGGCCTGAGGAGAAATGCTCCAGATGCATGTCTTTGGAATGTGGGAGGAAACTCACACTAATGCAGGGAAGACATGCAGACTCAGCACACAAGGCACCCCAGCCAAGAAGTGAACCGGAGAACCTCTTGCTGTGAGGTGACAATGCTAATCATTGCACCATTGTGACTACATGATGTTGAATACATACAGGGAAGTCACAGCTGCCCACCAGAGGTTGTTAAGGATGTAGATGTTCTCCAGCCTAGACACTGAATTTTTGCTGCTCTTTCTATAGATAGGTTAAAATCTCTGTGTACAATTTTTATCAGCAAACTGTTCAATTGCTGAGAAACATGGTCAATATTCTCAAGTCACAGCTTTCCTCAACCATCATATTACCTTCCTCATGCGCATTCTGGATAGCAAACTCTGCAAAACCTTTATGGTAGAAGAGAAAACCAAGACCCCAATTCTTTCTTCCCAGCACATAGTCTAGTCCTAGGGTAATGACATGACAGAGCATGTTTTCATGGTCTTAGTATGCATACTGGTAACTGTCTACATGCTTACATACTAGACCATTGCAGTGGGTACTCTATTTGCAGTGGTGACAATATCAGCAGATAGTATTACTGAAAAATCTCCACTGCAGACATGCTTATAAAATGTCTAGTACAGTGACCCCACATCCATGACCTTTCCATAGGTTAATTGTTTCAACCTATCCCACCTGATACTTTGCTCACCAGTTTCATCTGCTGTAGGATGGGGAGCTTTATAAGGGCAAAATATGCAGGATTCCTGTTCCCTTCAGGAGTCTCAAACTACACATTACTTTGATGGAGCTTTATGCACTGCTTAATTCCTGCTGACTTTTCAGAGTGTCTTCCTACATACCTGCTGGAGATTTTTAGTTATTCACATGGTCACATGGGCAACATGTCAGTGGTCTGATGCATCAACAAACAAGGAACAACACATTGTTTTTCCTTATATATGGGATAGTGAAGTCCTGAGATTGCAGCATAGTCCACAGTCCATTTTGGAGGCAGCCACTATACAGAGGAATCTATTGTTCAAGAAAACAGGCTGAGTAGAAACCTTTCTCAAACTAGTGGTCACTAGATAAGAAAATGATGAACAAAATATTCAGACAGTGAAGACAGGCGGTGGTAGATCTTTTCATGCCACCATCATGCAGGAAATGCCAAAACGTCTACTCCCTAATTCCAATGAGTGATAATAAGGTGAGGGACAAACTGTTGTAAGAATATCCAGAGGGTCTTCTCTATGTTTACCTATCATCTCCCCTAGTACACACATTGATAAAAAAGCCAAAAAGCTTAAATCCGCACTGACCCTGTTGACCTTTTTTTGGCCCACTGCTGTCATGCCACACTCTGAGAGGACTCCTTAGGCTCATTTTCTTCAAGGGAATAACCTCACCTCCTTGGGCAGGTACCACCCAGACATTAATACCCTCAGTTTTTTAGTATGACTTCTATAGCTTTGAATTTGGCCAATGCACTAAATTCATGCTAAGATCAGAGAGATTTTGACCTCTCTCCTTAGAAAAAAGGGCATCTGCCATACAAAAAAAATATTGCCCCATACATAGCTCTCCATTTTGCACCCACGTCCACTGGACACAATCAATTATCACAATAATTAATGCACATAGTTATGTTGCCCTCACTCCTCTCTCTAGGGTATGAGTCTCCAAATTCCGAATTCTTTATAACCTGCACAGGTGTTCCTGTACAGGAAATGGAGAGCTATGGTCCTTTCCTACACCTGTCCTGCACATCCTTACCTGCCTTTCAGTATGTTTTTCCCCCTAATTGCCCCCATTTCATCACTTTCCTATCTCCTCTTTTTTCTTTTCTTTTTTAAAAATTAGCATGGGTTTAAGTGGAGCTAAGAGGCGTGCAGTGTCATGCAAACCCACTTAAAACTGCCTTTTCTGCTTCTGACACTGTTAAGCACATCTGCAAAGTGATCAGCCCTTCAAACCTGGGACCCTGTCAACTACAGTATAGTGCATTAGCCCTCTAGGCCACTCAGCTCTGAAGTTAAACAACTGTTTCCATAAACATATCCTGATTGCCAATGACACACTGCTTGTACATATTTGAATGACACTGTGATGCAGACACCAAACTACTACACAGCCAAATAAATAATGAAGGGTGTATGTGAGGCCTGGGATAGCAGGTATAGCTGTCAACTGCAATGATTGTTGCAGAATGTCCACAGTTATGCCACCTACTTTTGGCACAGTTTTCACAAAACCTATTCTGTGTGCTGAAGTACTGGTATGTCAGTACGGATTGAAGTTATAAAATCATGAGACAGTTCAGTGTGACATGTCATACCCATCCAAACACACATGCTTATGCAAATTCTGTGTAACAGACTGTATGCATGCACATATATCTTGCAAATACAACTGGTGTAATACTGACTCAGTAGCTCAGTTTGTTAACTTCCTAGTATGCTGTACATTTTGCCACCCACAGTCCTGGGTTTAAATCCAGTGTGTTGTACTTCAATTACATGCTTGTGAATACAACAAATAATGACTGAGTCCTGCAATTTTAAGAAGAACAGGTTGTTGCTACTGCATTCACTGCTACCCATGTTAGCACATCAAAGGCCTTTAGGTAGGGACACACTGCACAAATATATATAGGCTTCTTAAATGTCACCTATCACTCTCTGAATGGCACTATTATATAACATATGTACCTTAAGCACATGCTTCACCTGGACTATTATATTTACCCTCACCCTGGTTCTGCTGTAACAACACAGCTGACACTGCTCTCTCACTGACACATACAGCTTGCTATCCTTCAATGTGTTCACACTCCTCAGTATGAATCCTGGGTCAAACACAGCAGTTGCAACCTGTAACATATGCAGCAGTATGTTCAGCTACCTTCTATAGACCTACCATACCTCACAATCCCCTAGAGCAAGGGATCCACACAACACCCATACATAAGGGGGTGGGGGGTCAAAGGTTAAGCAACAGGGACATGTGTTACAGTCTTCCCCTACAAAGATACACAGCTGATAGCCCAACTGCTACTGCAGCAACATGCATATTCTGATGCATATGATGTATGATGCTCACATCTGTCTTTCCCCTTACTGACCTCAACCCATATTGTTTAACACTGAACTGCCACATAGTCAGAAATTCATTTCACAATGGCCAAACATAGCATGCAAAACTGTGGACATACCATAATAATCCAAACAGCTGACATTATTTTTTACCTACCCTCTGCAATGCTGTAGTCTCCACACTTCAATAATGTCCATCTCACAGACCAGTAAAGGGGCCAAGGCCTACATGAAAACCTTAAATATAGTACTGTTGTGCCATGCCATTAGCTAATGAAAGTGCAACCCTGATGTTCTAGATACAATTAGCAAGCCTGAGCCATGGATTGCTGCACAGGCAATCACCTGTTAATGAGCATTCTACAAAAGGCAAGCAGCTGCCTATGGTAAACAGGTCTGTGACTTGCTTTACTAAGACAGACTGCAATTTCAGAAGCATTTGTCTTCAGGATGTCTCCAGAAAAAGGAATACAGCACTCTACCAGGTATGTAATAGAAGTCTCCATTTAATGGGATGCAGATGGGAAGATGCAGTTATGGGGAATAGGGATTACAACAGTAGGCCTGTAGTACATCTCTGGGAAGGACATATTGGTGCTAATCTGCTGTCCAGCACCTACAGGCATGCCTTGCAACTCTGTCTGCTGTGACATAGATTAAAGCTCTTATAATGGTTGGCTCCTGTATGAATGCTACTGGATTGTCTATAAAACAGTAGTGACAGTACATAACGGTGGACACAACTGGCATATCACACGATGTACTGTCATTCAGCTCCTCTCAGTCTGTGAATGTCACATGGGAATAGTTCAAACACTGTGCAGGTGTTCCTGACTGTCCCTGATGTAATCTGGCTAGGTACTGTTTAGTCGATATTTATATCTCATTGCTTGAGAGCTATGGTTAGCATACCTGATGACCCCCTACAGCAGGACTTTAGGTCATAGCCAGTAGTAGTGGGGGGACACAGGCTCAGCGACAGAGTGTACATATCGATCATACAAAGTATTGGAATGAATACAGTAACATATATAACTGTAGCATAACTGTTTTCTGAGCATTCTGGCATGTAACAGCCAGATTCCCCACAGTCTGAGATCAACCATTAAGTATTGTTCAATAGTTTTCTAGATATGCATGTTTCTGGCAAAGAGTCCACATATATCAGGCACACATACACATTCCACAAACATCTGTGTACTGCAGAAGTCAGACACCTACAGGGAAGATACACTACAGCACATTTGCAGTGCTATCATTGCATCACATGGATGTTTCTGGACTGTCCCCATATACTTGTAGTAGTACTCATCTATTTGTCGGACAGTGGATGTATGACTTGGTACTGGGGCATTGCCCATAGGGGGACACACCACAGTAGATGGCATTGATGGGAACAGAGACATACAACACACTCTGTCACAGCACACAGGGACATAACCATTATTGTCGCTATGTTGCTGATAGCTAAATATATACTGTGTTAATAGATGGTGGAATATGATGTGGGAGTTAGCGGAGGATATTGCAGGCCAGTTTGGATGTGCAGGGTGTGTACATAGTGGACAGCAACGTATGTGATCCTGTGATGTGTTCCCTTCTTCTTGCTGATTTCAGCTGAGGAAAATTATGTGATCCTGGATGGCCTCAGACTGCATCACAACATACTGCTGTCCAGGAGTTGCCAGAATTGTGAGCAACATGCTGCACTGTGGGCTAAACATGTCACAGAAGTAAACCAAGTAGGGCTACGGGAAAGAAGCTACAAGCAGGTCTGACACCATGTGACAGATATGATAAATGCTGCATGGCAAAAGGCTGCTGCTGTGGCCAGGGACTGTGCTGCCACTGCTGGAGGGCCTGCAGCAGAATAACCACTCTCGGCCACAGAGGAATTTCTGGTGAACCTGCGATCAATCACCATTTCCCAAGCATCCATCACCCCATATATTGTGGAGGTGGATGCCACAGCTTCCACAGCAGAGGAGTGTCCAAGTAAACCTCCTGTGCTCATAACTATAATACTGTATCAGTTATTGTGGCAACCTCTGCATACCAGTACACAGATGTCAGTTCAATTTGCTTTGGGGGGGTTGTTTGTAACACACTCTTGTGCACACATACTCAGAATGTCAGCAATGCAGGCAGTATCACAGTTTCTGATGTACATGTTGATATATGCATATACTATCCTGTAAGAATGCCACATTTGTTTTTGCTGACAATACCTCTCCCTCACATATCCATAGGTATGTCAGATGTGGCCGCAGTCCAATGTCCTGTAGCCGGTGAATGTGAAACTGTTTTTGTATGGATCATATATACCCTAAGAATGTTCAGGGCTACCATTTTGCTGTAGACACAACTGATATGCTTAACCAGAGTACAATGCTTTTATGTTCAGTTTCGGAGGGGTTAACTGAAGTGCATTGAATTCATAATCACAGTAGTGTATTTGCAGGAGCTGTAGCATATGCTATACAGGGGGCAATAGTATGGTCAAGATGGGTACACTGTGTTTTAGGTGTAGGTCTATCACATACACTGACATATCATTTATCTCACAAGTGTATAGTAGAGGCAACATTAACTGGACATAGCTGCAGTGCATGTTATAAAGGGCCTGTCTTGTCTGTGTATGTTGTAGTCTGCTTGTGTTTTGTGCATTGGATCAGAAATATGATGTGGTATGTGTAATGCAGTTGTGGCAGCGTGTGTGTGTGTGTATCACCAGACATAATAGTGCAGGTATTAATGTACTTATGTTGTCTTCCTCCTCACAGGTGACTGTGGTTGGAGTATGTCCCCCTCACAACATGATGTCAGTGTCTCATCCCACTCTGATGATAATGGTGGCCACAGTGAGGTACAAGTGGGGTTGTTGGGAGCTGAATCTGTCCCATGGGTTGACAGCCCACTTCCTCCCCCATTGTCCCTGCACACAGTCAGGATGCCCACACATAACAAGTCCCCTGTGGCCACAGATATCGGACAGTGTCATGTTATCAGACAGAAGAGTGTGGCAACTATAACATCATTGAGTGTAGACACTGGCCAAAGTCAGACAGCAGGCGGGTTCACACACAGGTAGATTGACAGGGGTGCTCAAAGGAGGACTGCTGCCTATCTACCACCTGTCACAGGCATCACATCAAGAGTGACTTGACACATGTTTTGGTCTGTCATGGAGGCACAGGCACATTCTGAATGCAAAACAAGTTGGATGCTCAGGATCATGGATGTGTCACTGTCTGACATCCATGGCTCCCTCCACCACATTGGTGACACCATGCATTGTTTCAATGATGCAGTGGACAGACAGTGAATGATACATTGTCAGTCCTTGACAGCACATTGTCTGTACTAGAACATGTGGTGGGAGTAGGGCATTGGATACGTGGCCGTAGGTCAGCAACAACTGCTGAGAGTCCACATGGCCATGCACATTCATGCTCCCATAGTGGCAGTACCTCCAGCACAACAGAAGGGAGGGTGCTTTCCACACCATGATGTGGCAGGCCATGGGAACATGGTCCTGCCTGGTCCTGTGAGGGACATGAGCACAGCAGACACCAGTCACCATCAGCGACTAGTACTGCATCTGACCCTGGGCATGGTGGTGCCAGTGCCACTCCTGGCAGAGCCATTTCCTGTGTTCATGGCCAGAGATGGTG